>NC_142429.1:5144166-5457500 GCF_059516105.1 Syngnathus floridae | reverse complement strand
CTCGCAGAATGCACCTGGCTGCTGGCAGATGATGTCCCGGCATTAGGTGGGGCTTGTTGCCTGGTTGTGGCAGGAACTTCAGAGTTCTGATGGAGGATTACCGTTAACACACATTTGCATTAACACACACAAACATTCATACACGCAAAGACATGCACACATGCACACGCACTTCTCTTTGCTGATTGGCCGCCTGGAGGGGCATGGGTAGGGGGCGTTCACTCTCCTGGGCGGCGGCGGCTTCCTGTTGCCTGGCGGCTTCTACGGCCAATTGGCGGCGTTTAGCGCGCTGCCGGTTGATGGCTGTCACGCCGTCTCGGATGGCCATCGCCACCAGCTTATAGTCGCCCTCGGACACGAAGCCCAACACCACCTGCAGGAAGGGCGAGGCGGTGAGTGAGTGAGTGAGTGAGTGAGTGAGTGAGTGAGTGAGTGAGTGAGTGAGTGAGTGAGTGAGTGAGTGAGTGAGTGAGTGAGTGAGTGAGTGAGTGAGTGAGTGAGTGAGTGAGTGAGTGAGTGAGTGAGTGAGTGAGTGAGTGAGTGAGTGCCTACCATCTCCTGTGCCACCACCTCAGGGACGTCGTTGTTGATCTCAAAGAGGAACTCGATGGCATTGTTGTCCTTGTACTTGCCGTGAAGCTTCTTGGTCCCGTCCATCCTCAGCCACAGCATGAGCGCCGACTTGGTGCCGTCATCCTCCTCGGCCAAATCCACGTGAATGCCCAGTTCACCCTGGAAAAAGCGTTGGTCCAGAAGGTCCTGAACCGTGAACCTGTAGGAGGGGTTCGGGGTCAAGGGGGCGTGGCCAGGAAGGTCAACACAGCTACTCCCACACGGGTCCTCAGCGGGTAGTACCTCTCGCTGCTGTTGGTGTGGATGCATCCCTCGATGATGTGCTTCAGCTCGGGAATTGTGACCTTGGAGAAACTGTCAGGTTTGATTCCCTGTGATAGCAGCGGACCCAGAGAGACAAAAGCGAGCTGAGAGCGCCACACTATTTTAGAGGAGAATGCAATGGAGGCACAAGCGAGGTGGAAAATTGGTGGAGAACCGAGCAGATGCTGGAGCAGGGGCCACTTACGTTGGTAACCTTGCGGTAAATCTGAGCTGCGTTTTGGCACTCGGAGTACGGGTACTCAGACGTGGCCATCTCCAGGATGCACATCCCGAAGGCATATACGTCCACCGCCTCGTCGTACTTCTCTTCATACATCTCAGGAGCCATGAACTCCGGGGTTCCTAAATGCACGGTCAGACCACATTGTGAGGTTGCAGTGATGTCAGAGCGACGTCCGGGCGCTGCCTTACCGATGACGCTCTTGGCGAAAGAGGCCTTCTTGAGGGTGGCGAGGCCGAGGTCCCCGATCTTGACGGAGGCTGAGGGCCCCGTGATGAAGACGTTGTCACACTTGAGGTCGCGATGGAGGATGGGTGGATTGCGTGAGTGCAGGAAGTGAAGACCTTTCAGGATCTGGAAGCTCCAACGTTGAAGTAATTTCAGCTTCATCGGACGGAATCGGCGGATGTACCTGGGGGGTGGGGGGGGGGGGGTTCAGCCGGGGGGGCCGTGAGTGGAAAAGCGGCCGGCGGACTCACGTCTTGAGGGTCCCCGAGGTCATGAGCTCAGTCACCAGCACGGTGCACTTGCGACCATTCAGCACCGACTTCCACGAGTCGAAGAAACGAACGATGTTGGGGTGCTGGAGTGTCTTCAGCATCTCCACCTCCTCCTCGAAACGCTGACGCTCACTACGTGTCAGCCGCTGAGTCTGATGAGGTTGGTCAGTCGTTCACCGTTAATAAACTAATGACTCGTCATCTGAGGTCATTAGGTTAAAGACAATCACCTTTGAAGTATTTGTCAGTCTTGCTAAGATGCTAACAAGATATGAACTGCTGAATAAAAATAACAGAAACAAACAAAACAAACACAACACAAACAATTTGGCCAACATTATGGTACCATTAATTGTGTGTGTGTGTATGTGTGTGCATGTGTATACGTGTGTGCATGTACGTGTGTGCCATTATCAACATAAGACAGCTGTTGTGAGTCTGATCAGATGCATAAAAGTGCTGCGTCATCACAAGTAATTTATCTCATGCACACACACACGTAGTACATGCTAACATTCACATGCACACGCACACACTGGCCTGATGAGGCGTCTGAGATGACATCACTAGCAACAGGCACTTGCAGCATAGAAGGTCAAGGTGGACAAAGGTCAAATGTGTGCTCCTGTACAGTTTGTACTGTATGCATGAGTGTGCCCATGCATGTGTGGGTCTGTGTGTGCGTACGCGTGCTTACCTGCAGCTCGCACCAGGCCACCTCGACGGTGGTCTCGGTGTCAAGGCCCTTGTAGACATTCTTGAAGGAACCTCGTCCAATATCCACATCAAATTTGAGGAAGCGTCCGTCGGGTGAGGACGCCACGGCCTTGGTGGCCGCCTCGTCCCCGTCTGACGTCAACACTGGCCCCACTGCCGTCACCTCACCCGAATCTGAGGTGCTGTCCTGACTGGACAATGTCTCCGATTGGGTGTCAGTGGACCGGCTCTCGGCGAGGGTCTCGGTAAGAGAGGACTCCGCCTCTTGGTCCTCAGATGTTTTGCTGTCGTCCTCCATGATGTCCTGAACTTTCAAAAGTTCATTTTGTGAGATGCCTGCAATCCTTTTCGAGGATGAAGCTCAACACATGCTGACGAAAGAAGACGCAAATGAAGATGAGGGGATGTGGAGGAAGTGACGAGAAAGAGATGAAGATCAAAAAGACGTGAGTGAGGCCCTGAGCGTGAGAGCCTCTCTATCAGCTGTGAGCAGATGACACAAGCTCCTCCCACATGACACCTGAAATACAACAGCACATTTTTTATTTGGGGCATGTTTACTTCTATTTGTTCCACTTTTCTTTACTTTATATATTTTTTTGTCTTTATATTTTGACAAGATCATCTCAAGAAAGACTTTGACATTCGGAATGTGAACTAAAAGAAATAAAAACAGAAACAAAGTAAGCTAAAGAAATAATTCAAAAGATTTTAAAAGGTGTTATTTATTAGATTATATTTGTTACAGCAAGTATCCCAAACCTCCGCTGGCTTCTCATCACGCCGAGAAGCTATTTTCGAGAGAAAAATATTGTACACATAGTACGAAAACAATCAAGTACAGGAATCCCTCATTTATCGCAGATAATTGGTTCCAAAAACGACCCGCGATAAGTGAAATCCGCGAAGTACGTTCACCAACAAGAAGTACTGGGCAGGCTAACGAGTTAGCGGAAAGATGCTAATTCGGGATCGTGCTAACACGCAAAAACCGACTTCTAAAGGAACGTAAACGAACATTTGGAGCAATACTACACTGTCCTAAAGGTTAGATACATGTTTCCTCAATTTAGAAGTTTTATTTTAACTTTTAGATGTTTTTTTAATATGAAAAAAAAAATCCACGATGTAGTGAAGCCACGATAAACGAAACGCGCAATAGCGAGGGATCACAGTATTGTGACGTCGACGCACTCTGCGATCGATTGACGCTGCCTGTTCTGCCCCCTCCCACAATCCTTTGCGCCGCTCCAGCAGACTTGCCAGTCATTGCGGCGTCCAACCAGCGAGCCAAGACAAAAGCACAAACTTGTCCTTGTCTCTTTTGGTTTATTTGTTTTAGTTTGTTTCGTTTTGCTTGTGACATTTTCGAGTAGCAAAGGCGATGAAGGAGACGGCGGGGGCCAAGCGGCGCGACCGAGCGGGAGGCCGAGAGCGAGACTCAAAGACCGACAAGCCCAAGGAGGCCGCCGCTACTTCTTCCGAGCCGCAGGACGTCGAGATGCCCGAGGTGGAGGTAGCAGGCTCGGCCAAGCCGCCTAAGGAGCTGGACAGCCTAACGCTGGAAGGTAGGCCACCTGCACCTCCGAAGCCGGGATGCCGTCACCGACTATTCGTGAGTCGGCTGCAAGCCTCGCTAGCGTTGGTGGTATAGCGCGTGACGTCACTCTGCTAAATGTTTTTGACGCCTGCCTGAGGGACAGCGACACATTTGCCAACAAACGTCAAGCGAGAGTTTGTCACATGATGTTTACGAAATTTGATCCAAAGTGTTAATTATGTTGCACATTCAACCGCTGTTTTATAAACTTAAATGAGCAAAATCGGAGGAGGCAAGAACCACTGTTCAGTCATTTATCAAACACACTAAAACCAGTCCATCGAGAAATCAGGAGAAGAGATGTGCGCTGGTTGTGGGCATCATGTGTTGATTGGTGTTTTTACACTTTGCTTGGAAAGGGCTCACTTTTGCTCTGTTTGTCATCCTAAACGCCTCAGACATCAAGGAGCACGTAAAACAGATCGAGAAAGCCGTGTCGGGCAAGGAGCCTCGCTTTGTGTTGAGAGCGTTGCGAGCCTTGCCATCCACCAGCCGCCGCCTCAACACTCTGGTGCTTCACAAAACGGTTTGCGGCTTCTTCACCAACAACGCCGCCACCAGAGACTTCTTGCTTGGTTTCCTGGATGAGGTGTGTCACATGACCTCGCATCACATTAACCCATGCCTCAGTTTGCGGAGGTCTGCAAAAGTTCTCCCCAATTTATGTTTCCCGTACTTTTCCAGCCCATGGATCTGGTGGATGGGGACGTGCCGTTCCGGCCCAGGACGGGTAAGGCCGCCAGCAGTCCTCTGCTTCCCGAGGTAGAGGCCTACCTGCAGCTGCTTCTTGTAGTCCACTTGACCAACAACAAGAGGTTCATCGAGGTAATCTTTCACTCATTTATGCAGATGAGCGTCAAACATATATGACATGGACAGGAATGATGACAATCATTCAGTTCCTCCTGACTCACAAAACGTTGCAGAGATATTTTTAGTGTTGGGTAACTGCTTGAAGTGGTCAATCCAGGCTGACTCTGCGTTTTATCATATTATGGTTATATATTTGGTTAGGCGTCGTCACATTGCTAGAAGCTGTCAACTCTTGCCCTCCGTCATCATGCCACTAATCCTAAGTATGGTGTGGTGTCACATGATTTTAAAGACCAAAACTCCTCCTGTGACTTTTTGTCAGGCTCAGAAGGTTTCTGACGACCTGCTGCAGAAGATGGCCTCCAAAAACCGCCGGGCTCTGGACCTGGTGGCCGCCAAGTGTTACTACTACCACGCCCGCGTCTATGAGTTTCTTGACCAGCTGGATGACATCCGCAGGTACTCCCTTGCCCCATCGCCTCAGTCCGCCAGTGTCGTGATTTTGCCTCTGTTCTCCTTCAGCTTCCTGCACACGCGCCTACGGACGGCGACGCTGCGTCATGACGCAGATGGCCAAGCGGTTCTGCTCAATCTCCTGCTGAGGAATTACCTCAACTTCAACCTCTACGATCAGGCCGAGAAGCTCGTGTCCAAGTCCGTATTTCCAGAACTTGCCAACAACAATGAGTGGGCCCGATACCTCTACTACACTGGTATTACGCACGCCCGAACTTGTCTACTCCCAAACACACACACACTGATGATTTTGCAGCCCTTTCAGCAACATTCTTTTATCTAACGGTGGAGCAACACATGTAGACTCCGCAGTTGTTAGCGGTGGGCGGGGTCACTGAGCGCCATCGTGTGTTTTTGTGTTGCAGGTCGCATTAAAGCCATCCAGCTGGAATATTCGGAGGCTCGCCGGACGTTAACCAACGCGCTCAGGAAAGCTCCGCAACACACCGCCGTCGGATTCAAGCAGACGGTGAGCACGCATCCGCACGGCAAGCGGGTCGAGCAGAAAGTTGACGCAACTGTGTGTTTGGGTTCAGGTGCACAAGCTGCTGATTGTGGTGGAGTTGCTGTTGGGAGAAATTCCAGACAGGCTTCAATTCAGGCAGCCGTCGCTCAAGAGGTCACTCATGCCCTACTTCTTGCTCACTCAGGGTCAGTGATGACATTGCCTTCCTAGTGTCAGCTCTGCAAGATGATTCTTTGTGCTTTACTCCCATCTGTAGGACTGCAAGGGAACTAGTTTATTTGGGTTATTATTATGCAGCGTTACATGGTAATAACTACCAGTAACAAAATGTTTGTCCCCAACGAGCACGTGTATGAGCGTTTTGCACTACTAACCACTTTCAACACATTGTATGTGTGTTCAGCGGTGAGAACGGGCAACCTGTCTAAGTTCAACCAAGTCTTGGAGCAGTTTGGAGAGAAGTTCCAGGCTGACGGCACGTACACGCTCATCATCCGCCTCAGACACAACGTCATCAAGACAGGTGAGCCCGGCCGGCCCAGCAACACCCCACCCTGCACACGCACGCATCGCCGAAACTAACCACGTCGGCGCTTGTGTGTTCAGGCGTGCGTATGATCAGCCTGTCGTACTCTCGCATCTCATTGGCCGACATCGCCCTCAAGCTGCAATTGGACAGTCCCGAGGATGCAGAGTTTATTGTGGCCAAGGTAGCGTAACACACACGCACACACGCACGCACACAGGTGACGGCCGCGTGTCCATGCAGGCTATCCGGGACGGCGTGATCGAGGCCAGCATCAACCACGAGAAAGGCTTCGTCCAATCCAAAGAGACCATAGACATCTACGGCACCCGTGAACCGCAGCTGGCCTTCCACCAGAGGATCTCCTTCTGCCTTGACATACACAACATGTCGGTCAAGGTGAGCACGCCCGTGCACACACTGCATTTGCAACCGTGTCGTGGTATTAACTGTGCCGCTGTTGTGTTCAGGCCATGAGGTTTCCGCCAAAAGCTTACAACAAAGATTTGGAGTCAGCCGAGGTAATCACACACACACTCCAGACGAACACATTTCAGTACATGTGACATTCTCTGCTTTATCACTGACTTTGAAATAAGACGCCAAGTGTGTGCATGTTCAGAGGATGACATCACATGCGTTTTCAGGAGCGTCGCGAGCGTGAGCAGCAAGATCTCGAGTTCGCCAAAGAAATGGCGGAAGATGACGACGACAGCTTCCCCTGAGCACGCCGACTTCCTACACACACACAGGAAGTTGTCTGATGTTTATGACCCACAATGCCCCTTTCTTCTGCTTCTCTTCTCTCAAATAAAGATGGCCATCTTGTAGAGGTGGTTGTTTTTGCCTCACTCTTTTCATATCCAGTGCAGTGGCAAAGATGCAAAACGGGATCGTTCAAGTTGGTATTTTATTCACGTCAATCATTGCAGTCTTCATGTACATATCAACTCATAAGCCCCATCTTTTTCAGCATGTTTTCCGCCCGCCACCATGGTAGCCCCGCCCCCACGGCAAACTCAAAACTCATCCTTCCGCCCCTCGCCCGACAACCACCCCTTGCGGGGGCGCATTGTTTGGAGTTTGCGGCGGCGTGGCCTCATGTCAAATGAAAAGTCAAAGCGTGTGTGACGCCGTCAACATTCACGTCCCGCCACACTTCCATCCCCCCCTCCCCTCCCAAGATCCCCGAGTCCTGCTGGGCGTGAACGATGAACGCTGAGTCATGGAAATGAAAAATGTGACAAGGGGGCGGGGCAGGGGACCTCCCAAAATGTCCTCGGTTGGTTCCTACGGGCGGGGGCGGAGCTATTTCAGACACCTCTCAAAGTAGATGGAGCCTATGTAGCCGCCGCGCAGCGTGCGATGGACGTTTTGCTCGAACAAGCGGCGGTTTGTCTGCAGGACCTCGGCCGCCTCCTTGTTCAGGGGGTCCTCTGGGTTGGGCTCCTGAAACGCAAGCAAAGCGCCTTGAGACACTCTGTCATGATGAAGTAAACCATCGTGACGTTCACAAGCAGGAAGTTACTCACTAGAAAAAGATACTGCAGGCCGTAGATGATGGAGTTTATTGTCAACACGGGCTTCCAATCCTCCCTGCAGGACACACACATTAAAACACACACACAAACGTTATGCGACTCAGCAAACAGGAAGTGAAGTCACCTTAAGATGTTGAGGCAGACATTTCCTTCCAGGTCGATGTTGGGGTGGTACACCATCGTTTCGCATTTCACCTTGGGGGGGTCATGAGGATAACCCTGTCCTACCTGCAATACACACACACACACAACTCTTGCATGCAAAGAACAGCGTTTCCACAGATTAAAAGAAAAGTTGAGTCTGACCTTAAAGCTGAAGACAAACTTTCCTCCTTTATAAAAACCCTAACAGGACAAAGAAGAAAAAAACCAGGTCACCATTCATCGCATGCGCGCACACATGCACACACACGCACACACCTCGTCAGGTGAGATTATGAGTCTGAAGTTGAGGAGGTCGTCGTCGTCAGGGAAGTTGATCTCACATGTCTTTGGCAGATTCAACTCATTGATGTCTGAAACATGCAATTTCAAAATAAAACACTACTGAAACAGACCCCTTTAAAAAAAAACACTTGGTGTTCAAACAATCGACATTTTCAATAGAAAATAAATCCTGTCTTTGGTAGATTCAATTGATTGGAATGAACTCATGGATATCTAAATGACACCTTTTTGGAATCGAACACTAGCCAACGGCATATGTGCATAACCACGATAACTGTGTAGCACATTGTGTAATCACAGGAAGTGATGTCACTGGAACTTGAGCAAGGAATAGTGCCCAAAAAAACTTGCAGGTGTGGCTTGCTAACGTCACCCTTGCAGGTGTCATGACGTCAAGATGCTAATACAGCAAGCAGCACACATGTGTGCTAACAGTTAAGCACAAAGATCGCACTACTAAGAGCTAGCAGTGTTAGCTGCTAGGCAGCTAGCCAGCCATAAAATATGTTGTGTTGTTCTGTGTGTGGTGTCGTCAGTATATTGAAGACACAAGTCTAAGTTGGACTAGCGCGAGTCAGCTCGGTAGCACTTAGCCTCTGTGGCTAACTGCTAGCTGAGTGTATTCTTGGCTTGGGAACAGTGGGGAGCTCGCAGTTGTGTTTAAACAATTTCAAACATATGCACGTACACACACGCACGTATACACACGCATTGAGTGTACATCGAAGAGTGTAAAGGTGTGTGTTTGTGGTCGGAGGGATCGCACCTTTCTGTATTCGAAGCTGGGCCGCGCTGGCTTTTTTACCGCCGGCTCCGGTTCGGTTTCCTCCAGCAGATTCCTCGTCTTTCTTCTGCTGCTTCAGGGAAAAGAGCTTAATCATCTTCACTCGCAGGATGAGACGCGCACAACGACGCCTCCGATCCGTGTTCGCCAAGTCCGCGTCGCTGGCTCGCTCGCTGGGGACTGTGTTCCGTCCCAACAGCACCCGAATGTTGATGGACGAGCCGACACTACCGGCGCACGTCAACCAATTACACGCCGCTAGCACTAGAGCCTAGCTTGCTAGCCCAGTGGCTACATGCTAATGGCTAGCGATTGGTTCGGGCTTGTCTCACTACAAACGCTTCTACTTGTGACTCTAGTACAACTTTCACTTGAATTTACGCCACCGCTTATATCAACATATACATTTGCCTGGATCCAAGTGTGACTATTGTGTGTCCACTGTGACTCTAGTGAATCTAATCTTTTTATAGCGGCGACAACTTCAAGTCCCATAATGCATTTTAGTATGTGACGTCACCCGTATTTACGACATTTATTTACTTAATTTTCAGTTTGACTGGTCTCCCCGGAGCCCGCGCCTGCAGTCACCTGTGTGACGTCATCCCAGGCGTGTCATGGCTCGCCACCTTGACACTATAACAAGCACGTCACACTCAACAGACAAACGGGAAAAGAAGAGTCCATGGTTAAAAATACCAACACATTCAAAAATACATGGTCTTATTATGAAACCTATTTTTAAAGCCTATGAAAAATGTTAAAACAAGAAAGCTATCAAAACCTTGAAATTGTGCTCCCATTACAATATGTTTTTTTTTTATTTTGGTATTTTTTATTTTAGTTTTTTGTGTGAGATTATTAGTTTTTGCTTATTTACATTGTGCTGTAAGAAAATGAAAAATAAACAAGAAATCAATGGGAGGGACGGTCTACTTAATGCGGAGGGATATGTCAACATGCGGTGAACAAGCCTGGGAAATAGAGCGAGCACGCACGCTGCGACGTGCGCAGCCCAGTGAGCTCAAGAGAGAGATGAATGGGCTCGTCTCGCAGCAGCACCAACAGCAGCACTGCGCCCCTCTTCTCCTCATCAAGATCGAATTGTTGTGCTATAGATAACGCATTGGCTCCTCGGGGCTCGCTGATTAGAAGCTAGAAGGAGACTAAAGTCGGTGAACGGCGGCATGGGGCGCGCGTGAGGTGGTGGTGGTGGAGGCGGGCGGATCATCGGCACTAAACAAGGAAGCTGACGGACGGACTGACGACGAGCTAACGCGGCTAGCTGGCTGGACGGCTAAATATTGTTGCTAATGTACGAGGCACGAGCATGCGAGCTGATAGCCAGAGGTGAGTGACAACAACTGTCGTTCGTGCGTGTGCGCCAGCCAGTCCTTTGACTCAAGAGAGCAGCCAGAGCGATGCTAAGGGCTTAGCATGTTAGCCCATGTTCCTCATTCACGGAGGGGGCGTGCGTCCGTCCGTATGTATGAATGTGTATGTTTGTATGTATGTATGTGCGTGCGTGGGTTCGACCATATGTATGTATGTATGTGTGTTAGCAGTAGGCAGCCTTTAGGTACTGCTTGGCTTCCTAATGCTTGCTAACTCCTACCAAGGATGCTTTGTGATGTCCATTGATCACGTGACCCAGTGATGAGTAGTAGCTCTTAGCATTTTTACATGAAAGCCTTGAACTAGCATATTGTGGAATGTTGACTTTTTTGTTTTGTTTTGGGAGTGTATTTTGCTTAATTCTCAGCAATTCTCGGCGCAGAGCTTCCTGCATTTTGGAGCATTTTTATTGATCTTTCAAATGCTGCATCAGGTTGTAATTGCCACTTCAACTTTAGGACAACGCAGGAAGAATTTTGAAAATCAGTTCTGGAGAACTGTAGTTTTCATGTGTTGGGGGAAAAAGTTTGCTTTTTCAGGAATATTTAAATTTGCGGCTCGATGGCGCATGGGTTAGCACATTCATCTCACAGTTCAGAGGGTGTGTGGAGTTTGCATGTTCTCCCTGTGCCTGCGTGGGTTTTCTCTGGTTTCCTCCCACATTCCATAAACATGCATGGTAGGCTGATTGAGCACTCCAAATTGCCCGTGAGTGTGGATGTTTTTTTGTCTCTGTGTGCCCGGCAACCGGTTCAGGATGTCGCCTGATGACTGCTGGGATAGGCTTCAGTATGCCCGTGACCCTCGTGGGCACAAGCGGCACAGAAAATGGATGAAAGGATGGAGGAACATTTTTGTGTGACATTGCCGACAGAAAAAAAAAAGTATTGGTTAAAGTGGAAATAACTGACAGATGAATTTATTAAAACTAATCATTATTTGCCAGTACATCGAATGGTGTCACCTGCCCTAAAAAGTTGTCCTGTACGTCAATCATCAGCGGCCAATTGAGCACTCTAACATATTGTTTGTTTGTTTGTTTTGCTTGTTGTTGCAGCTGACTCGTTGTGGGATGTCGGGCAGTAAGGCGCTGGGCGGGGGGGCGAGGCGCAGGAGGACGCGGTGCCGCCGCTGCCAGGCGTGCACCCGCAGTGAGTGCGGCGAGTGTCACTTCTGCAAGGACATGAAGAAGTTCGGCGGGCCCGGACGCATGAAGCAGTCCTGTCTGCTCCGGCAGTGCACGGCGGTGAGGCCAACGTTCAACTTGACACCAAACTTACTGTGATTGTTGCCGTAGCATTGAGGGCAACCCTAACAACTGATTGGAAAACAATTGATTGAACTGATTGGCCCCTGATTTTACACCAAGACAATCTGGCGTTCACATGGGGATGTCATCGCATGCACGCACACACGTATGTGCTCTGAGCATTCAAGTGTCATGCAAGGCAAGCTGCAGGCCAGCAGGCAACGATGCGGTGTTTCCATGGCAACTGGCACTGCCAGTGAACCAGACCTTACACGCATACGCGCTGATGATGGATCTGATGTTGTTGATTGGCAGATGAAATGTTTGATTTTGGAGGCAATGATGAGAGGCCATGGCCTGTCATATTGCAAGCGCCGTTGTATTGACGTGCTCCGGGCAGAGTCACTGATGCTAAGCATACCTGACGATGACCTCTGATCCCTGCATGCAGCCGGTGCTGCCGCACACGGCGGTGTGCCTGGCGTGTGGCGAGGCGGGGAAGGAAGACACGGTAGAGGGTGACGAGGACAAGTTCAGCCTGAGCCTGATGGAATGTACCATCTGCAATGAAATCATACACCCGCGCTGCCTCAAGGTGCGTCGGACCCTCACTTCCTGTTGCCCGTCGACACCCAAGAGAAGCCTGTCTGACGTGTGTGTGCATTGCGTTCTGGCAGATGGGCAAAGCGGAGGGCATCATCAATGACGAGATTCCCAACTGCTGGGAGTGTCCCAAGTGCCACAAGGAGGGAAAAACCAGCAAGGTGAGTGACTGGCGCCGGCTTTGTCTGGCGACCAGAACCCCCTCACCCTGGTCTTGTGTGTGGCCACAGGAGCAAGCGGACATGTTGGCCAAGCGGCGTCTGGACAATGGCGAGCTGGGCCGCTGGAAACTGACGGACGAGCTGCCGCCCAAGAAGGAGGCACCCAGGCCGGACGGCAGCCACAAGAGGAGGAAGGAGACGCTGCCCTCGGAAGGCGGACCCAAGAAGAAGGTCAGGCGGCTCCTGCATCCAAGCCTTAAAAATCAAAGTTCATAATCTTGTTCTATAAAATGAATCATGCAGGAGCAGGCTGGTGAAGAAATCTCATCTCAAAATTGTTTGTGGGTCACTTGCTCTGCTCCCTCCTTATAAAAGTGTCTTTTCTTTCAGATGAAGGGTGCGCACGAGAAACGTCTCAAAAAGGTACACAAAACGTTTTCTTCCGTTGTGGTTGTGCTGCAGTAGTTCTGACTATGCGCTTACTTCCTGCTTTTAGAAGCCCAAACAGGAAGGAGCAGAGTCGACCGGCCCAGCCTCCGCACCGGGAGTGGCTCCTCTGGGCTCGGCCTCCTTGTCAGCTTCGGGTGATGGTGTCGGAGGGGGGTCGTCCAGTGCAGAACAGCGCTCGCATCACCGGGAAAAATTGGAACGCTTCAAGAGGATGTGCCTGCTGGAGCGCCGGCCCGACTCGTCGTCGTCATCGTCCTCCAGCTCCGAGTCGGACTCTGAGTCGGACTCAGACGACTCTCTACGCGGGGGCGGAGCCTCCTCGCCCTCCTCCCCCACGCTGCCGCCGCCTCCCGTCGCCCACGGCAACAGCAGCTTGGTCCGACCGGAGAAGACCCGCAGCGAACGGGACAGGCGCCTGGCGGAGTTGGGCTTCAGTGCCAGTGACGAGTCGGAGGAGGAAGACGAGGAGCGGGAGGAGGAGCGGGCGGGAGACAAGACGCGGCGGAGAGGAGACGTGCCCGGAGCCTTGACGCCGCGGGGCAGAAAAGCCATGATGGACGGAGACGAGGCCGATCCGCCGCCCTCGGACAGAGTCGGGAAAAATTCGTCTTCCCTCCCGTCACCCTCGCCGCTCTCATCCAATCAGATGGCTCCGTCCTCGCAGCGCAGCAACGGGCAGGAGGCGCGCAACGGACGCGTGCGTGGGGAGAAAGAAAATGCCAGCAGCCTGCTGACCAATCACAGACACAGCGGGGTGGGAGGGGGCGGGACCAAAGTTAACAAGAGTCGGCAGAGGAACTCTGTCCCCGCCTCCAATGGGGGGCGAGGCGGCGGGCCGCTGGTGTCGACCACGGCGGCATCGCCCTGCTCTGGGGCAGCGGGGCGTTCGCACGTGATGAAGCGCAGCCCCCCTGCTGTGCCGTCTCCGCCGCGTCCCATCCAGATGGAGCGCCACCTGGTGAGGCCGCCTCCCACCTGCCCCGAGCCTAGCTGCCTGCCGCTGGATTCGGGCCGCACCCACGTCATGACGCGTGATACCTGGCTGCGGGTCTTCTCCTTCCTCAGTCATCGTGAGCTGTGCCTGTGCATGCGTGTGTGTCGCACGTGGAGCCGCTGGTCAGTCCCGCCGTGAACGAGTCTTGATTTATTGAATTATTATATGTCACTGCCATCGATAGCCACGGATGCCTTCTTAAGGATGTGAAATCGGTTAATTTCCCGCGGCACCCTGCTTGGGAATCACTGTCGTCTCCACATAGCCGGACCTGTCATAAGTAACACTGACCTCTGGTTGCCATGGCGACGCAGGTGTTGCGACAAGCGACTGTGGAGTCGGATCGACCTGAGCCGACAGCGCTCTATCACGCCACCCATGCTCAGCGGGATCATTCGTCGACAGCCCGTCTCGCTCAACCTGGGACACACCAACATCTCCAAGAAGCAGCTTCTCTGGCTCATCAGCCGCCTGCCGGGTCTGTCCGCCAGTGCGTCCATCCTCGCTTGCATATGCACTCCTATTTGACAGACGTGTGTGTGTGTGTGTTTGCACGCGCTCCAGGCCTGGCGGAGTTAACAGTGGCGGGCGTGGCGTGGCCGGCGGTGTCGGCGTTGTGTCAGGGCGTGCGGTCTTGTTTGCGCATGTTGGACTTGAGTGGCGTGGACGACTTGAAGGACGCACACCTGAGGGAGCTGCTGGCCCCGCCCTCCGATAGCAGGACAGGTGATCCCTATCGTTTTTGAGTGCCTTGGCTAGTTTGTTGACCTAAATGAATGGTGAAGAAGAGGGACAAGGAATTTCTAAGTTTGGAGGTAATAGTCCCTCTGTCTGATTGGTTGTCCAGTACGCGGTGGTGGCAGTGGCTCGGAACCGCGAGTGGGGCGCTTCCACAACGTGACGGAGCTGCGGCTGTCCGGGCTGGACCTGACGGACGCGGCGTCCCGCCTGCTGGTACGCTTCGTGCCGCGTCTGGCCAAGCTGGACCTCAGCCACTGCGCCAACGTGTCGGACCACAGCGTGGCCACGTTGGCTGCGCCCGCCTCGCCGCTCAGACACACCCTCACGCACCTCAACCTGGCAGGTACGCCCCCGTCGCTCAACGCAGGCTCTGTTGCCGCCATTTGCACTTTTTGTGGCGCGCCAAAACAAATCAAATGGAGGAATCGTCGACTGATTGATGATTTGTTTAGAAAGCTTGTTGAGTTTGAAAATTTCAGCCTCAGTCATCTCCTTCAAGCATTTTCCCAACAATGTTTGGACCTTGCCAGGAAGGATTTTTGTTGCTGTTAACTGTATCACCAAATGATGGCAATGTTAAGCTGATGTTTGTGTGTGTGGCAGGTTGCGTGAAGGTGACTGAGCAGAGCGTCCCACTGTTGCGCCGTTGTCCGTCCCTGCAGACGGTGGACCTTCGCTCGTGCTCGCTGCTCCCCGCCGAAGCGGGACAACTCCTCTGCTTCCCCACGCAGCCGTCCTCGTCCTCGTCTTCTTCCTCGTCCGCGTCCTCTGTCGCCAACGCCGCCACGCTCGCTGCTTCCACTTCCTGTCCGCCCGAGGACAGGATGCTGCTAAAGAACAGCTAAATGCTAAGTGCCCTGTGGCATCATGGGACAATTGAGGACACTACAGGTGAGGAGGAGGATGAGGAGAAGCGTGTTGGCATACCTCTGAGCATGTACATACTTGTTCTCTGTACAAACGTGCGTGCGTGTGTTATTTCTGTGTTTTCATGTGAATGAGCGCGCACACCCCAAGAGGCCGCCACTTTCATGACCCCTGACCCAAAGCCGTAGAAATCAAATGAGATGCGTCGGTGCCATCTTTTCCCCCAGCCTGACATCACAACGTAACGCACCTTAGATTCTTAAATGGAGCATACACAAGTTGATGTTAATCTAATACAACCATCATGGCCAGTGAGTACACAATAAAAAAGGAAAAAAATGACTTAATTGGGAACTTCAATCAAGTCTTTTTTTTTTTGTCACCAAGGCAAGCCAAATGTGTCAGTAGAACAAAAAAGGAACCACAAATCGACTCCAAAAGGTCAAAAAACATCCGGGGCAAATGCAAAGCCATCAATCGAGACAACATGGTTTCCGCCAACCATGTGAAGTAGTTTTAGCCAGTGCAGATCAGTGCGCTGCGTCCACACTTTGGTTTTTACGGCTTTGGCCCCCGTTCACCTTCTTGTCGGCACAACTGCAGGAAGTCTTCCGTCTTGTCAACACATCTTTGTGCTGTAATAAGCTGTCATACGCTCCCGAAGCTAAACTCTGCTAAGTTACAATGCCGGCGGATGCTAGTCTTGCATTTAAAGGGGAACTAAACCAAAGATCTCAATATTGTTCTATTTTAAATGTCCATATCATCATTTATCTGATGCTTTTTACATAAAAAATACAAAATATTTATTCCATTGATAATATTCCATTAATATTCACTCCTAGTTATTCAGTAAGCGGCCTCCTTTTTAAAGGCTGAGCAATGCGCCTTGGTAGTTTCGACATCACTTTATGTCTGCATCTCAATTACGATTTTGTTAAACCTTATACGTTTATGAATTATTCCATTTATTACTCCACGATGGCAGGCACATCATGTATTCTTTCAAAAAATGGTTTAGGTTTAGTTCCTCTTTAAGGAGATGCCCTCCGTTGAAAATGACGGTGTGGAGCGTAATGATTCAAGTTAGCATAGCTAGCTTAGCACCAAAAATTGGCTGTGCTGGCTTTTGCATGTTAGCAACAGTAACTGAAGAAGACAAGCAAAACAAAATGTTTTGGCGGCGATTGTTAGAGGACACTTCCGACATGTTTTTTTTTTAAAAAGCCATTCCATGCTAACTATCTTGTACTACATCAACTTGAATAGCAGCGAGCTAACAGCGCTAGCAACAGTTCAACCATTGCCACGCTATGAATCTGTTAACAAAATTTTATCTGAGAAGATTTGCCAGCTCATTAGCATGTTAGTGGAGCAGGGTCTCAAGATAGGGTTGGGGTTGTACGCTACTGATGGTCGATCAAAAGTTAAAAGGATCAACGTACGGAAAAGAACAAACGTGAACCAAAAGTTGAACTAAGCTTCATTTTTTTGTATTGTTTACACAAATCTTTGACTGTTGGTCGGACAAAACTGTGACAAATTGTGGCTGTTGAGCAGCAGTCGGTCAAATCGGTCTTTATTTTACTTGCTAGCGGCACTGGCAGGATACTAGCTGGGGTTTGGTTCCTGTTAGCTATGTTGATCACTAAACTATATAGTCCACTTTATGAAAAATACGTATGTAATGATGAGGGACTAATCGATTAATCGTTACAGCCCTATAGAGTCAGCTATGTAATCCACTATTTAAAAAATCTTGATAAGAGTGAATTTTGGAGTTGTTCATTAGGAACTTTCCGGGTTCGCTGGCAAAAAAAAAAAAAACATGGTCATACACGAGCCGGATGCTAGCAGGATTGGCTTCCCGTTAGCCGTGTAGTGCCATCACGTTTGCTGGTCCACTTATGTGTTTATTGTGTGTGTTTTTAATTCTACCTTTCATGTCTGGTGCAGGTTAGCCTGCAAGCTGCCTGGCAACAAGTGAGGAGATGAAATCTGATTGGACCAAGGTCCTCCTAGCTCCTATATATTTAGCTGTACACACGCTGAATCAACATATTGTATTTCTGAATGTTTTCGAATGCACTGGATCATCAGTACCTTTCATCCTTTTGCCAAAATGTGTTTTCCTTGTGAAAAGGGGCATTTTTTTTATTTGATTTGTGTGTGTGTGTGTGTTCTTGTTGTTCTTATATTTTGTCCATAACTCTTCTGTTGTGTTGATGGGAAGATGAGGAGGGAAGTTGGAAAAAAAAAAAAAACAGCAAAAGAGCAACTCAAGGCAGCTATAACATATAAGTGACTACTGTAAAACTAATAAAGAAGCAATGAGTTGTTGTTTTTTAACCCGCTTGTAGTTTATTTTCTTGCTTTAGTAGTTCTTTAGGAGATGGAGCCTTGCTCAGCACCGCAATGCATTTTCATTGCTCATATTAAACACTTGCTATTTTTAGTAAGCACACATGCATACTAATAAATATTCTAAAATGACACAAAGCTAGCTTTGGGTTGAAACATCCTATATCCAAGTTTGGTCAATTTGCCATTTTATTTCCTCTCAAATCATATTGGTTAGTCTATGTGGGTCTGCTTTTTATTCATTTATGTATGTATTTATTTACTTTTTTCTTTTATACAAATAATTGACCGATATGAGGTGCAGATTCACAACTTAACCAAAGTCTTCTTTTGTTTGGTTTCCTGAAAAATTATTTCTGGAGATGAAGTTTCTGCTCATCGCCAGCTAAGTTCAAATACTCATCCGAACAAATAAACACATGCTAATTAAGTTAAATAAGTAAATATTAAGGTGCAACAAATTAACAAGCAATAAGACCATATGAACATACTAACTTTTAAAAAGCACATGCTAAAAATTGATGAATACTACTGCTAGTAAGAAGCTGTGACGTCAACTTGCTCATCAGCCGAAACGTGATGACGGAGACGCGTCTTCAAAGTCCGATCACTTGTGTCACGAACCGATGACGTAACCGCGTCTCTCACTCAACCCTTCAAGCAAAACGACTTAACTACGTCATTTTTTAAACCAATAAAGTAAAAACAACTAAAAAAAACAACAGTGATCATTACGAGCACGCGCCCTCGCCGACAGCTGGATCACACGTGTTCGCTCCGTTGCGTTCACTGCTCCCGCTTCCGCCGGAGCTTGTAGTGGCTCGCTGCTTCATTTTGTCGTCGGTGCAAAACCGACGAAAATGACCAAATTCGTCACAAATACCAATGTCATAGGAAACGTCTAAGCTGTCCTGAAGCGAGCCGAGCCTCTGGAGACGTCGAAAAAAAGCCTTGTTTGGGTTTCCGCCCTGCGGCATCGACCAAGTCCGACGGTCGCTGAATGCATCAGCCGCGGTGCCCTATTCTTCCGCCGGCCGGGTGCGCGCACGGCCCAGTTGTGCGATATCCTTCCGCCGACCGGGAGCGCGCGGCCTTTCCCTCGCGACGCAACACGAGCGAGAGATGCGAACGGGCGGCGGCAAGGCGGTCTCAGCTCACCACTACCAACACCCAGACGAGCAGCGCCTGCAGCAGCAAAAGCAGCAAAGCGACTTTTAAGAGATATTTCCCCTAACATTCCACGCCCAAAACCGGGAACCGCCTCTTCACCGAGCTGCTCGAGTCAGTCAGTCTAAGCCAAACTCTCGTCGGGCGCGCTATCGGCTGCCGGACGCCGGTGGACGGACGGAATGGAGCTCATCACAATCCTCGAGAAAACCATCTCTCCAGGCAAGTAGCTGTCGGTGTTAATTGGCCTGGCGGCTGGCTAAACATTCGCCGCACCAAGGCCTCTGCGGGGCCTCACTTGGCCGGGCGGCTCCGGTCGACCGGTGAAAGTTTGGGGCTGTTAGCGAGCTAGCCAGTGAGTTAGCCAGCATTGAGCTATACGCCACGGACGGCCTCACGGTGGCTCACTTGGCACGCCATCTACCCGGTGTTCGCTTAACGTGAGGCGGTCCCCTCGGGCTCGGCGAGTGCGCGTTGAGTTGACTGCTAAAAGCCTAATGTAGCTCGGACGCGAACATGTTTTCTCCTGACTTTTGTCTTCCGCCCATGCCGTTAGCCACCTGGCTAGCCCCTTAGCATGTAGCATTCGGCCGCCAACATTCTTTTGCGAGCACTTGGGAGACGAGCGGCATGTCTATCCGCTCTTGTGTGCTGAAGCGACGTCCAAGTGTTCCCCCCGTAAACTTTTTCTAGTGTATATTTTGTGCTTCTGCTCCATCGAGGGAGCCGCCGACTGGGTCTTGCAAGCTAGCGTGCCTACAGGCTAGCGCACACGTTGGAACCCCGCCGTGCTGGGTTTTATTGATTTGCAGTTTCATGGATTGTTGATTGCTTGTATGCAGATCGGAATGAACTGGAGGCGGCGCAGAAGTTTCTGGAGCAGGCGGCCATAGAGAACCTGGTGAGTCGGGCGCGCTAGGCGGACGGACGGGCGTGCACGCGCCTGCGCGGAGCCCGCCCGCCCGGCGCTAACTTTAGCATTAGCCTTAGCATTAGGACCTCCCGGCTACACCCTCAACTTGCCGTGGCTGGCTTCGGGCGAGTGGGAACACTTCCGTAACGGCTACTGACTGTGGCAAGGGCAATCAGGAATTTATTCAGCTTAAACAAACGTGTCATGTTTTATTTTTGTTTCCCATGAGAGTTCAAAGACGACTCGTGACGCGCAATGCATTGTGGGCTTGGTCTCAAATTGAGACTGATGTGCTGTCATTCTGATCATATGTACAATCGAACCCTTTCTAACGCTAACCCTAAATCAACAACACATAGGTGGTGATCGGGTAGCAATGAAGCGGTCATATTGTTAACTGTTGACTCATTGTCCCATCAGCCGACCTTCCTGGTGGAGTTGTCCAAAGTGTTGGCCAACCCTGGCAACACGCAGGTGGCGCGTGTAGCGGCGGGCCTGCAGGTGAAGAACTCTCTGACCTCCAAAGATCCAGATGTCAAAGCTCAGTACCAGCAAAGATGGCTGGCCGTGGATGCAAATGCTCGCTGCCAGATTAAAAACTACGTAAGTTGTGCCAGATCAAAAACTATATAAATGAGGTCTTGATCCAGAAAAAAATCAAACAACCTAAAAGACACCACCTAAAAGTCACACACTCCCAAATGTGTTGGGTTCCCTCCTCTGCACCATGCAGGTTCTGCAGACGTTGGGCACGGAGACATACCGGCCCAGCTCGGCGTCGCAGTGTGTAGCTGGCATTGCCTGCGCCGAGATTCCCGTCCACCAGTGGCCTGAGCTCATCCCGCAGCTGGTCGCCAACGTGACGGGCCCGTCCAGCACCGAGCACATGAAGGAGTCCACCCTGGAGGCCATTGGTTACATCTGTCAGGACATTGTGAGTTAACTGCCAAATACACAAACATGGGCAGTTGTCTTCCCACAGATCAACTTTAGAACCCTCATCACAACCAGTTTGTGTTTTTATTTTTTGTTTTTTTTAATTCCTTGAGTTGAGGGGAAAAAAAGTTTTTGTCACTATGAATTCTTCGTCAGGATCCCGAGCAGCTTCAGGAAAATGGCAACCAGATCCTGACAGCCATCATCCAGGGCATGAGGAAGGAGGAGCCCAGCAACAACGTCAAACTGGCCGCCACCAATGCGCTCCTCAACTCGCTGGAGTTCACCAAAGCCAACTTTGACAAGGAGGTGCGCTGTCGCCATCGCTGGGTTGCCCTTCAGGTTGCCTGACTGCTCGCTTGCTCATGTTTGCTGGCTGTGTGTGTGTGTGTCGCAGACTGAGAGGCACGTCATCATGCAGGTGGTCTGCGAAGCCACGCAGTGTCCAGACACCCGAGTGAGTCTCGCCAGGTCTGCCAAAAGCTCCCATCCGGTCACACGCGGCTGATCATGCGATGCGTGTCTTTAGGTGCGGGTGGCGGCCCTTCAGAACTTGGTCAAGATCATGTCTTTGTACTACC
Organism: Syngnathus floridae; assembly: GCF_059516105.1. NCBI lineage: Eukaryota > Metazoa > Chordata > Actinopteri > Syngnathiformes > Syngnathidae > Syngnathus > Syngnathus floridae. The sequence continues at coordinate 5,436,055 of NC_142429.1, read as the reverse complement.
AGTACATGGAGGCCTACATGGGCCCGGCTCTGTTTGCAGTAAGAATGGCCGCGAACCAAACTGGTGACCCAAAATTGTACATCGACCCAACGGCGGGCAAATTCTGGTTTGTTTGTGTTTCCAGATCACCATAGAGGCCATGAAGAGCGAGATCGACGAGGTTGCGCTCCAGGGCATCGAGTTCTGGTCCAACGTTTGCGACGAGGAGATGGATCTCGCCATTGAGGCGTCTGAGGTTTGTGAGCGTGTCCCGACAATGCGTCAACGATTGATGCCCACTCGAAAATTGAACGGATCTGATGATCATTCGTGTGATTTGTTGTTTCACTAGGTGAGATTGACTTGTTTTAGGGCTGCGCTCATCTGTGTAGAAAAACTCGCTGTAGTGATGAGGGTGGAAGCAATGAGTGAATTGACAGTGACGGCCGGCTCCTGTGCTCCTTGTGTCAAGCAGGCGTCAGAGCAGGGTCGCCCTCCAGAACACACATCGAAGTTCTACGCCAAGGGAGCGCTCCAGTACCTGGTCCCAATCCTGACGCAAACCCTCATCAAGCAGGTAAGTTTGGGTCTGCGTGACTACCTGCCTTCCACACGGTCTTTTTGACGTTGGTCCACGGCCCCCAGGACGAGAACGATGACGACGACGACTGGAACCCGTGCAAGGCGGCGGGTGTTTGCCTCATGCTGCTATCCACGTGCTGTGAGGACGACGTGGTGCCGCACATCTTGCCCTTCATCAAAGAGCACATCAAACACCCAGACTGGCGCTACCGCGACGCCTCCGTCATGGCCTTCGGCTCCATCCTGGAAGGACCCGAGCCAAACCAGCTCAAACCGCTGGTCATCCAGGTGGGTCGCGTTTGATGTCTAGCAGGCCAGAAGAAGCCGCGCCGGCTGTCAGACAGACTTTGACTTTGTTGGGTGCAGGCGATGCCGACGCTGATCGAGCTGATGAAGGACCCCGGCGTGGTTGTGAGGGACACCACGGCGTGGACAGTGGGCCGCATCTGTGAGCTGCTGCCCGAGGCCGTCATCAATGAAGTCTACCTTGCGCCGCTGCTGCAGTGCCTGATCGAGGGCCTGGGGGCTGAGCCGCGGGTGGCCAACAACGTGTGCTGGGTGAGTGGGCTTGGCGGCGGGGGCGGGGCTCCAGACCCCTGAAGCTGACGCCTGACCTGCGCTGGTCGCCTTAGGCCTTCTCGTCTCTGGCGGAGGCGGCGTACGAGGCCACGGAAGCAGCCGAGGACCAGGAGGAACCCAGCACTTACTGCCTGTCATCCTCCTTTGAGCTCATCGTCCAGAAGCTGCTGGAGACCACCGACAGGTCAGCCTCGCTCGGCCTCACGCCGCCACCTCTCACGCTCCACTCGGCCGAGTTGGATCACATGGCTTTCGCTCGCTGCGCAGACCCGACGGCCATCAGAACAACCTGCGCTCGGCTGCCTACGAGGCGCTGATGGAGATTGTGAAGAACAGTGCCAAGGACTGTTACCCCGCTGTGCAGAAGACCACGCTGGTCATCATGGAGCGGCTGCAGCAGGTCTTGCAGATGGAGGTCAGAACACTTTTCATTAGACCGTGGAGTCCCATTCCACCAAATAGTCCTGCATGATGATGATGATGATGATGCGACTTCCTGCCTCCACAGTCGCACATTCAGAGCACCTCTGACAGAATCCAGTTCAACGACCTACAGTCGCTGCTGTGCGCCACGCTTCAGGTCAGCCACCGCCCGACCTCTCGTCCGTCCCGTCTGCCGGCGCCACTTGACGCTCTGACATGACTTTTTTTTTTTTTTTTTTTGGCAGAACGTTTTGCGGAAGGTGCAGCATCAGGACGCCCTTCAGATCTCAGACGTGGTGATGGCCTCGCTGCTCCGGATGTTCCAGAGCACAGCCGGTTCCGGAGGTGTGCAGCAGGAGGCCCTCATGGCCGTCTCCACCTTGGTTGAAGGTAACGCTGGCCGGCCAAAGAGACAGATGGCGACCTGCTTTTTCTGAGGTCGGATTCATTTATGATTTGATCTTGCAGTTTTGGGCGCAGAATTCCAGAAGTACATGGAGGCCTTCAAGCCTTTCCTCACCATTGGCCTCAAGAATTACGCAGAGTACCAGGTAGGATTGAGGGCAATGTAGTTGTACCACAAACATGTCAAGCTTTTGTGAACCATACATTGCTGAACACGTCTGAATTCCATTGAAGGTATGCCTGGCCACCGTGGGCTTGGTGAGCGACCTGTGCCGAGCGCTGTCGACCAATATCCTGATCTACTGCGACGAGATCATGCAGCTCCTCCTGGAGAACCTTGGGGTGAGTTGCCAAGCCCCGCCTATCCCTCCCCCGTCCGTCCCCTCTGACACGTCTGCACGCACGCAGAACGAGAACGTCCATCGGTCGGTGAAGCCGCAGATTCTGTCTGTGTTTGGCGACATCGCCATGGCCATCGGGGGCGAGTTCAAGAAGTACCTGGAGATCGTGCTGGACACCTTGCAGCAGGCCTCGCAGGCCCAAGTGGACAAGGTGAGCCGCCATCTTTCACAGTAAAACAAGCTAGCTTGATTGTAAACATTTCAACCCATGTGTGAAGCCACTCAAAATAATTTGTTGTATATTCAAGTCTTTGGTTGAGAAGCCATAGAATCCATGTTCAGCACAACAATGTCATAGGCCACAAAGACTGAACGGAAATTGTTGTGTGTACGCAGACAGACTACGACATGGTGGACTACTTGAACAATCTACGTGAGGGCTGCCTGGAGGCGTACACGGGCATCATTCAGGGTCTGAAGGGCGACCAGGAGAACGTCCATCGTAAGAGACCGCCCATCACACATGTGATGTCAGTTCCTCTTCCTGTCTGCAGTCTTAACAGGAAGATTTTTTGACATCACAGAGAAATTTGGGGTCTTTTCACCCAGAAAGCTGCAGGCCTCGCGCCAATGAACACCCGGCTTGCTGGTTTTGCGGGACCCCACAAAACAATTTCTCATTTACTTGGAGGCCACTGTGTACCAAATCCGTGTGTGTTGACACTCATCCACTTAATTTTGGGGCATCTAAATGTTGTGTCGCAATGGATGAGAGAAGGATTGTTTGCCTGGCTGGCCAATGAGTGACTTGTCGTTGTTGTGGCGTCAGCGGACGTGATGCTGGTGCAGCCTCGCGTAGAGTTCATCCTGTCCTTCATCCATCACATTGCCGAGGACGACGACCACTCCGATGTGGTGGTGGCCAATGCCGCCGGACTCATCGGGTAAGGCGCAACACAACACTCTTCGGCTCCCGCCGGCTAGCCGACCGTATGCAAATGTAGCCCAATTGTGCGTGTTCGTCAGCGACCTGTGCACGGCGTTTGGCAAAGACGTGATGAAGCTGGTGGAAGCTCGGCCGCTCATCAACGACCTGCTGACGGAAGGACGGCGTTCCAAAACCAACCGGACCAAAATGTTGGCCACCTGGGCCACCAAGGAGCTGCGCAAGCTCAAGAGCCAGGCCTGGTCCGAACCGTGCACCGACACGCATTTTAAAATTTTCATCTGAATAATTTGGGGGAAAGTGATGGAGAATAATTGTAAGTTGCAGCCGTCGTACCGCTAAAGGTTTGCGTTTGTTTTCAGATGAGTTCAGCGTGACGGGTTAGCGGCACGTGTGCGTTGGACGTCTGGATGGACGTTGGGGACGAAACGGACGACGTCGTCTGCCTGGCGACGCCTCAACTTGATTCACGTAAGATGATGATGATGATGATGACGACGACGACGATGATGACGATGACAATAATGAGTGTCTGCGTATGAGAGACGATGACATCACCACCTTGCGGTCTGCCGGGGCCCTCCTTTCCTCTTCTTCTTGCCCCCACCCCCCCCTGACAGCCTGTGGACAACTCTTCTCCCTTAAATAAAAGCCCCGTCCACCTCTCGCCTCCCGGTTGCATTGCTGTGATGACCCTGCCGGCGGGGGAGGGGCTAAAATCAGACTTTTAGTTGCTTTGGCGCACCAGAACGCCACGGACGGACAACAGAGCCACCCCTGCCCCCGTCAGCCGGCCCGCGGCCGACTCGGCACGAAGTATTTTCACATTAAAAGCACTTGAGGGGCGAGTGCCAAAGGAAGCGGCTGCGCTTGGTTTGGCTTTTGGGTCACATTTCTGCTCGAGAATTGAAGACGTTTGTTAAATCTTCTATTTTTCCATTCTGAAAACAGAAAACAATAAAATCATCTGAAACATTCCCCAAGCACGTCCTGTCTTTCACTTTGTTTTCAACACCTTGGACTCACGTAGGACTCTGAACTTTGACCCTTTTTCACGCTGTCTTTATAGGCAGCCAAGAACATTGATATTAACACGATGTTGGTGCACGCTTGGATGCGCCCATTTTCGGCCCAAACACCTGGCCGAGCGAACGCCTTCCTTTCGCGGCTTTTATTTTGGTGAGCTGTGGCAGCTGTTGTGAGAACAACTTCCTGTGTTGACATGTTCAACTTGAGTTGTCATTGACTTTCATTTCTTATTGAGTGAACTAATAAAAGTCTATATTGTACCAAAGCTTGGGCACCTCCTTCACACACACACGCACACTATGACTAGTTCTGGTTGAGGTCACATCTTACACGCACACAGACACACACAACAACTTGTCTGTCACCACTGCCCACGTTTACTCATTTTACAACAGGATGATGACAAGAAAATTTATTTTTTGTTTAATCTTATGAAAGTTGAACATCATATAAGATCAAGGGTCCCGAAAAGGTATAGTTTGTCAGATGGTTCGTGTGTTCATCAGCTTCATCCCAGGAATGTAGAGATAAAGACACTGGTGTCCAGGTTGAGTGTGGCGTGCCACCAGCGGTCAGGGAAATATAGGACCTGAGGGCACAATGTCAAGTTAGTACGACAAGAAACAAGGAGTCGTCAAGCATGTGCAGCTTCTCAAGCATAATTAGTTACAATCAAAATTTCATTTTAGGAGATGTCAATTTTCCAAGAATGTAGTCGTAGTTGTTAGGAAAACAAATGCATGTGTCAATTGAAACCCATATAAACCGGGAGTGCATTACCACGTTTCAACCATTAAGCCGAGAGCGCTGTTGCACATTTCTACCGTTAAACGCGGGAAAGCCGACATCTTTTAGGTTTTCTTTTACTAATTCTCGATCTCGTAGCCAATAAAATGCATCAGAATAACCATGCAAGGGTTATTCAAGCGTCACAAACGTGGGAATTTTGAATTAACTGACTGAGGTTACATTTTTGATGACGCGCCTGAGGACTTAGAACCAGGGGAACCATTAGATCAGAATTTATGTCTAAGATATATGTTATTGGAAAACAGGGAAGAAGATGAGTTTGAAGGCCTCGAGTGTACGGAATACCTGTCCAGGTCGAATGGTGCACTCTAGCGGAGCCTGGCGTGGGCTTAGATGCGGGTAGATGTTTCTCAGCCATGAGAGGGTGCTAATGTTGGGGTGGAAGTGGGGCTCCTGTTCCGGCGGGTACAGGAACCAGCGCTGGACCAGCAAAAACAAAGAAAGCTGATCATGAAAAATGCTCATGTGACGCGATCACCCATTGAAACGGGCTTACATTTTACAAGATGAAATTTCTCAGGTGAAAACCTGAAATGTGGGCTTGCATGATAACTTGACGGAGGACAGGCAGTCAAATCCCTAACGACAACGACCATTGACCTACCTTCCTCCCGTAGATGACCTCCGAGTATCCCGGGCCGTGCCAGTGGAAGGGGACGCCGGTTCCAGGACCTGAACAACAGTAGATGATGAGGACAAGGACAATTTAGCTTTGTTTTTGCGGTCTTCATTTTTTCTAAAGACTCCAAGTTGCTACAACGGACCGGCAACCCCAAAGCTGAAAGCTCGGCTGGTGTGCGGCAGCAAGAAGGGGGGCGGCTTGTAAACATCCAGAAGACTCTGCCACTCGCTCAGGTTGTTGTCACCGAACATGTACAAAGTGTCTGCTGGTCGCCAACGTGCATAGAAAAGAGAAGCACAACAAAGACTAAAGCACATTTTCATCATGTCTTCGTCTTTCACCTCCGACTCACCGCTGCCCAGAACGCCAGGCGACTGCGGCCTGAGGAGGACGTTCACGTAGTCCCTGAAGGACACGTCCACTGTGGGCACACCAGATCACACGATGTCACGTGGCGCCCTGCCAAACATGATGGGAAGACAGCGGCGGCTGACCTTTGGTGTACGAATACGTGTTGGCTGTACTGAGACGCACTTGCCGTTCACCGTATGCAGCCAGTAAATTCCACTTGGAGCACAAAGAGCGGAATTTCTACAACATGAACAGTAAGTACAATTCAACAAATCCAAATATAAAATTCGTTTAATGATAAAAAGTCAAACTAGACTAATAAAATAAAGAGAACATGAAAGACAAACATACAGAAAATAAACTCAACCTGAAACATAAAAACAAGCAAATAATTGTATATATTATATTGTATATATATGGATTTTTTTTCTAAAAAAACAAACAAAAACACAAATGTAATGCGAAAGCAAATGCTAAAGAAAAACCCACGGCGTTGTCCGTCAGTCCTGTGATGACCACCGGCATCCTGTACGCGTAACTATGGAAACAACATCACATTGGGTTAGCAGCTCTGCTAGCTAGCTAGCTAGCCTATGTGCCAGGAAATGAAGTCCGGTGCACACATGTGGCTGACCTGTCCAGGAAGTGACGCAATGACAGCGAAGAGCCGTCCACCACTTCCAAGTTACACAGACCTTCATCCTCCACACTCAGATGGGACCCGCACCACCTAAACGCACACATGAACTTATTTTTTGTATGTGGGCAATCCTTATCACAATAAATAGACTGCTCACAAAAGAAAAACCTGACCGACCAGTCTCTGCTGGTGATACCAAAGTAATGTAAAACAGACTCGAGTAGAGAACTGACCAGCCGCCGTCATTATCACCGCCGCCTTCCTGTTGGTGATCACTAAGCGTTTGCGCCTCGAGCAGGACAAAAAAGGAGAGCAGAGCCAAGCAAAAGGAGTTTCGGTGTAAAAATTTCCAAAGTTCCATTCAGCAAATCTTCCAAACTGAATTGGCGTAATAAGGAATGATTACGGCCCAGTTGGGTCGAGGACGAATTTCGACCAGCGAGCGAGCGGAGCGGCGTTTCACTTCGTGGTCAGTAACCAATCACAAGCAAGCACATTGGCCGTGCTGTATTCACGAAACAGAATAATGTGGGAGCTCCTAAACTCTCTAAAATCTCCTTATTCTGGTGGCGCATTATCGCCAGCTACATGATACAATACTGCCACCTAGTGCTCTGAAGTGCCATGGAGGACTATGGTGCACAGAAAGACAGGTAGGCAAACAACTGGATGGAGGCCAGATAGATTTAGAAGGGGAGGTTTTATTTTGGAATCCAAAGCCTGACAGGATGTAGAAATGAAATGGTTTCCGAGCATGAACTTGGAGCCCCGCCCCCATCTGTCTGTGCCATCTTGAACAAAAACGGCGGATGAAAAGAGCCCAGACAAAGATGGGGAGAATGTTTTAAAGAGAGATTTTAAACAGCCCGTCTTTGAGTATTCCTCTCAAGTGGGACGTATTGGACCGGAAGCGGAGCTTCGTGAGCGAACAACAGCCACACCCGGCAGAACAGCTAAGCTAATGTTAGCAGCTAGCTAGGCTAAGCTAACGTTTAGTACGAGTTGAAAGTTTCCAGTCGCCCCCGCTGGAATACACTTGAGTTATTTATTGCGTTTGTCGTGTGATTTTGAGCTCGAGAGGCTATGAGCGAACGTCGTGTGGATGTCGCGCCGCTGCCACTATGAGGACGCAAGCTCGTTAGCTCCACTGCAAAGCGCTTGTTTTTTCGTTCCGCAGCGGAACTGCAGTAAGCCGCGGTGAGTAAAAATCTGCAACAAACAAGCAAAACAAATAATAATAATAAAAAAAAATCAAGTAATTAAAGTGTTTCCGAACGGGCCGCAGTGGTGACATGGATGTTCAAGCGCTCTCTCGTCACGCGTCTCCGCTCATTGCCAGCCAGTATTCCGGCTGACCCACTTTTGGACAAAGTGCACAAAGCGGAATGTAAAATAGGACAAAGTGGCTCCGTCTGCCTGGGAACAATCGTCCATTTGTGTTCGGCTCGCAGTAGCCAAGGTTGCCTTCATATTTTGTGTCTTTTGAATAGGAGCTGTCATGCTAAATCGCGGGTTAGCTCTGCTGACGTCACAGCTGGTCCCGATCCAGTGTGGCGTCTTTTGAAGTCAGTATTGTCAGGTTGTATGCAGTTCTGAGATTTGTGGTTCCGATCAGGCTTCCGGCTTTGTGTGGACTTCTAATGAGATTTCCCTTAACATTTCTGTCACATTTTGGTACATCTTAACCAATAGTGCCAATCTTTGTGGAGAACACTGACTATCTACTGGCGATAAGTCAATTTGTGCCATCTATGACGTGGTTCCAGGTCCAGTCGATGGTGAACTTGGATGAAAAAAAGTCTTATGGAGAGGCACTTCTTATTACGTAATGTTCTGGTACATCCTGGCCTGATTGGCAAGCGGTAGCAGTCACCCAAGCCTTATACAAGATTGGTCTCTTTTCCTCTGGATTCAGGCTCTTTTTGCGCCTTTTGAATGCTGCTGCGTCAGCTCGCATTATCCAAACGTGTAACAAGAGTCACGTGACGACGCTCATTAGGCACCGCTGACTAAGCAATGCACATGAGTCATGGAAGGCTTTGTGGCCAAACAAAGACACAACGCTGCGTCTTTAACTTCCTGCTTTAGTTTGTGCTCTGCTTTGCGGCCGCTCGTTTCCTTGTGCCGCCGCTTTGTTTGTCAGGCTGTTACGTCGTCTTCCTTCCTTCCCTCCCGCTGGATGTATACATGGAAATTTTGAAAGAATGCCTGCGCGTACAGTGGGGGGGGGGGGGCGTTCGAGTGGCCCACAGGCTTTTTTTGTGCGCTCACTGAATCATTCGCGGCTGCCTGCTGATGATGTTTCCTGTCACAAGCGCGGCAACACGCTTGAACGACGTCCAAATGCTCCACACGCTCTCCTCACACTCTTCTAAACGGCTGAGATAACGCCGCAGATGATCTTACATACATGCAAAAGAATCTGTAACAGGGTCAAACTGGTCCTGTATTCATTGTAAAGGCAAAAAAGTAGGGTGCCTAGTATATAAAATCTAACTTTTTTAGGGATAACCGAGTACTGATGCCACCTTTCTGTATCAGGCGCTTTTATTGTATAAAAAAAACATTCATGCGCTGCCATTTTGTTGCTCCTACGCTGCTCCGCATGCCTTCCTCTTCCACCGCCTTTCACATCCCAGCCATGTGGGAGCGCATCCCGAGTGCGCACAGATGAAGATGATGTAACATTGTATGATGTTCTGCTTTTGGCACTCTGGTTCCCCCGCTAGGCCCTGGCCATGCCCTCGAGCGCACGGGCGGGCAGTCTGAAGGACCCGGACGTGGCCGACCTCTTCTGCAGAGATGACCCGGAGAAGCTCTTCGCCGACCTCAGGGAGATCGGCCACGGCAGCTTTGGAGCCGTCTACTTTGTGAGTTGTTCTCTCGCCGCCTCTATCAAACCATTTTGACTGGCCAAGCCTCACCATCTCCGTCGGCTGACTCACCTTCAGGCCCGAGACGTGCGCAACAATGAGGTGGTGGCCATCAAGAAGATGTCGTACAGCGGCAAGCAGACAAACGAGGTGAGCCGAAGCCACGCTGATGAGCCCTACGAAAGCGAGGCTCGCTTGACCTAACTTGCTTGCGCCGTGTCACTGTGCAGAAGTGGCAGGACATCATCAAAGAGGTCAAGTTCTTGCAGAAACTTCGCCATCCAAACACCATCGAGTATCGAGGATGTTACCTGAAGGAGCACACGGCATGGGTACGACCTCACCACTTACTTTGACGCTGTTTTGGTGTACCTTTATGCAACAATGTATTTTTATCAGGAGAAATAAAGCAAATCCTGGAAGAGAAAAAAACCTAAAGAGCAAACATTTTTTATGCGCTAAGCAATGTATGAGTTGACCACTATGTAACCCACGCAAAGTTTTCAAGATTTGTTTTTCAAAGCACGTCTACTGTGTGTGCAGCTGGTGATGGAGTACTGCCTGGGCTCCGCCTCCGACCTCCTCGAAGGTGAGTCGGCACCTGTTCTGGTGGCCGCCGCCGCTCGACTCTTTTTACTGGCGTCTAACACGCTCGTCGTTTCCAGTTCACAAAAAGCCTCTGCAGGAGGTGGAGATTGCTGCTATTACCCACGGCGCATTGCTGGGGCTGGCCTACCTGCACTCTCACAACATGATCCACAGGTGACCTCTTACATTTCATTCATTTGTGTCACATGTTCCAACCATGTGACCGGAGTGTTGCCTCCCCCAGAGATGTGAAAGCAGGTAACATCCTGCTGACGGAGCCTGGTCAAGTCAAACTGGGCGACTTTGGCTCCGCTTCCATCGTGGCCCCCGCCAACTCCTTTGTGGGGACGCCCTACTGGTGAGTCCGCACTTTTCGACAGCCACTTTGATTATCTTCAACACTATTTTGTGTATTTGTATGTGCGCAGGATGGCCCCAGAGGTGATCCTGGCTATGGACGAGGGGCAGTACGACGGCAAAGTGGACGTGTGGTCGCTGGGCATCACCTGCATCGAGCTGGGTACGAGAGCAATCGATCAGCATTTAAACAAGCTACACATCAAGTCTAGCAATTCCTCCACAATCACTTTGTGGTTGAAATGAAAATGTTTCCATTGTTGGATGCAAGTCTTTTATGGAAGTCCATAAGATGGGCTAAAAATGTACAATTGTGTTGTCACAGCGGAGAGGAAGCCCCCCCTGTTCAACATGAACGCCATGAGTGCCTTATACCACATTGCTCAGAATGAGAGCCCCATCCTGCAGTCCAATCACTGGTGAGGCCTTTTGCTTTTCTGCTCATCGGCGGACGCCCTAACTCCCTTGCTTTCTTTCTGTCAGGTCCGATTCCTTCCGCAACTTTGTGGACTCCTGTCTGCAGAAGATTCCGCAGGACCGGCCCACCTCCAATGTGCTGCTCAATGTGAGAACATTCATCAGTTAGAAACTTAAAACAAAACCGCTTACTCTCTTTGACCAAGACACAATGTTTTGGGTTTCTTTTTGGTCTCGGAATCAAATTGATGTTTACCAGAAAAACGTGCGATAGCGGGGGATAACAGCATTTGCTTCTATAATGGCTTTCTGTGTTATTAAACTCCTCGCCGCCGCGTGTTTGTCCAGCATCGCTTCCTGTGCCGCGAGCGTCCCCTGACGGTGGTCATGGACCTGATCGCCCGAACCAAGGACGCCGTGCGCGAGTTGGACAACCTGCAGTACCGCAAGATGAAGAAGATCCTCTTCCAGGAGACGCAGCAGAATGGCCCCATGTCTGAAGGAGCGGAGGACGAGGAGGTGAGCTGATAGAGCGCTTCGCGGGTTTCTGAAAGATGTCATACGTGTGTGTGTTTGCGCATCAGGAAGTGGAGCAGTACCTGCTGCGCACGGGCACGGTTAACAGCATGGAGAGCTCGCAGTCGGTGCCCAGCATGTCCATCTCGGCCAGCTCCCAGAGCAGCTCCGTCAACAGCCTGGCCGACGTCTCCGATGACAGCAGCGGCGAGATGGCCATGATGCAGGAGGGAGAGCACACGGTCACCTCCAACAGCTCCATCATCCACCGGCCCACGGTAAGGACGCAATAACCGCCACTCAACTTCTTCTTGAAAATTGCTAATGGACAATGTCAAAAACGTTTTTTAAAACATATGCGAGGAGTAAAACCATTTCAACGCATTTCAACTAGTTTAAGTCTGACGATGCTCAGGTGCAGGACAACATCTACGATGACCCATACCAGCCGGAGCTGGAGCAGCCCCAGGCTCCCTCCGCCGGCCGTCGCAGAGCCTACTACCGCAACCGAGACCACTTCGCCACCATCCGAACTGCCTCCTTGGTACGACCGGCCCACCTCCTCCTTTTCCTGCGACCAAACCCGCATTACAGTCAACTCCCGTCCCATCTGCAGGTGACCCGACAGATCCAGGAGCACGAGCAGGGCTCTGCCCTGCGGGAGCAGATGTCGGGATACAAGCGCATGCGGCGACAGCACCAGAAGCAGCTGATGGGCCTGGAGAACAAGCTGAAGGCTGAGATGGACGAGCATCAGCTCAAGCTGGACAAGGAGCTAGAGAACCAGAGGAATAGTTTCTCCTCAGAGGCCGACAAACTGGTCAAGAAGCACCAGGCCATCCTGGAGAAGGAGGTGAGCGCCAGGACTTCAAAACAAAATCTCTCCCACTTCAATCCATTCACTTCCCTTTTCTCTGTAGACCAAAGCAGCCCTGGCAGAGGAGAAGAAGTTCCAGCAGCACATTCTGGGCCAGCAGAAGAAAGAACTCACCAGCTTACTGGAGTCGCAAAAGCGCCAGTATCGCCAGCGCAAGGACCAGCTGAAAGAGGCAAGAAACATCGGCCAGCTCGGCGGACAACCGCCTGGGTTTCGCATCTGACGGCGTCCCTCCAAACCCCGACAGGAGCTGAACGAGAACCAGTCTACCCCGAAGCGGGAGAAGCAGGAGTGGCTGATCCGGCAGAAGGAGTGTCTGCAGCAGATGCAGGCGGAGGAGGAGGCCAGTCTGCTCCGGAGGCAAAGGCAGTACTACGAGTTGCAGTGTCGGCAATACAAGAGGAAAATGCTGCTGGCTCGACACAACCTGGAGCAGGATCTACTCAGAGAGGTACCGCCCCAAAGTGCTCCTTCTAAAAATGGGATCAGGTCTGAGGGCCCACTTACCAAATGTAGCAGTCACACCCTTCCATCGCCTTCTCTGCTTGATCTTTGTGCCCCCACCTCTCCCAACAGGACCTGAACAAGAAGCAGACCCAGAAGGATCTGGAGTGCGCCATGCTGCTGCGCCACCACGAGTCCACCCAGGAGCTGGAGTTCCGGCAACTGGGCTTAGTGCAGCGGACCCGCGCCGAGCTGATCCGAACGCAGCACCAGACGGAGCTGACCAACCAGATGGAGTACAACAAGCGGCGAGAGCAAGAACTGCGCCAGAAGCACACCGTGGAGGTGCGGCAGCAGCCCAAAAGCCTCAAGGTGAGTCCAAATCGATGTCCTCTTTGTGTCAAGTCATGTGAGGAGTCCTGACGCTGTGCTGCTTTTGCGTTGCAGTCCAAAGAGCTGCAGATCAAGCGTCAGTTCCAGGAGACGTGCAAGATCCAGACACGTCAGTACAAAGCCTTGCGCAACCACCTCCTAGAGAGCACGCCCAAGTCGGACCACAAGGCCGTGCTCAAGCGCGTCAAGGAGGAGCAGACGCGCAAGCTGGCCATCCTGGCTGAGCAGTACGACCACTCCATCAACGATATGCTGTCCACGCAGGCTGTGAGTAAGGCAAGGAAACACCCCCCCGCGCACCTTGCACTCCGCCGCACCTCGACTGCTACCTGCCCGCACCTCTGACGAGAATTTGTTGTCCCGCCGCAGCTTCGACTGGACGAGAGCCAGGAGGCGGAGTACCAGGTGCTCCGCATGCAACTGCAGCAGGAGCTGGAGCTGCTCAACGCCTACCAGAGCAAGATCAAGATGCACACCGACACGCAGCACGAGCGTGAGATCAAGGAGCTTGAGCAGAGAGTGTCCATACGCCGCGCGCTGCTCGAGCAACGGGTACGGCCGCCGCCACCGCCGTGTTTTAGAGTTCGCCCCTGACGATGGCGTCTTGCGGCTTTCAGATCGAGGAGGAGATGCTGTCCTTGCAGAACGAGCGCTCAGAGCGTATCCGGACGCTTCTGGAGCGGCAGGCTCACGAGATCGAGGCCTTCGACTCGGAGAGCATGCGTCTGGGCTTTAGCAGCATGGCGCTGAGCGGCATCCCGGCCGAGGCCTACAACCAAGGCTACCCCGCCCCCAGCACCTCCTCAGGCTCGGGGGGCTGGCCCTCGCGCCCCGTGCCTCGCTCGGGAAGCCACTGGAGCCACAGTGTGCAGAACTCTGTAGCCACACCATCTTGGCGCGGTCAGAACCACAGCGGCAGCTTCGTCCGAACGGAGTCGGTGGTGTCGTCGCACGGCTTCGGGAGGGACGGCGACAGCGGGAAGGGCGGCAGGGCGTCATCGTCGTCCTCCTCTGCGTCGTCTTCATCATCTTCTTCGCACCACCACCACCACCATCACCAGCAGTTGCAGCAGCAGCAGCCGCCGATGCCCCAGCCTCACTACCTCCCCCAGCACTACCAGCACCACCAGAGCACGCCGCACCTCTACCGCGACGAGAGGGATCGTGCAAGGGAGTGGGCAGGGAGCGGCGGCCACTATTCCCATCATTCCCAGGGCGGGCACCACCACCATCACCCCCATCTGTCGTCCCACGCCTCCTCCCAGTCCCTGGCCCTGCTGCCGCCCCCTCCTGTGCCTCCACCCGTCTCGCTCCCGTCCTCCCCTCCGTCCTCGGCCTCCTCGTCATCTTCATCTCAGGGAGGCTACGGCGGCGGCGGCCTCGGAGTACGTGGCCCCGGCTTGATGGCCCTCAGGAACAGCCCCCAGCCTCTGCGCCGGACGGCCTCGGGAGGGCCGGGCGGCGGTGGCGGCAGCGACGGCGGCTTGAGCCGGAGCACATCGGTCACGTCGCACATTTCCAACGGCTCGCACCTGTCCTACTCGTGAGGATTCCGCCCAGAGACTGTCAACTTTTCATTTTTAATTGCTTCACGTGTCGTTTGCAGTTTTTGTTGCACAAGACCAAGTTTGAGATTTTGCTCTCGGACGTCGCGTGGCGCTTCCTCTCAGCGAGCGGTGCTTTTTTGAAACCACTCCCACTTTGTAAATAGGCTCTTCTCTTCTTTTCGTGTTTGATGCTGTTGAGCAGAGATTGTCTAGATAGCCACATCAACAAACCACTCCACGTGCCAGTCTTCCCTTCACTTTGGCGAGTTAGCTTAGCGCTCGCCCAGTCTCTTCGACGTGCAGTTGGCTTAGCTTAGCTATTTGCTGTGGGTTGGAAAATAAAAAAAAGACATCCCAGCTAGCTCCAATTTGTAGTTAGCTTAGTTTAGCTTTGTCTGCACCGTCCAGCGTAAACTCAGTGATTTGATTTCTTTGTGGGGGTTCATTTTAAAAAGTTATTTTTATAACTAAGACTTTTAGGGAGAGAAAACATGCTTGTTTACTCAACTAGCAGGCTACGTCATGTCACATTACTTTAAGTCTGGTTATTTTATGCTAGCACGCTGTTATGACGCGGCACGTGTTGTAACTAGCATGTTACGTCACAACACAAGCACCTGTTCCGTTGTGGCGTGGTGTGATGACATCACCACACGTTACAGTACGCTGCATTTCAGCCTCATTCCCCACCTTCGGGTTACCCACAAACTTGCTTTATGCTCATTTCTGATAGCATCTGTTGAATCTCAATGTGAACATTGCGCCAGTGTACATAGCCGTACTAACTCAAAGAGCATCTTTGCAATTATAAGGATTATTTTGTCATGTGACCTACTAGACCAATAGATGCTACTGCTGTCGTATTTATGTCGGATGCCATTTTTTAAAGCTGCATTCCGCAGGATTTTGCCCCAAAATATCTTTAATATCCTTTTCATTGGACCATTTATGAGTCACACAGATTAACACTTTAGATGTTCACAGTGGATATTTCTGCTGATGTGGCGACATGCGCGTTCTCATGTAAGCTCGTTGTTCCTTTAGAGTGGTGTCCATTTTGCTGTAATGGATACTACATCCATTTTACATTCCTCAGACCCCCACAGTTTCTCAGATTTTGTTTTTGGTCCACAGGTGCCAGTAGCGGTTAGAAACGCAACATTCTGCGGAATGCAGCTTTAATGCTAAGTTGTTTTTTTTTTTTTTCTTCTTCCAAAATGTGACTGCCAATGTTGACCACTCTGTGGGGAAGAATAAGCGCAGTGCAGCGTTGCTGTGACAGAATGACATGAAGTCCATTTCCCAGCATTCCTTGTTCTCGTGTCAGTATTAGCATGTGGAGCAATCCCACAATCCTTTGGTGCCATGTTCAACTTGACTTGATTTTGTTTTTGTTGTGTGTGTGCGTGCGCCTGCGTGTCCGCAGGGGTAGAAGTGCAGAAGCATCATCAGGCCGCTTCCTCCCGCCGTGGCGGAGGAGTGCAAAGGCCGTTTTTGGTTGTCTTGTCACGTCTACCTCATTTGCACTGATGGTCAAAGAATGTTCGGCTCGTCTGACAAATGAGCGACATTTCACCTTTTGACTTGTTTTTTGTGTTCCGTTGTAACATTTTTCCTTTGGTGAGTTGAAGCTTGAAAAGGCACAAAAAGTAATGGGAAAAAGGAAGCACACTTGTTTTCTCGGCTCTCCCGTTAAAGGAGTAAAAGTTTAGGGAAATGAGGCGGATACGATGCACTCCTCGTTTCCCACAGGCGGACGGTGCAAAGATTATTTTTCTAGTTTTGAAGTCAGGAAGAGAGGGGCTCACCATTGCAAACATGCTTTAGGATGCTTCTCTTCTCAAACATCAGGATTTCTTTACACGTGACCGTGGGAAAAAAAAAAGGAAACCTTAAGGGGAAAACAATTGTACAGAAACGTAACAAAATACTTTTGGAAAATAAACAAACATCAGTACATATTGTTTTGGATTTTTTTGTCGCGTTACTGTCCTCTTCCCCAAATTCTATTAGTTACCTAGCATTTTGTAAAAATGTTTTTATTTTTGTTTTTTGATGATTCCTTTCTTGTTTCAATATTTTAAACACTTGCCGTTGCCTTTTTTTGTAACCGCCACTGCGCCGTCCTTAAATAATAATATAATGAATTATAATCAACATCGACGCTTGCAGGGTTCAGACTGGCGACGACGAAGCTAAAAATAGACCTGTGGCGTTTAAAGGGGAGGTGCCGATGTGACGTCACAACCAGTCTTGCTCACGATACCGGAAACACAACTATCAAAAATACATATGAAAACAAAAATATTGAGTTCCTCACCGGAATGATTCCCGCATTAAGTCTTCTCACAAAAATGAGTGTCTGCTAAAAATTTCCAGTGAAAACATGAGTCGCTAAAAAGAATCGTTTATCGTGTGTTTCGTTAGGTCCCGTGTTTTAGTGAAACGCAAACATACCGGAAATGACTGTCTTGTTTGAAGACTTGAGCGGTAGCTTGACGACAAGGAAGTCTTCAGTGAGCTTCTTTCCACGATTTAGCCACAACAATCTAAAAAAACAAGACAAAACACTTTTACATCTCGGCGACTTCCAAACGCAAAGATGACACAAGAAAATATTTTCCTCTTCGTTCCTAATCTGATCGGTGAGTTTGTGACGCGGAACACCGGAGGGAAGAAGCTAAGCTACCTGCTGCCAATTGCTACTAAATGGCAAATGAATATCACAAAACATTTTGCAAACGTCACAATTTTATTTGAATGATTAGTGATCTGCTTCATATACCCCTCCTACCCCTGTTGGGTAGGATTATTGATCTATGATCTTTAGACACATTAAAATTAAACATACATTAAAACCACTACAATACGTATCTTCCAAGGTGAAACCTAAGTTAAATGTTCTCTTCCGCATGTCATCTTATGATGTCACTTTTAAAGATGTCAAGCAACATTTCTCATCAACGTATTCCGACAACAATAACAAAAAAATACCTTCTCTGATTTCAGCCTCTCAACTGTAAACCTCTGATTTCTGTAGCTGTTCATGAAAGCAGACCGATTGTCTTTGTGGTGAATCAAAACGTTTTCAAACATCTGTTTTCACCTTGAAAAACAGCGATCAACACTTTGGTCTTTTATCTGTCCACGATTTGATCAAACCAGGAACAGAATCATAATCCATTTATGTTTGTGCATTTTCAGCGCTGTCAGACAAGTTCTGCTGTTTGCTTTCATTTCTTGATCATGTTGAGAAATGTGTTGTTTTGCTTGCATGCAGGTTACGCCCGCATTGTACTGGCGCTGGTGTCCTTCCTCCTGATGCCCTGCTGCCCGATTCCCGCCGCTTTCTGCTATATGCTCAGTGGTCTGCTGGACGCCTTTGACGGCCATGCCGCGCGGGCCCTCAACCAATGTACGTGCATTTGAGTTTATTGCTCCGGATGATTTCTTTTTTTAATTTGTTTAACTAATTTGATGATAATGACGAGGAGCGCGCGTGTGTGTGTTTGGCAGCGACACAGTTCGGCGCCATGTTGGACATGCTGACGGACCGCTGCGCCACCATGTGCCTACTGGTCAACCTGGCACTACTCTACCCATCCTACGCGTTCCTCTTCCAGCTCAGCATGTGCTTGGACATCGCCAGCCACTGGCTGCACCTGCACAGGTTCCACGCTTCCTGTGGGACGGCCCCGCCCCTTCCCGCCTGCCGCGCTCGCTAACCATGCGTTGTACGTGTGTGCAGCTCGACAGTCAAGGGCTCGGCCAGTCACAAGAGCATCGACCTGTCTGGAAACCCTCTGCTGCGCATCTACTACACTAACAAGGTCACAGTTGCCACTTGGCACATAACACTTGGCACATTTTTTGTGTGTCCTCTACCGCCAACCATATTTTCAGAGAAGAGGTCAAGCGTGCGTGCTTGGAGCACTGACAAGTGTTGTGTATGTGTGTGCAGGTGGTTCTGTTCTTCATGTGCATGGGCAATGAGCTTTTCTTCTGCCTGCTCTACATTCTTCATCACCTGCAAGAACCCAGTGGTAACTTCCACACACAATTTTTATACTTTTGTAAAATGTTTTTCTGTGGATGCCCTGAGATATCCCTGTCTGTTTTAAAACCAATGTTGCTGGTGTGTTTTTCAGCACTAGTGTACTTCGCTCTTGTAGCGAGCGGCGTGGTGTGCGTGATGAAGTCCTGCATCAGCGCAGTGCACCTGGTGACAGCCTCTCAGAACATGGCCGCTTTGGACGCTGCCCAGCGCGCTGCCGCCGCCAGGAAGTCGCAGTGAGAGGGTCCACCACATGGTCGTCTTTTGCGATTCGGGGCTTATTTGACCAAAATTTGTCAGATTGTCATTAGATCATGTGGACACATTTGACATTTCTTCACAGTGTTTTGTTTTTGTGGTCACATGGAGGCAGCTGACCAAAAACAAACTTGGATCTTTTTAGTGGTTTTAGAAGCAATGGCTATCTAGACAAAAACAGTGGAGCAACACATGTAGACAGACGGTATAAGAATATGCACAAGCATATATTCTTTATCCTCTGTGAAGACCAAACTCAACACATCTTACTGAGCTCTGACCGTCTCAGTGTTTGTCTGTGTATTATACTACCCCCAGGTGGCCATGACGCATACTGTTGAAGGAAAACGTCATGAAAATGTGACAAAACTATTGGATAGATTATTATGTTTTAAACCTTATCATTACTGTCTGTTTTTATGAAGTCTGATATTTTAGAGTGCTACTTTTTTTATTTATGGGGCAGGGTGCTTGAACGGATTCGTTTGCGTCCATTATATCTTTACTATGTCTGGGGCTGCATAGTTGCAGGTGCTTTCACGTGTGCTGTTTTTTTTTGTTTTTTTTTTTCTTCACTCAACTTTTGAATTTAACTCAACTCGTCTCAAGTTCAATTGAACAGGAGAAATCTGCAATCGCTTGCTTGTGTCTGATCACGTGAAAAACGCACATTTTCTCGTGCGGAGGTTTTTGTGTAATGAAATATAAGCAACGTGTAGAATTTGTTGTTATTATTATTAAACACTTGTTTGTTTACTGCTGTAAATGCATTTCGGACAACTTGTATTTCTGCCTCTTTTTTTTTTTTTTTTGCTCCTGGGTGGTTTTAAAAAGTATTAAATAAAAGCAAGGACGCAGCATTGAGACTTGTGTGGATGATGTTTGGATCACGTGATGCGTGATTTAAGTCGACAGACACAAAACGGCAGCGGCTGGTGGGAGCAGGAGTGCAGATGCGGCGGCCAGGGGTGTCGTGGTTTTGCCTCTGCCGAATGTCGGCCTTTATTCGTCAAGAGACGACAAGACAACCGTGAGGCAGTACTTTCCCTTTAATGCACAAACGACGCAGCGGGACAAGACGACATTTAAAAAAAAGGGAAAGGAGGAAGGACAGCGAGGGAGGGAGGGAGAGGAAAAAAAGAGAAAAGATGTCACCCCGTCCATTCAAACACCGAGGCGGAGCCAGGGACGGCGGCCGATCGGCAGCGTCCTAGTCGGGGGAGGAGCACTACGCGAGGCTGAGGCTTGGATCCCGCGCAAAGGCCTCATCTGGAGCTATCGCGAATAAATGTTTGCCAGCGTTTCCATCATTTGTGATCATCTTCATCTTCCTCATCATCACTTCGTCGCTACTTTGCATGCAACATTTTAGGACAGTAGACATACACAAATTGCACAAAAGGTACAATTGGAGCTGGAAAGACATCCTGCGGTTTTTTTGCGCATCTAAATGCATCTGGTTTGTGGCAAAATAGTCCTGAAGGAACAGGAAGTGCGATTTTGGCAAACGCCGTCCAGTGGTGCACGATTGTTTTGACAATCTGTCATTTTTGAGCGACTGAGCAGCGAGCGTGCGTTTGTTGGTTTGCTCCCCGGCCGACGGAGCTTCCAGGCGGCCTGCCGCTTGCTGACTGACCGTTGAGCAGCATGGACACTTCGTGGAGCAATTTCCTCTTTCAGGTGAGAGACAAGCGCTTTGTTTCACTTTACACTTGAGAGGGGGGGGGGTCACACGTGGGTCAGGGTTTGACCCCACCCCCAGCCGCCCTCTGCATCCAGGTATCAGGAGGGTGGGGGGGGGGGGTAGTAAACCTCTTACGAAGTGCACAACATAACATGTATTTATGTGCATTGTAGTGCAGAGCTAACCACCTGAAAATAAAGGTTTACATGGAGTTCAGACAGCAAATTGTTCTAAACATTATGCACTCTGCAAATCACTTCATGGTGGATATTTTAAGTTTTACATTAAAATGTGTCAAGTTACTTAAATATACTACTTTTCGATGATCGTGTCTGAAAATAAAGAAGGCCAAGTGTTGTTGATTAAATATTGCACCTCTACATCTGTCAATTTGTCTGCTTCCACTTGGTGACAGACGACGTCAACTCCAGGCCAGCAGGAGGCGCCCCTGCAGGCGGAGCTCCTCCCCGAGCTGAGCGGCTCCGCCCAAAGTCCGTTGGCCGAGCACCTGGTGGCGCCGCCGTCCACCGTGGACACGGCCGCCCTCAGCGAGGAGCCACTTCCTGGTGAGGGCCTCAGAGTCAGTCAGTTAGCTAAATGCTAACATGTAATGCTGAATGTAATGTTAACGCCCCCTCCCTACAGTGAAAACCACGCCGCCCAAAGCGCCGCGCCCCGCCCACATCTGCGCCACTTGTAACAAGGAGTTCAAGAACAGCTACAACCTGCGGCGCCATCAGTCGGTGCACACGGGCATCAAGATGAAGGATCGCGCTGCCCGTGAAAAGGATGAGGCTGCCAAAGCGCCCCCCAAGCAGAGCATCCCCCTCTCGCTCCTTCAGCTCGCCCTGCCAACGGAGACCACCGCTCCCGATGCCTCGGACGCCCTCCCTCGACCGGGCCAGCAGGTGACAGTGTCTGTCGCCCCGGTGACTGTCGCCATGGCGATGCAGCCGCCACCACAGCCCATCCCGTCGACGGCGCTGCTGGTGGTGGGAGCCGCCGCTGAGCAGGTGAGGATTTGATAAGTTTGAGGTGTGAAATACAGAAGTCAACTTTTGACTTTTGCCCGGCAGAATCCCAGACCGGCCACCGCCGCCGCACCCGCCAATTCCGGCGTCGCCGCCAACCAAGTGCGAAAGAACCATGCGTGCGAAGCGTGCGGCAAGGCCTTCCGCGACGTCTACCACCTGAACCGCCACCGGCTGTCGCACTCGGACGAGAAGCCATACTCGTGTCCGGTCTGCCAGCAGCGCTTCAAGAGGAAAGACCGCATGAGCTACCACGTGCGCTCGCACCAAGGCGGCGTGGAGAAGCCTTACGTTTGCCCGCACTGCGCCAAGGCCTTCTCGCGGTACGCCGCTTCCGGCCTTGGATCTCACCTTCAGATTGGCTGAGATGGGCCGCAGTCGTCCTCCTGGCCTGACCATTCACGCAGTTGTTTTCTTCCAGGCCGGACCACCTCAACAGTCATGTGCGTCAGGTGCATTCCACTGAGAGACCCTTCAAGTGCACGGTAACAACCCACCGCCGCCACCCGACTCGATCCCTTCGTCACCTTGTGATCGCCCGCAGACGTGCACATCCGCGTTCGCCACGCGGGACCGCCTGCGGGCGCACCTGATTCGCCACGAGGAGAAGGTGCCTTGTCACATTTGTGGGAAGCTCCTGTCAGCGGCATACATCACCGACCACATGAGAGTCCACAACCAATCGCAACACCACGCCTGCCACCTTTGCAACCGCAGTAAGAACACACATGCAAGATAATTTTGCAGTAGAAATGACGAGTCACCTGGTGGCTCTGACGGCGTGCCGCTTGTGCTTTTCAGGCTTTACCACGCTGACGTACTTGCGGGTCCACGCGCAGAAGCACCACGGCCAGGAATGGAAGGAAAGCGGTGGTGGCTTCGGCGGCACGGGGCCTGGCGGGGTGCTGCTGTGCCAACTATGCGGCGTGCAGTGCAAGACCACCACCCAGCTGCAGGGCCACATGGGCACGCACGCCAGCCAGGCCGAGCCTGACCCGGCCGGCCCAGCGGGCGATGCCCCACCCGACGGGGGCGGCGCCGTGGGCCTGCTGGTGACTGACTGCTCCAGCATCAGCGCGCAGACGCACAGCTAGCACACGCGGGGCAGCTTTTGAGGAACTTATGATATCACGATGACATCTCCATGATGTCATCATAACAAACTGTTGGGAACTTGAAGTCTGAGTGCCATGAGGCCAAGAACTCTTTGAGAGTCTTGAGAATCAGGATTATTATACTATAATATTTGAGTCAACAGTAATGCAGCAAGACACTACACAAAGCTCGTCAACTCACTTCAACATTGTTGCCCGGCAACAAGATGCTGTCAACTTCATTGTTCCTTGGGACCAAGATGTCTTGGCCTCATTGTGCTTGGCTGAGTGGGATGGAGGTGGGGGGCTTTTGATGACATCTTTACATTACATCAAAATCTGCCGCCAACGCGCAGCCAGGAAGACTGAGGCAATGAAGGCGGTTAAAATGACTCTCCAGACTTTGTACAAACTCCAGTTTTTAATCCTTAAAACATTCCATGAATTGTCATGTATGTGTGTGTGATGCGACTGAGATTCTTCAGTGACGCCTGCATGTGTGTGGTTAGCGTGCGTGCGTGCACTTTTTGTATACCGTTGAATGTGCTCAATGATGAATTTCATGTGTACTGTACTTTGTAGCCCCCCCAAACCTGCAGTGGTGCAGCGATGATGGAAGTACATCTGTGCCATCCCACTTTCAATTGAAAATTTTCACATGGAATTTGCTTGTAATCTCCAGACATTCTATTTAAAAAGCTCAAGAATCCAAGGTAAAAAAAAAAATTGCATGTACAAAATGTCTCTATGCTGTTAATCTCCCCAAAACTTCTAAAAATTAATTTAAAATGTCAAGAAAATTAAACATTTTCAAAAATTCGAATACAGAAAAACAATTTTACACTGAAATGGGAACTCAAATGGCTCGGATGTCCTTCCATCTAGAACTGTAATCCTTTTCCGTGCTCGTGAATATTGATGATCTTTTGAGTGTATTAAATGCACTAAAGTGAACTTTGTGCGTCGTTCTTGTGCTAAGCTAACGTTAGCATCGCTCTCGCCCGTGCACCTGACCGACTGCAGGCGCCTCCCCCTCCCCCCTCTCGGGTTCCTCATCATCATCATCGTCGTCGTCGTCGCTCGCCAGCTATCAGCGGGCTGGAGCAACGGAGAACCAGGCTTACGCAGACTGTTGCCGCCTTGACTCGTTTTCTTCACTTGACGGAGCTTTTGGGATAAATTGTCCGACAATTTGGAGGCCCTTTCTCGTCTGGACGCTCCTTCCAATGCCGAGCTTGGAGAAGCTAGCCGGGCTAGCTTCTCTCTCGGCTATCAGCATCACCGTTTGCAAACTCTTCTTTTAGTCGCCTTTTCGACCCCGTCCAACTCTTGACGTGTGTTGTCGCGTCTGCGTTGAGCGGCCCTTCGTGTGCGCGCAGAGTTGACAGCAACTTGTTCGGGGTTGGCGTGTTATTATTTTATTATTTTTTTGCCGAGTATGTAGGTCAGTGTCGCCGAGAGATGTGGGTCATCGCCGCTTAGTCCAGCAACTGCATAGCAACACGGCTAATTGCTAACTCAGAGCTTGTTTTTTGTTATTGTTTTTATTTTTGAGGTAGCTGATTAGAACCCAGCTAATTGTTAGCTCATTGGGAGCACGGCTATCTGCTAACATAGTTTTGTTTTCATATATTGTGTATTTTTCTTAGCTCACAGCAACCCAGCTAAATGTTAGCTTCTTAGCAAAACGGCTAACAGTTAACTTAGTTACGCGGTGCTAGCAGAGTTTTACATCTTTTTTTGCTTAAATAGAAACTCGGCTAAATGTTAACTCGTTAGCAACTCGGATAAGTAATCCGTAATAGTTTAAAGGCTTTTTTCTAGCTCATAGGAACTTAGTTAAATGTAATTTCCTTTGCAATATGGGTAACTTGGCTAGTCTGTATTTTGTTTTTGCTGTTATCTCATAGTAACCCAGCAAGTGTTAGCTTCTTATTTACACAGCTACCTCCCTGAGTAACTCAGCATATAGACTATTATTTCATGCCAATTTAAAATTCTACATTCTCCTATTTTGACTCTGATGTTCAGTGCTAGCAGAGTTGAGCTCACGTGGCTTCCGTTGATCAAAGAGTTCGTTTTAAAAGACATCAAACACACTGCTCGATTTTTAGTGTGATTTAATGTAAGCCGTGTCCTCAGTGGCGCCTTGGCGGAGGTCGTGGGTCATGTGAAGTTTGCAGCTGCGATCCCTCCGCGTCTAGCCAGCCAGCAGGAGGCGCAAGAGGAGGCATAGGGGAAGCCCTAAGGATGGCCTTCCACGGCGCAGGCCGCCAGACGCTTTGTGGTGACCTGTTTTCTGGCTCCGACTTGGCCCACAAGTACTTCTACGTTAACTCGTCTTGCGGTGCCCCCTCGGCCGCTCTCAGCGCCACACCGTGTGTCAGCGGGCCTCCCGCTGTTCCAGCAGGGACACCCCGGCACCCAACCGCCCTGGGGGGCGGCGCTGGCGGGGGGGCCGCTGTGCCACAGCCGTACAGCAACCCGGCCAGCGAAGTGCCCAGCCCGGCCGAGATGGAGCCCGATCGGCCCATCGGATACGGAGCCTTTGGTGTGGTCTGGTAAGGAGGCGTGGCTTCAGACAGACACGATTGAGTCCATTTTCACAGACACTGCTTGCATGTTTGCATGCTTACCTTTTGAAGGGCTGTTTTATTGACTAACTATGGTAATCGTCATTTCTGGCCACTCCTGATTAGCAACAAATGAACTTAGTGGTTGTAACACAGCTGCAGTGGCTTGTTTACATTCAGCCAGTCTGAGGGTTGTGGTGTGGCAGGTCAGTGACGGACCCTCGAGACGGCCGGAAAGTGGCGCTGAAGAAGATGCCCAACGTCTTCCAGAACCTGGTGTCGTGCAAGCGCGTCTTCCGAGAGCTGCGCATGCTGTGCTTTTTCAAACATGATAACGTAAGGCATGCTCTTGCTTTTGTAACGATGACATCGCACATGACCTCACCGGTGGTCACGGTTGTGTTTCAGGTGCTGTCGGCCTTGGATATTTTACAGCCGCCGCAGATCGACTGTTTTGAGGAGATGTATCCTTTTTCACGCTCCTCCTTCACTCATCACATTGAAAGGTTACATTTTAGGTGAACTTGGGTCATAGGTCATTTTGCCTCGTTAGTGAGTCTTGTTAGGCCTTGACAGGAAGCACAGCTATGTGATCACAGAACTGATGCAGAGTGACCTTCACAAGGTCATCGTGTCCCCTCAGCCGCTCACCAGCGACCACATCAAGGTCTTCCTCTACCAGATCCTGCGAGGTGAGTGCCTGTTAGACCCCTTTGGCCTTTGTTGTGGCCTTTGGCTGATGTGCGGCTGCTGTGCGCAGGCCTCAAGTATCTCCACTCTGCCGGCATTCTGCATCGCGACATCAAACCCGGGAATCTCCTGGTCAACAGTAACTGCCTGCTCAAGGTCCGTCGGTCGCTTGTGTCAATGAAATTTACAGAATGGAGGAATGATTCAGTCAGTCCCAAAATCCCAAGAATCTCAAAGGGTGTCACAAAGATTTGTAAAGCTACGACTGTATTGTGAATCATCCAACTCCCGTGACTCAGAGGCCCGTTTCTTCATCTTGGTTTCATCAGATTTGCGACTTTGGTCTGGCACGCGTAGAGGAGCCGGACCCGTCACGTCACATGACCCAGGAAGTGGTGACGCAGTACTACCGAGCCCCCGAGGTGCTGATGGGCTGCCGCCATTACGGTTCGGCCATCGACGTGTGGTCGGTGGGGTGCATCTTTGCCGAGCTGCTGGGCCGCCGCATCCTCTTTCAGGCACAGAGTCCCATCCAGCAGGTGAGCGCCCACAATTGGAATGTCACAATCATGTTGGACCCTATCACAACTCAAAGCTTGCTTTGATAACGTGTGTAACTCTTCAGCTGGACCTGATTACGGACCTGCTGGGAACGCCGCCTCTGTCTGCCCTGGCGTCAGCCTGCGAGGGCGCCCGGGCTCATATCCTGCGCGGCCCGCATAAACCCGTATGTCACCTTTACACCCCCCCACCTAGTGCTCTCACATTTTGTCATCTTTATTATTGATCAGCTGATAACGGTACGTGTGTGCCTTTTCAGCCGTCGCTGTCGGTGTTGTACATGTTATCAGACGGCGCCACCCACGAGGCGGTGCACCTCCTGTGTCGTATGCTGGTTTTTGATCCGGTAAATTGAGGAAGTCCGCGTCTTGTCGGTCGGTCACGTTATGGCCGCCGTTGACCCCAATGTTCCGACAGGCTAAGCGGATCTCCGGCGGCGACGCGCTGTCACACCCGTACCTGGACGAGGGCCGCCTGCGCTACCACACGTGTATGTGCCAGTGCTGCTACTCGGTGCCCAGCGGGCGCGTCTACACCCGAGACTTCGAACCGGCCGCTGAGCGGCCCTTCAGCCACAGCTATGAGAGCAGCCTGCTGTCCGTGTGGCAAGGCAAAGGTACCACACCCCTCCTGCCCCCCCCTCCAATTGGTCACATGCAGTTTGGCTTTCACTTGTTAGAAATATTGTCCTTGTTGAAACCCAAGCAGCCGCTTGGAAAAGGTCCAAAAAATAGTCGATTTTTCCAAGCGGTTTTGCTGCTTGTCCTCCTCAGAACTGATCCATCGCTTTGTCACGGAGCACCAGCAAGGCAAGCGAGTCCCGTTGTGCATCAACCCTCAGAGCGCCGCCTTCAAGACCTTCATCAGGTCAGCACTGCACCCATGTATCATCATCACATTCTTCAAAAGGGCTGCAATCAACCATTTTACAATCATTGGTGCGGGTTCGATTCCACCTCCGGCCCTCCCTGTGTGGAGTTTGCATGTTCTCCCCGCGCCCGTGTGGGTTTTCTCCGGGGACACTCCGGTTTCCTCCCACATTCCAAAAACATGCTTGGTAGGCCGATTGAAGACTCCAAATTGTCCCTAGGTGTGAGTGTGAGTGCGATTGGTTGTCTGTCTCTGTGTGCCCTGCGATTGGCTGGCAACCAGTTCAGGGTGTCCCCCGCCTACTGCCCGATGACGGCTGGGATAGGCTCCAGCACGCCCGCGACCCCCGTGGGGACTAAGCGGTTCAGAAAATGGATGGATGGATGGTTCATCAATGCTCTCTTTCCAAACATGAATTTATTATGAGTTACTGTTTTAGTCGGCAAATATGTCAGTCATTGTTTTCCAACATCAATGTGACCGCCCGTCTAACCTGCAGCTTTGTGGTCCTCAGGTCCACCGCCTGGCACTCGTCCAAGGTGTCCCGCAAGGAGGAGAGATGAGCGGCCTTTCCTTCCTCTTACTCTTCCTCCTCCTCCTCCTCTTCGCTGCCTCAACCAACCTTGATGTCCACTTTCCCTGCACGTGAACAAAAGCGAGTGGCGGCGACAGGCTCCGCCCACTGCGGCGGCTCCCCGCGTGCTGAGGACAGGAAAAAAATAGCTACTGCTGCTGAAAAGGAAAAAAAGGTTTTGTGAGTAGAAATGTTGATTTTTGTTGGCTTTAGCATTCCACACGCTCCATGTAGCAGGGTGTCGTGTAGCGCCCCCCTCCTCGGTGTTCACACACTCCTCACGCTCGGCAGCAGAGCATGCTGGGAAACCGTTGGACTTTCATTCCTCTTATGTCTTTTGTTTTTAGGACAGGAAGTGCAATGTGTGTTCACACAACTGATGTGTGTGTGTGTTATAAGTTATTGCGTAAGAATTGGCCGCCATGATGGCGCCTGAACGTGACGACCCCCCCACAGCCATCACGACGGCACCATTCCTCCCAACCAAAACCGTGTGTATAAAAGAATGCGACAAAATTAAAGTGTCAGGTTGTTTTCGGGGTAAGAAAAGATGGACAGTAACCCCTCTTTGTAGCTCCCCAGACTCGATATGTAATTCTAAAAATGTTGTGGCCAATATATTTGTAAGGTGTGCATGAAATGCTAAATTGTGGCCACAAAAAGTGAAGAAAGATAGACTCTGATGAAGGCGGAAGAAACCGCCGAAACATGTCAGGTAATGCACCTAAAATAATTTGTTTGATATAAAAGAAACCAGTGAAGTGAAGATAGACTCAACTCTGACTACCACGTACCGATTTTGTGACCACAATATAATCATTCGTGGTCATAACGCGGGCATAACAAAATACTCAACTGTGGTCACAAAGCAAATGGAGTGTACCATTGCAAGAAACTGCAACTTGACTTTTCTGCAGAAGGTTGCTTAATATGCAACAAATGACATACAGTGGGGGAGAAAAAAGTATTTAGTCAGCCACCAATTGTGCAAGTTATCCGACTTGAAACATGAGAGATTCCTGTAATTTTCATCATAGGTACACTTCAACTATGAGAGACAAAATTTTAAGAAAAAATCCAGAAAATCACATTGTCTGATTTTTAAAAAATTTATTTGCAGATTATGGTGGAAAATATGTTTTTATTTGTTACTTTGGTCCTAGCTCTCTGCAGGTCATTCACTCGGTCCTTCCGTGTTTTTCTGGGATTTTTGTTCACGGTTCTTGTGATCAATTTGACCCCACGGGGTGAGATCTTGCGTGGAGCCCCAGATCGAGGCTATTATTGACCAAATGCTTATTTTCCACCATAATTTGCAAATAAATTCTTTAAAAATCAGACAATGTGATTTTCTTTTCAATTTTTGTCTCTCATCATTGAAGTATACCTATGATGAAAATTACAGCCATCTCTCATCTTTCAGATGGGAGAACTTGCACAATTGGTGGCTGACTAAATACTTTTTTGCCCCACTGTATTTGTGGCCACAAGTTAGCATGTTAGATTAATTTGATGGCCACCATCTCTTTAGTCTCCCCCTCCCCCAAATCATGTGTGTGGCTGCGTATCTTTTGAAGTCATTCTTAAGTGTATTTTTAACTGGTTAGCATTAGTTTGTTTGAGGAACTTGGTGGAACTTTTTTGGACTTCGCCGCTCGGCTCTCACGGTTGTTTACTGGTATTGATTCAGTATGGCGCTCATGTTTGAAGTGTTTTAGCTGACTTGTTTTCCCCGTTTTTTGACAAATACTTGAAGTTAACGTAGAGAGTGATGATCAATAAAAATGACACTGGACAGACAACGTTTGACTTTTTCTTTGAGCAACCAACAAGTACTACTTGGAGCTTGGAAGAGTCAACAAATCCTCAAGTTGAGAGCTGGTTGGCCCGCGTGAGTTGCTTCATGCAAATCCATGCAAATGCAGCACTGATTTGTCACACGGACGGCAGCTCTCTGATTGGCTGAGTCGGATTACCCCCATCCCTCCCCCCCTGCGGTCTTGACAGGTGGTCACCCACAGACAGGCTCACCTGATCGCGACATGCAGACATGTGGGGCCTCATGGTCGCAGGGCTGCTTTTCTTCCCGGGAATTTTCCTGCTGTCAAGTTGTTCTCTGAGGATCCTGATGGGATGGAGCCAGGCTGACGCCGTCATCGTGTCAGCACGGTTAGAACACACACACACACACACGCATACAGGTGGCAAAATTACTCGCACTCTTAAGTACAGATAATCTGATCATGTGGTTTGAATCATAAAATGGAGTGAAGGTAAACTCATTGTTTTTAGACCAATCTCAGAGTCAGCCCACAATTCAATTTAATTAGTGATTAATGGGAAGGAGCAAACGATCACGAGTGATGACATCACGATCGCTCTTGTCGTCCTCAGTTCTGTGTCATCCGTCCAGGCCGTCATGGCAGTGGCGGCGGGATGCGTCATTGCCTCGGCGTGCCGGAGCGACCTCCTGCATGACAGGTGAGGGTGAAGGAGTGCGAAGTTGGTGAAACAGCATCGATGAGGGTGTAGCAGCATGAGGTTCTCGTCCGGCTACCCTCCTTCATACCACTGCTTGTGTTTGTTGCAGCCTCTGCTGGTGTAATCTCTGCCAATCTATTTGCGTCTCTTGCTAATCCCGGAGATTGCAGTGGAAAAGAGGCAGGGCCAGTTTGGTGCCTCCCCTTTGACCTCCCATGCGTTTGTTTGGCAAATAAGTTGGCGAGTGCATCGTGTGGCCGCCTTACAGTTGAAAGGCTCGAGTTCCAATCTGCGTTCCCTCAGGCACTGGTTGACGGACACCTACATCATGTTCGCCGCGCCCTACTTTGTCTACGACGTGTACGCCATGTTCCTGTGCGACTGGCACAGGCGGAGAGTCAAGGGTCACGAGGCCGATGGCGGTGCGCGGCAGGCGGCCATCTTGGGCTATGTGCGGCGAGAGTATTTGATGGTGTTGCATCACATCTTCATGGTGGTCTTCTGTTTGCCTGCCTCACTGGTAACTATGGCAACACACAAGCCCCGCCCCCTTAGTGCTGACATCATCAGCTCCCTGTGTGTGTGTGGCAGGTGTGGAGGCAGGGCAAAGGCGATTACTTCCAGGGTGTTTTGTTTCTTGCTGAGCTAAGCACCCCATTTGTGTGTCTCGCCAAAGTGCTCATACAGGTAAGCATGTGTGTGTGTGTGTGTGTGTGTGTGTGTGTGTGTGTGTGTGTGTGTGTGATGATTGACAGGCATCTTCTTGCGACGTTTGCAGTTGAAGCGCGCCGACACGCTGGCGTTTAAAGTGAACGGCGCACTGACGCTCTTGGTCTTCTTGGGTTGCCGTGTGGCACTCTTTCCGTATTTGTACCTGGTCTACAGCAGGTGAGGTCATCAACACACAACCAATCATTTGTCAGCGTCCCAAAAATAATAAAGCTCTTCAGGGATTGTCCCGGTTGAATTTTATTCAAAAACAAAAAAGAAAACAAATATGCCACCTTGTACAGTACATTGAAACTTACTTACTGACTTACCCTTAAAAAAAGTCTGCTTATCATAATACTCAGATATTCTTCATCCTCTGCGAAGAATGACTAATGTTACTGCAGCTTACTGAATCAGTAAGCATGACAGACACAGAAACAGGCACAAAGATTGATGAATGGTTTCAGCCCTATTATTGTCTACTTGTTTTGCTTCTCAGGTACGCGTCCATCCCCGTCCATCAGGCGGTCCTGGGGGCCCCGTGGCCATGCACCCTGGGGGCGGGGCTTCTTTGGCCCCTGCAGATCTACTGGTTCTGGTTGATGTGCCAGCGGGCGTGGCGCATCCTCGCAGCAAGTAAAACTCCACCATGAAGCGCCACTTGGGTGAGTTGACCCACAAACAATTTAGTTCACAAGTGGTTCATTACACGTCATCAGATAATTGCTTCAGAATTGGCCGCACAGGTGTCAGTCAAAATCGCAGAGGAAGGTTGGGGGGGCTAGAAAGGAAGACATTCCAGAATGCAATGCAAAGGATGTTTGTGTTGCTTTTCAAGTCTGTGGTTGTTCTTCTTCAGTGGTTTCCCTCCACACTTGCTGTCCGGAAATGAACGTGGCCTTCACATTGAGTTCATCATCCAGCAGCACAAAGTCTGCAAAGTAATTAGAAATCAAACATCAACAAAATAAAACTCAGAAACTCTTAAAAAAATTCTGAAGACCAATCTATAAATCAATTTCATATTTTTTCCAAAAATAATTTTTTTGCTGTGTTTTGCATGTTGACAACCTGAAAACGGACACAAAAGCAAAGTGACCTGCGTGCGATCCGAAGTCGAGAGTTCCTTTATGCTGGCTGATTCCCAAAAGTTGTGCGGGATGCAGCGAAGCCGCTTCCAAGGCGTCTTCCACACAGCAGCCTAAGCAACACACAACTTGGTCACCTTCCCTTCCTTCCTTCTTTCCTTCCTTCCTTCCCCCCTCCTCCCTTCATTCATGTCTGTGTGTGTGTTTGCTCACCGGTGGCGTGTCTGAAGTGTCTGACACACATGTCCATGGTGGCAATGCTGCCGCTCAGTGTCTGCGTGCCTGCAAGCCCAAGAACATCCAAAATAAAGTCAACAGGGCACCCAGAGACTCAAACACTTCAAGCGCTTTGGAAGTGGAAAGTTGTAGCTCAAGTGTTCTGCCAAACATTCCAGCAACATATTGACAAAGAGAAAAGCAAATCCAACAGTCATTTGACTTGTTTCTTGTTCGGTGTTTGTTCATCAAAAAACTAATTTTGATTAGTTGATTATAAAAACTGGTTGCCACAGAAATGGTTTGCAACTGTGTGGTGCCGTGGTTTCGAGTGCTCACCGGCCACATAGACGTGCAGGCCGCAGATCTCCACGTCCTGCTGGCCCAGCGTGTGGCGACCCGGCGGGAGGCCCATGGCCGCAATGGCGTCCGTCACCAGCACCAAACCTGCAAGCAAGACGCCAACTTGATCTCTTGCTCAGCAAACCAAAAAAATCTTGTCGAAATTCAACAAATGGTCGAGTATGTTCGCCGACCTTTGGGATGTGCGCGGTGGGCGATGCGCAGGGCGGCGGGGTGGGTGTGGATGCCATCGGCGATCATCCCGTAGTAAACGCTGCGTCCTGCCGGGATATGCTCGCTGGTCAGCAGGCCCACGATGCCCGGGTCCCGATGGTGGAACTGGACCGACACCACAAAAAGTTACTTTTGCAGGTCATCATTTTTATATAAATGGCACTTTGTGTACGTACGGGGAGCATGGCGTTGAAGAGGTGCGTGATGAAGGAGGCACCGTGGCCGACAGCCTCCTCGGCTTGCGTCAGGTTGGCCACCGAATGTCCCAGCGACACGGTCACGCCCCGCTGGCACAGCTCGCTCACTGCCCACCGGCTGCCCTCCAGCTCAGGAGCCAGCGTTACCATGGCAACGTTGTCCAGCGCGCCGTAAACCTCCGTCAGGTCGGCCATGGCGTCGTCACCGCACGAGAAACTGCGGAGGTAGCGCTCGGGGTGCGCGCCTTTCTTCTTGGCGCTGATGAAGGGGCCCTCGAGATGGACCCCTCCACAAAAAAAAAAAAAAAAAATCCATATGAACTCAAACTTCCTGGCGTCGCCAAACTAAAATGGGAGCTCACCGAGGACGCCTGCGCCGTGCGGACCGCCGTTCTGGATTTTGATCTGAGGCAGGACCTGAAAGGGGGGTCGGGGGTCATTATGACTGCCGGCTGATCGGCACTTGCCCATCCTGATTGTTGGCAGCCATCGTGACCTTGTGATAAATGTGGGGCGGCGACGTGACCAGGGTGGGGCAAAAGGATGTGACACCGTGTTCCAAAAGCTTCTGGGCCACCAAAGAGATCCCGGCGTCAATGTCGTCGGTGGCCTGCGAGAAGTCCACCCCGTAACCTCCTGCAGAGGTGAGCGCACGCCGCTGCCATCAGTCACACACACACGCTTGAGGACCAACGGCAAGACTCGTGGACGCCACCGTTGATCTGCACATCAATGAAGCCCGGCGCCACAATGGCACCTCCGCAGTCCACTTGCTCGTCGGCGTACGCCTGCTCATCGAAAAAGAGCTTCTCCGGATTCAGGATCTTCCCTTCGCGCACCCACAGGTCCTCACTACGCACACAAACACAAAGTTGGTGATGTTGAGCAGTAAGCCTAAAAGGCTAGAGACACAACATTGACTAATTTTCATTTTGTTTTATCAGTAAAAGACAAAATTTTGTTTTGAATGTTGGCCGCTCTTCCTGTCTCTTGGCCTTGCGGTCAAGCATGAGTGAAGACAGCTGTTGAGCAATTAGCAAGCATGGGGTGACGTCAAGAGATTTCTGACCCGTCAAATGAATGTAAACAGTTTTTTGAGTGCCTTTCCCAGTGAGGGGTGAGTTGCATTGTCATTTATTATTTAGTGTTCATTTATTGATTAAGTTTAAAGTCCTCCTGCTGCTACCGATGGACGTATCTGGTTGCTCGATTTGGGAAGCACGTTCAGTCCTATAATGGAGTCAACGTGCAGGCTGTGTTCATTTTTGCTGCCAAAAACTCAATGTCGCAAGTATTTGTGTTGACTTGCGTGCGTGCATGCAGCGGTCACCTCTGCAGCCGGTGGTCGCGGAGGATCCTGCAGTTGAGCAGCTGCGTGATGGGCGCCTCCGACACCGATTTGTTGGACGGCATCTCGGAGGTCTAAAAATATATATATTTACAGTACACACATAAATCATCACCTGGTCCTTCTTTAACTGTCAACTTTGATGACTAACGTATGGGAGTCTCGAGAGGACACATAAGCAGCTATCTTATCACGGAGACTTTGCCCCTTGGTGCTCTTCTTTTTCTTCGTGCACACCAAAGGCGTGCGATGAAATTGACAGATAAGCAACGAGCCAAAAGTGCTTCTTCAAAGTGGTCATTAGTGCTTTTAGTCGTTTAAAGACGTTTAAGGAAGACACGATTTATAGGCTTATTCAAGTGCTATTAATTCGACGGGGGCGCATAACGACCCCCAGAGTCGCCGGAGTCGGTCAACTTTGGTGTGATAAATACATACAAGCAAAAAGACTCGACTGCTTTCCTAAAAGTATTTTTGTGTGTTTTAACGGGATTTCTCCTTGACGCCTTACCCGACTTCCGCACTTATTCTTTTGAGTCCAAAGTTAACCACGGGATGACAAAAAATCAAATATTCACTTTTTGTCGTGCTTGTTTTTACTCCAGCGAGCTCGAAACAAGTCACATGAGTCGGAAACGGATGTGGTCACGTGACCAAAAACAAGTCAGCTGACAAACAATAATCGTTTTTATTTTGCGCGATTACAATTGAATATTGAGAAGTAAATATTTGGATTTTAAAGTAAATCGAATGGGAAAATAATGTAAAGGGTGTCCCTTCCCTAATCGGTGTGTTGAGTCGCTTCTCCGCGGGGTCCTAAGTCTGTGCTTCCACACTGTGGCAGAAGAGGGCGCCAGAGCGCAACAAGTTTAAACACGTTACAACTTGTAAAGACGAGAACGTTCGATGAGCGTTTGCAAATCGACATTTCCACCTTGCATACTTAAAAAAATGTTGATTCCTACAATAGTATTGTTTGATTTTTGGCTGTGTAAGAATTATAAAGAAATATCTTGACATAGTGCGCAAAAACCTCCATCGTTTACGCTCCTAATTATTGTATTTTTAAGTTTTCATTCATCAGTGCAGAGGTGTCAAACTCATTTTTATCGCGGGCCGCACCGTAGTGTCCTTCAGAGGGCTATTATGACAACTGCATTTAGTATAGGCTACACAACAAAGTGATGAATAACTAGTTTTGAAATCAGAGACTAGTAAAAACTGTTCAATCATTTAAAAAAATTGAGTGGTAATAAAAATTGCTAGCAATATCGCTATTGTTTTAAAAGTGAAGACAATTTGTAATTTTAGTATTGACACATAAAGTCGAAGGACAATTTGTCTTTGCGGGCCACCTAAAATGATGTGTTGGGCCATATCTGGCCCCCGGGACTTGAGTTTGACTCCTGTGACTTAGTGGATAAACAAAAGGTAAAAAAATACAACCCACCAACTACTTTAGATTGCAAAAGTTCCCCCAAAAAATCAGAGGGACCTTTGAGCATTTAGTCCGTATTCTAAACCGATGTGGCAAAAGTGCACACCACATCTACTAGTTGGGCCCTGTAATGTAAATAGTGAAGCAGTTTACGAGTAAAGTTTAAATGTAAGCCAAAATTTGCACTTGTAGTGGCAAAAAAAATAGTAAGAGTTGTCCCACTAGTGCACTGATTGTCTTCCTAGCGAATACAAAGTGCAAACTGATATCGACATGAGCCTTAAGATGGACTCAATGCTGATCTACTATGTTAGCATCGGCATGTGTAGCGTGGATGTAGCAGGACAGATGAGGATGTGCCTCCGACCCCCCATAGCCGCCTCCCCTCGCCCCATCTTCCCCCAAAAGACACACAGACACCCCCCGTCAGGCGTTCCTGAAAGTCAACAATAAAGTTGGTTTCCAGTAAGACAGATACCTTCGCTAGTGCTACTCATCGCCATGGAGATCCCAAGAAGCCGCAGACCACTGGTGGCCACCCATGCGGGGTACGGAGGAGGGAGGGGCCCACTGTGAGTGTAAATGCGACACGTAAGACAAGCACAATATTTTAGGTCTTTTCATTGACTCTTTTGTGGACGCTGACGTCAGACGTGTCCTCTTTTGTGTCGGCCATTCACAGCCGCTTAACCTCGTCTTGGCTCTCCGGCGGCCCCTCGGGGTCCCGATGACCCGATCCCCTAATCTGCTGCCGGGAAGGACGGGCTGAATGAACGCCGTTTTTGTTGCTTGTTGACTTGCAAAGCGCACGTGAGGTCACAAAACGTCGCTCGGATGGAGTGTCAGTCAACCGCTCTGACTTGGAAGGAATCTGGCAGACTACTTTTTCAGATTTTTATTTCTATAGCACAAAGCGCATAACTAGATCGTATTTTACACATGGCATATTTAGCACATACTTATATCATGTAAACATCATTTTGAGCAAAACCCCATGGCATATATTGTATCATGCAAAGCATGTATACACTAAGTCGAGACCAGATGCTTAAATACCAAGTTATACATCAACAACATGGCAAATTTCATGACCTCTGTGACCTTGTGTACTGGTAGCCTGAGTGAGCCAGAGGTCAAAATATGAGCCTCACTGGAGCATGGAGGACATTGAGCTTAAACCCACGAACACGCAGATAGAACACAAACTCTGCAAACAAAAAAGTGTATGAACAATTTATATCAGATTTATATTTTGATTTGAAACTACAAACTTTTGTCCCCTTCTATCTGGAATTCTTCCAGAAAATTCTAGAAGCTTTGGAAACTTCTGTTCGGAGGTGGGCGGGACTTGAACAGAAACAAGCATCCGTCCCACACCCCCACCCACCACTCATGTCCTGATTCTGCATTCCTCTCAGTTAATAAGTGTGTGTGCGTGTGTGTGCACGCGTGTGTGTGTGTGTGTAATATGATGATGTCAATGAGTATTTTTATGATGTCATTTTTTCCTCGCCATCTTGCATCCACCATCTCATTTGTCATCTATCTTCTACTCAGCAACTTGTTTGTTTGTGACTATGTAAGTGCGTTTGGATGTGTGTGTCATCTGGTTTTGGCCTTGTTGTGTTGCCCAGCGTTTGTTGGCTATTGTTGGTTTGCAAACTCACTGATGTCTAAAGACACACAAACACAGACAACCTAGAGGGCAGTGTTGCTTGCGTGTGTGTGCGTTGTTATCAGGCAGTGTCAGGGCACCTTGGCTGGCAGTTGTCTGATTTGTGATGTCAGATGGCGTCCATTTCTTATCCCGTGAGAAGCATTGGGGTGAACGAGTGAGCGGATGGCGAGCAGGAGGCAGACCAGGTCGTTTCCTCCGGGCAGCCTGCTGGCTTTTTAATACGTGATGAAATAACTTTAACATACCGATGTAATGATTGACCTGTCGAGGGGCGGGGCTTCGCTTATTAGCGTTTGAGTTAGCAGCATGGCACCCAATGTTCGTCGTTACCTCGCCACCCGTCGCACATCAAACTGTGTGTTCATGCGTGTGTTTGTGTATGCGTTTCTGCAGCACATGTGCTCCCGGCTGAAGTTTGCAAACTTTCACAGCAGCCGTGTCGTAAATCTGAGGCCCCGCCCCCGGTGACAGCCCAACCAGCCATTACCGCGGCAACAGGCCTTTGTGGGCCAACATGTCTTGTTGTTGCCGTCTGCATGTGTGCTGGTAATCTGATTACTCATCGTGGTCCTCATCTATTATGACTGCGCGGCGTGCTCGTCCCTCATTGGTCAGACGCCGCCCTCACGTGACCCGCCTTGAAGCGGTTGCCGCCGTCAATATTAGTAGTGCGACTGGCGGCCATTTTGTCGAGGGTTACTGTTTCGGCCGTGAGCTCGTCTTACGCGACTCGGGTTACCGCGGACACGTTGGGGCGGGCAAGCAAGGGCCGATTTGCCAAGTGGCCCATGGCGTGACATGGACATTTTTCAGAGTGCATCAACTATATAGGCCACAAAATAAAAAATTCTATTCAGCGATTGGACAGTTTTCACTGAATCACTTCATAACAATTTTTTTTGTTGATATTATAGGAACTCTCTAGGTCCACTGTAGTAATAACAGATCCATATTTGAGTACTTAATGAAATCCTTATCGAGTGATTATGAAGCAGGAAATGTTGCCCGATGTGGCGTGTTGGGTGTCTGTCATATGTCACATGACACCGCAACCTTGAGGGAGCACATGACCCGGCTGGGGGGTCCGCCTGGGGGGGTCTCAGTTGCTGATATATGGACGCTTGTAACACACAAAAGACATGCAAGACAAAGACCCCCCGTGGCCAACAATTGGGACCACAAGCACTTCAACCTGCAGTTTGTGTGTGTAGTATGTTCGTGTACATGCGTGGGTGTGTGCGTGTGTGAGTATGTTTGTGTGTGTGTGCATGTGTTGTGTGTGTTGTGTTGCGTGTGTGTGTGGCGAGGCAACAAGGTGCAGTAAAAGACATTTTATTGTTTGGAAAAAAATAGCATTAAAAAAGAAGAGCCAATCAATCTTGAGGTTTGCTGTCAGTGATGTCACAGGAACAAACTCAAGTCCTGTAATGTCTTCTGACGTTTCTGAACGTCCCGCACGCGTGTTCAGAGGTCACGGGACATTTTCTCTGACCAAACGTCATCACTTTGATCTTGTCTTTCAAAGTCCACAAAAGCTTCATTTGGCAAATGCTAACAATTGACAATGTGATATTTGTCCATTGCGATGGGAAGTTGAGCCTGAGGAGGCGGAGCCAATGCAGGAAGTTGGTATATGATGATGATTTTCGTTACCTTGAAGTTGATCTGAGTCACATTAGTGGACTAATGTTGATCACTTAGGGTATTGAGGTTCAGGGTTAGAATCTGAGTGGTTGTTCTTCGACTTCCTCCCGTTAGCGTGTTAGCATGTTAGCTTCATTGAAGATCAAAAACTTAATTGTGCGTATATTTTGAATGATATACCCTGCGATTGGCTAGCAACCAATGGAATGTAACCCGCCTTTAGTCCAGTCGGATAGAACAGCACCCTGAAATGGAGAGAGAGCCAGAGAGAGAGTGAGAGAGAGAGAGCGAGAGAGTTGTTGGAAGCATGGATGGAGGGATTGTTGGTTGAATGAAAAAGATTTTTGAGATCTATGCAACCAACGATCTATCATTCTTGGTTAGACAATGGATATTTTCTCTCCTGGATTATGAATGTTGGATGGATTATTGGATGAATGCATGGAATGCTGGATGCATGGATTTGGGCTCCATCTCACTGAGTGTAGATAAGTGAAAAATGGACATAAAAAAATGTCATGTCAATCATGTGATGTAAACATGAAGTCCCATGAGTATCAAAAGTTTGAGGCGCGGGGTCCAGGCGACCTCAGAGCAGGGAGTACGCAGGGGGTTCTGCGAGGTCAAACAGTTGCTCCAGATTGACGCCGGTGCCACACAGGAAGTCGCTGCGCTCCGGCTCCGCCTCCTCCTCCATCCAGGGGCTCTCCAAAAAGGCAGAGCCCAGGAAGGACTTTTGGGACTCGGCTAGCGCGTCCGCGTCCCCTGCGGGGCCACCGGCTGGCACGCTCAGCTCATCCTCTTGGATGACGGGC
The DNA here is from genome assembly GCF_059516105.1 of Syngnathus floridae. Taxonomy (NCBI): domain Eukaryota; kingdom Metazoa; phylum Chordata; class Actinopteri; order Syngnathiformes; family Syngnathidae; genus Syngnathus; species Syngnathus floridae. The sequence goes on along the minus strand of NC_142429.1, from coordinate 5,395,755 downwards.
CCCAGGGCGTCGCCGGCGTCCAGGCTGAGCTCGCCACTGAGCGCCGAGTCCAGGACGGCGTCCCAGTCAAAGTCACCCTTGAGAGGGCCACTCTCCTTCTGCTCGTCCGTGGGGAGCAGCGGGGAGCCTGGGCGGCGGGAGGTCTTGCCTTCGCCACTCCTGCGACCTGACTTCCTCTTGGTGCCGCCCCCAGGTGTGGGCCAGGACCCCAGCATGGTCCCCTGGGCCAGGCGGGCGTCCCAGCTCTGCTCCGTGGCCTCCTCAAACTCCTGCAGGAGTCGCTGAGACTGGTCATCAGCACGCAGAATGCCGACGGAGCTCCCGACGGGCGTCGGCGTGGCTCGCCCCAGCCGGCCTTGCAGTGCGGGGTTGATCCTGACGGGTGGCATGCGGCGCTTCTTGTAGGCGCCGCTCAGGAGGCGTTCGGCGTATTGCGGGTCAATCTTCCAGAAGCCGCCCTTGCCGGGTTCATCCTTCTGACGAGGAACTTTGATGAAGCACTTGTTGAGCGACAGGTTGTGGCGGATCGAGTTCTGAAAAAACACACGGCTTAGCGTCGCAGCTACAAACATGTTAGTAGCCAAACCTTGCTAAGTGACACCCGTGCTTGCTAGTGGAATAAAACAAGTACGCCACACTATTAGCATTCATGCTGACCCCCCATGCCCCCGCTCTCCACCAGTCTAAATGGAATTTCTGACCTTTGTTAAATATTATCTGCTCCGTGGTGCCACTACAAAACCAACTTCATCAATCATTTATGTGGCAAATTGAAGTTTTGGTTGAGAAAAGACAAACTGCACAAAGTCTTTCCCACACACTTGAGCTTGATGCTGTGTATGTGTGTTTAAGTGTGTAGTGTGACTGCACCCATACCTGCCAGGTGGGCTCGGCATGCCTGAAGTAGCAGAAGTTGTCTGTGATCCACTTATAAATGCCGGCGAGCGTCATCTTGCTGTGCTTGCTGTGCTTCATGGCCATGCAGATTAGGTGCGCGTATGAGTATGGCGGCTTGATGCCGGCGTCCGTCTTGTAGTCTACCTCGTCTGGGCAGTGACCACGAGCCACGATGGCGGGCAGTGGCAGCAGTCGGCTGTAGGCGGCCGCTGTGGGTTTGCCGGGCGTGAGCGGCGAGCCTGCCGAGGCTGGGTCGGCCGCAAGCGGGGAGGCGGGTGCCTCCCAGCCCAGTGGGTGGTGTCGGTGGGGGGGTGCCGGCGGTCGGCCAGGGGGGACGCCGCCCCCCGCGATGGAGAAATCCTGCAGCCACTGCAGGCTGGTCAGGCTGTCATCCAAAGTGGCAGTGCCACCCCAGGACGCGCCCGCATCCACCGCGCCTGCCTCTGCTGCACCCGCCTCCGCCTGGGCCGCCGCTGCAACCAGAACCTCCTCCAGACCCTCGCACTCCTCAGGACCCCATTGGTAGCACGACTCCATGCTCATCAGCGACGTGACGACTTTGCCGTCCTCAACTTGACTGCAAAGGTATGAAGTGAGTCAGTGAGTGAATGAATGAGTGAGATTTGAACAATGGACTCACGTCCTCAAACACATTTAAGTGAGAAAATGAGAGCATGACTGCATGAGGTCACGTGTCAGTTGAGCGTCCCGAAGTGAGAACATGAGAATGAACGCAGTGAAGTGAGAGAGGAATTGTTAACGTGTGAATGAGTGCGTGAGGACTCATTTGAACACAGTCAGTTTCTCTTCACACCTGCGCGCGTGCACGCCTCGCTCGCAAATTGTTGCGCGGCGCAACGTTTTTATTCACATCGAACAAACTGAACTTGTGAAGATATTTTTAATTATGTTCACGTATTAAACTTGTTAAGGGAATTAGAACTGTAACATGACAAACTTTTGCGCTTTTTTCACGTCGAGTCGCCGCAATAAAAAAACAGCATTAAATGTCGAAACGAAATCAAAAGAGTAAAAAAATTTGATCTTACCTGCAGTCGAGCGTCTCTCCTCCGTGTGAACTGCGCGCGCGCCTCCTGCCTGCGTGTGTCTCCGTGTACGTGCGTGTACGTGCGTGTACGTGCGTGCGCGTGCGAGGGCCAACAAAGAGCCACGCAAAGAAACGAAGACGACTCGCAGCCCGCAGTGCCACTTTAATACCTGAACACGTAACCGGAGCAACGGCGGATGCGCCCCCTTGTAAACAATCTGCCGCGCGCCCATTGGCCCGCCCGTTGCCATAGAGACACACCGACGCGGCCAACTCACGGCACGCTTCCACGCTACGACTGCAGAATCTTCCATCCGTCCTCCTCTCTGTGGCCCATTTTACGACTTTTGAGTTTCTTTGGGGTCGGGGGTCGAATCAGTTTTGCAAGTTGAAGCTTTTTGTTTGTCTCGCCAACGTACAATCCTTCTTCCTTATACAGGACTAACGTTCCCAAAAGTAGAACGTTTTGTTTGGAAACGTGTATTCAGTATTTTGGCGGTCAAATGAAATCATGAGATCGTTTAACATGACGTATTTTCTTGCATGTGACGTTACTTTCAATGTTGAGCAAAGTCGTCATTAACACCAAAAATGCTGTACTACTGCACTTTTGTTTTTACATTGTAAGACAATCTGTAGATGTAATAACAATTATTTAACAAAAGAGGGCAGTACAGCATCATTTTGTTTTGATTGCTCGTTTTATTGGGATAGCGTGTAGATATTTCTGCCATCTAGTGGTGAGCTAATAGAATGCAAGAGTTCGTTGGATTTTGAAGCACGCACAGACCGAAGTATTGCTCTTTCAAACTTTATTTCAACTTTTGACATCATTAGTTCATCTCCGGTTTCCCTTCTTGGTGGTCAACATTCCGGTAAAAAAATAAAACTTAAACCAGCAACCAGCGGCACTTCCCATCATGCCTCGCTGTGTTATTAAAGTGAACGTGCAAATTCTGTGCCGGTGTAAATGTGTGAAGCGGGTCTTTATCTTCATCAGATGCCGTCAACTGCGCCTGCTTGTGCCCGCCACTCGGCAACAAAGAAGGTGAGTGAGCCGGCGAATCCCAACACGACCATGATGACGAGCTGCCAGTGCAGCAGAAGGAAGTTGCTGTAGAAAAATGCCACTGCCGCCAGGATGGACTGAGGAGCAAACATAACAGCAAGGTGACACCTCTGTGACCTTCAAATTTCTATTGGGTCACTGGAGAAGGGAGGCACGTTTGAAAATCAAACCTTCCCACCTGAATGAACTTGAAGGCGGCGAAGGCGGGGGCACTGTTGTTGCGGAAGGTGAAACCGATGATGCTGAGTAGCTGTGTGTTGAAGCAGCTGTCGCCCAAGCCCAAGAGGAAGCTGCAAAGCAGCGCCACGCCCACACTGCACATACACAGTGGCCATGAATGTCATCAATTTGGAATCATACATAGTTTTGCATGTGGTGTTGCGTTTAGAGCCGGTGGAAGGCGACCTGGGCCGTATGTAGGCAATGAGCTGGGTTCCTTCCTCGGGCGCCAGAGGAGCATCGTCGGCAATGTTGATGAAGATGAGGTAGAAGGCCACGTAGTGCGACAACAGGCCGAGCAGCACCACGGGATTGCGGCCAACGCGGCCGCTGCCCTTGGTGAGCGCGCCAAAGGCGCCCCCGCCCAGGATCTCGCCCAGGCCCACGCAGATGCCCGACAGCCCCATCAAGCTCTTGGCGTCCGCTCCCAAGCCTGTCATGGCGCCGATGCATGTGCCGTACACGCCGCTGTAGAAGGTGAGCTCCACACCTGCCGGTACACGCGTGCTGTCAACGTCAGCCGTCAAAGGGGGGGCACGTCAGACGGCAAGTTGTGAGTCACCTGTGTACGCGATGGACAAGCTGAGCAGCAACATCTCCTTGGTCACCAGCATCTTGCACACCCGCACTGGGGAGCAGGAGGACAGAAGCAAGGTCATTTAAATTAGCTTTTTGCGCCTCATTAAAAAACATTGAACTTGAGAATCAACCGCGCATGTACCAAAAGCGTCCAGGGCTTGCGAGCAGATGTGCGAGAAAGGCGAGCTGTAAAGACAAGTTGAGAGAAAAGCTGAGAAAAGGCCAATATAAAATATTGTCAAATTGCAATTTCTTTTCTTTTCTAATAACACAGTAGGCGTTAAACTAGTAAAATTAGCACATGATAAAAAATAGTTACTTTGGGCGTTGGGGTAGCAATGCAAAAAAAAACAACAAAAAAAAACAGTCGCCATGGCAACTGCAAGATATCGCAAGCTTTGTTTTTGCAACGTCATTAACATCATCCTCATGCCAACAGGTACCCGGATGTACTCTCGCCCGAGTCGGAGGGCAGCAGGGCCTCCGATTCGTCGCCAGGCGCCACTTCGGGGTCGGGCTTCCGGATGAGAAAGAAGAGGAAGCAGCCCACCAGGCTGATGACCGTCAGGGAGATGAACACTGTCTGCCGGTCCTTGTCTGCTCACACGCAGACCGGGGTCAAACTTGCATGGCAGCGCGTCTACACCTGCGTGACCGGCCTCAACCTACCTGAGATGTGCTCGTGTCCGCGCCAGGCCAAGAAGATGAACAAGTTTCCAAACAGTAAGCTAAAAAACACACGCACGCCATTAACAGAAGCAAACTAAGTGTCCAACGTCACACGCTGTGCAGCTCACCTGAACTGCAGCAGCGCCCAGAAGACGCCGCTGTTCCTGCCGATGGTACGCGTGTCCGAGTTGAGCGCCAGCACGTTGCCCTGCGCCGTCCACAGCACGGCGGCGCCGATGCCCACCAGCACCGAGGCGGTGTAGAAGCTCCACGTGTACGGGTAGACGAAGACGGCGATGTAGGCGCTATACAGCAGGCCGCTGAAGAACATGGATAGCTGTGCACCTATCACCGCCACCACCGATGGCGCCAGCAGATTGCACCCCGAGAACACGCCGTAGATCACCGCCATGCTGGACCGCACACGCACACACAAATTAGCAGCCCCCCCATAATGCGGCATTTGTGGACTCTTACCTGGTGTATCCGCTGCCATGGAAGGTGCTGCTGTTGAAGCTCTTGATGACCGTTTGCTGCAAGAAAAAAGAAAGGGTGGTGTGAAAGCTGGAGTGACGGGTGGCGTCGGCACCGCCTACCTCGATGTTGCCGCATGTCTGGAAGGCGGTGAAGATGAACATGAAGGCCACGCCCAGGACGATGACGTTGATCAACTTCTTGCCGTCAGGACCCATTTGGAAGCGTGTGCGTTGGCCTCACAACATCTGACGACGACAAGATGTTCAGTGTGCAAGGAGACCAACTTTTGTTTCCCCACAATTTAAAAGCCTTCGCAGGTTTCTTCATAACAAAATGCTTTGGTCAAAAGGATCAACAATTTTCTAACTCGATGTAGTGTGGCTGATGGTTATGGCCTTCTGTTATCTTTGGAAGTACTCCATAATGATCTGACCCTAACCATCCGACCTTTGTTTATTTAATTATACATCATTTTTGATTTTATGTTGTCGCCTTTCGCAAAGATTGAAAAAGGTAACAACAAAGTACGGAGCAGTAAGTACATAAAGCAAAGTTTCCAAATGGAGGAAGTCAACGTAAAAAGTCATGAGAAAATTATTAAAGTACCGATGGCTGAAAATAATATGAGTGCACTTGGCACCACTGGAAGATACATAAACATTGGTGGTAATAGAAGACATAAAAGTGGATGTTGATTTAAATGTACGTGGAAATTAAACGTATATTTATCCACTTACAGAGCAGGCGGCGATTTTGTCGCTTCTTTGTCGCCTCTGGAATGCCAGATGCTGGCTAAACTAAATTAAGCTAATTTTAACAAGTGTCATCGATTTCTTGCGTATGGACCCAAAATACACCATGACGGAACCAGCCGGCTTTTCGTAAAATTGTCCTCACAATCCCAAGCAAGTCGAAGACAAATCCGAAAATATGAAATCACGTGAGCTTGAGAGGACGTCACCTGACCCTGAACGTCACAAGCTCAGCGCTACTGGCATCGAATGAATATACAAACCGCGATGAGTGAATCCGCTATGTTTATAATCGTCCATTTGATGTGTAGATTTGTTTTTTAACAAATACGGCAAAGAGACACCCCACGTTTCCGCTTCCGGGTTAAAATAAATATTTAAACTATCACACGAAATCTTAATATATAGATTTATGAGTCGATAGATTGATAGAGAGAGAGAGATTGCAAGACATCTGTGTGCGTGTGTGTGCGTTTTTTGTGCATCTAAGTGTCCGTCCATCCATCGTCGGTGTGTAACGTTGCACTCCCTGAGTCTCGCGAGAGTTCGTGGAGGGTAGCTTCAGCAACCTCAGCAGACTAGCTTCTAGCTAGTATCTCATCTGTGGCGAGTGACTGTTGCTCGCAATCTTGTTCTTCAGCAACAACAAGAACAGCAAGAAGAAGAAGCAGGAGCAGGAGCCTCCCCATGGGACGCCATCGCGCCGCTATGCGTCCACACTTCCGCGCTCGTTTCGCTCGGGTTCGGCCCCGCTGACGGACGCCTGGACGCGGCTGTGATTTGCAGGTAGTGTTGGTTGATGCTCCTCGTAGGTTTATTAATAGCCGCTAGATACTGTCTGCTAGCAGCTAACCGCGGAGCTAACGGCTAGCCTAGCTCCACAGTGCATTTGCCAAGGCCAACTGCTAAGCGATGGCTTCATATGTGACCCTCGGACAAAACGTCTTCCAACAAGACGTCGCTTCTGTGTTGGGATAAATGGCACATTTTTGGGGGCGGGGGCACATGCTTTGTGTTTTTGTTCAGCTGAATGAGCAACACTCGCTTTGCTAGCGTGAGCGAGCTAAAGTCAGCCAGTGTTATTTACCTCACCGTTACACGTATCTGCATGGTGAAAACGGTATATCAATACTTACTAATAATCATCAGCCAGATATTTCAAAGACAATTCCAGTGAGAAGAGTATAATTTTACTCTGACAAATGTAAAAAATGACTATTCTAGAGGATTGAAAATGCATCCATTTCTGGCCATCTCGTGAATATTCAGTCAGTAGGGGTTGAGATTTTAGGGGCGACCTATTTTTTGTTGAACCGGAGATTCAGCATCTATGTAACTTTATTTATCATCATTTTTTGAAAAGGTTGCTGTCATTGGGATGTTTGTATTGCAGAGACATCACAACGATATTATTTATAATTAAGTCAAGTCTTTGCGTGAAACAACAGGTACCAAATATCACAATTTGCAATGATTTGAAGGCCTACTTCTAGGAAAGTAACAATTATATAACTGCATCAAATAAAGTTATATAATGTTTGCTGCCCTACATCATTTTTGTAAATTTTTTGTAACATGCGCAGAAAAGAAATGTGAACAAATACATAGTAAGTATAAAGTATGCCACAGGAGGCATTTGTTGTTGATAAAATTCATGGAGTGTTGGAAACAATGGAATAGTATATGATGATAGTACATGTCATTAAAGTTGTTTATAGTTGATGTTGTGCACGTGTGTGATTAGTTTTTGTGTGTTTTTGGATCAGGATGCAGCCTCCCACGTGTGGCCACGTAGTTACCGTCTGACCGCCACCAGGAACCATGGATGTTGCCGGGATCATGTAGCCGCACACCGTGGGCTCCCATGAGCACCGGACTCGGCACTCCGCTGTAAACCATCGGACGCACGTGCGGCGTTTCCTGCACCTGTACGGCCTCGCAAGTCAGGACTGATCTGATTGGTTGTTGTCGTCAGGAGGATGAACGGCTCGCTATTAACTCCCCCCAGCCCGAGGGCAACAAACTCCTCCCCTTTGCCCCCGTCTCCCTCCCCATCGCCATCCCCACCGTCGCCCTCTCTGCTGCCCCTGTCGCCACGGCCGCCGCCCCTCCCGCCTCTGATGAGCCCGCCACCCCCAACCCACCCGTCCTCGCTGTCGGACACACCCACTCCTTCGCCCTCGCCCTGCCTCAGCTGGACTGAATTCTGCGAGCTTCACGCCCGCGTGGCGGCCGGCGACTTTGCCCGTCACTTCCGGGCATTTCTCTTGGAGAACCCGCACTACTCGTCTGACTCGGCCGCTGCCTTCTGCCGCCGCTTCATGGATCGCTTCGTCCGCCACTTCCAGAGTGAACTGGAGGGGGCGCCGCCAGTCGACGGCACCTCTGGCAGGGAGGAACTGGTGAGCTGGGCTCCCCAGTCAGACGCCACCTCCCTGGAAGAAGAGGCCGCGTCCCCCTCATCGGTTTCTGGGGTGGCTGTCCCACCCTGCCCCACCGCGAATGTGGCACGGCAGGCCTCTAAACAGGCACCCACGCGCCTCCTGCTGGACGGTCGCAGCGGTGACAGATTTCAAGATCCCTACGCCCACGGCCAGGTCCTGCCACCGTCTTCGTCGTCGTCCTGCTGCTCATCTGTGGGCGGCAACAACGGCAGGCGAGACGACAGGGGCGGTGCAGCGGCCGGCGGGAATGGGGATGCGCCTGCCCAGGAAGAGGAGGACAGTTGGCCGGGTGCAGCGTCTGTGGGGGAAGAGGTGGAGCCGGACGAGCGCGAAGCCGAGAGCGGCGAGGCGGACTTCCCCGATCCCTCATGTGCACCGAGCACCCCCCCGCCCGGTTCCAAAGGCAATGGCTCTGGCTCGAGCTCTAAAAACAAAGTGAAGAAGCGCTTCTCGCTGCGCAGCGTGGGGCGAAGCGTGCGTGGGAGCGTGCGAGGCATCCTGCACTGGCGAAGCTCGTCCAGTGACTCGGCACAGAGCCCGCTGCCCGCAAGCTACAGCTACACCCTGGGCATGCAGGATGCCACTCCGGCCCGGAATGCCGCTACCCAGCCTCCGACACCCACCTCCTCCATGCCAGTGTCTCTGTCCATGCCCCTGTCCCTGCCCCACTCGTCTTCATCCTCGCTGCCCCCCTCGTCCTCCAGCAGCGCCACCTCTTTGTCGCTTTCCGACGCCGCCCGGGACCGTCGGCGGAGCAACGGTGAAGGCGGGGAGAAGGACAAGTGGAGCCACCGCCTGGAAAAACTGCGACTTACGCGATCCCCGCCTCCTGTTCTCACCCTGGGCGCCGCCGCATCTGTGCTGCCACCCAGCTGCGCCAACGCTTCCGTGGCTGCGCCCAGGAAGGTGGGACGGTTGGTTCGGGAAGGCGGTGTGAGCGTTAGTTCATCTAACGATGAGTTGAGCGGAGGTCACGGCTTCCCAGGCTTTTCCTTTGCTCTCCCGCATCACGGCCCCGACAACAACAACACGGTGGCACAGGCGGCCGCGGCTCCAGGTGTGGCTGCAGTGGGCACCGGCAACGTACCCTGGAGGGGCGGGCGTTGGCATAAGTGTCGTCTGGTCCTCCGAGATAGGGAACGGGAAGGCGAGCGTGGTGATGAATACTACTTGGAATTCTTCATTCCACCCAAGGTATGATGATGATGATGAGGAAAAATGAAAAAAATAACAAGGATGATGTTTGCGTCCATGTTTGGCACTGTCAGGCGTCAAAACCACGGCGGACAGTGGCATGCGGCGCCATCGTGGACGTGAGGAGCACGACGGCGCTGGAGGTCCCCGACAAGGAGAACAGCTTCCTGCTGCAGGTGAGATGTTGACATGTGAGCTGGCGGACGTTTTTACTGGCCTCTGCATTTCTTTGCGCTCATCTGTGCTTTTTTCTCAGCTGGAAGGCGCTGTCCAGTACGTGATAGAGACGCGAGACGCCATCCAGATGAGGGCGTGGCTCAGCGACATCCGCAACGGAATCTGTCTCAGGTAAGGAGCTTCATGTAGCAAACGATGGACGGCTTGTCACATGGCATGCGACTGGTGACGGTCTAGTGCAGCTAGCATGTGACGTGGCGTGCGTGATGTACTGCAAGTAATGTGGTGTGGGATGTGACACATTGACAGCAGGCAGGAAGACCCCGACGGCCCGCCGGACATCAGCGGCACGCCCGAGAATATCGACCGTCTGTCGCAAGGTGAGCACGGCCAAATGCACAATCGTGGTGGCACTTGCATGTTCTTTAATGCCGCTTCCTCTTTCACACTACCGCAGTGTGCTACGGCGGCGTGGCGGGCTCCTCCCCTCCGATGGAGCCTCTTCCACCCGAATTGCCGCCACGAGCCCCTCTGGACGACCCTGACGCGCGTGTTCTTGGAGGGGGTGGATCTAGTCTGGGTACGCCCTTTGCTGAGACGCCGGATGCCACAGGTGATGCGAACGATGCGTATTTCCGAGCTTCTCAAAGCGATTGGGCGGCTGGTCTGATGTCACCGTGTGGGTTCCCATACACAGGCTCCTTCCTGTTTTCCGAGCCCACGGTGGGTGACGCGCCGGAGCACCCGCTCAGCGAGTGCCAGTGGTTCCACGGCACCCTGTCGCGCCTCAAAGCGGCCCAGTTGGTGCTGGCAGGCGGGCCGGCCAGCCACGGCGTCTTCCTGGTGCGCCAGAGCGAGACGAGGCGCGGCGAATACGTTCTCACCTTCAACTTCCAGGGGAAGGCCAAGGTCGGTGCCTCGCCATATCCATTTTTATGACGAGCTCACATACACACGTTGGCTCTCGCTCACTCGCATGTTCCCATCACACGCGCTGACTAACACGCATAGACACATTAGATGCACTCGATGATGATATGCGTGTCGTCCTATCCGGCAGCACCTGCGCCTGTCGCTCAACGAGGACGGACAGTGCCGCGTGCAGCACCTTTGGTTCCAGTCCATCTTCGACATGCTGGAGCATTTCCGCGTGCACCCCATCCCGTTGGAGTCGGGCGGTGCCTCCGACGTCACGCTCATCAGCTTTGTGGGTGCCGCTGCCGTCCGCCAGCCGGGTACGAGCCGGAGCGCGTCGCCCCCACCTTTCCTCCTTTTCCGCCTTTTGCCGCACAACGGCCACCTCCCGCCGCCACTCCCACTTTTGACATCTTGTTTTGTTTGTCCGTCACTCGTCCTTGCAGGCCGGGACAGGGCGGGCAGCCGGCCTACCATCTGTGATGTCATCACCACGCGCCATCCCGACTCTCCATCAACCCCCATCTCTGACTGTGTGTAAGTGACTTGTGTGTGAGGGACTTAGTGTGAGTGTGTGACTGAGTAGATAGTGAGGGTGCTTGCATTAGTGTGTGTGAAAGTGATTGTTTGTGAGAGAATGTGTGTGATTGTTGGAGGGAAGGAATGTGTATGTGTGTGCTTGTGTGAGTGCGTGTGTGATGTTGGAGTGGGTGTGTGAAGGCTCGTCCATGATTGGCTGGATTGTTTGACGATGCAAATGTTGGAGAAAGCCTTCCTGCAGCGTGTCCAGAAGCCACAAGGTGGCGCAGATGCACTTCCTGTGAACCAAACAGGAAGTAGAAACGTTCAGCGTGAGAGTTGACTGTTTCCATAACAACCATGGGTTCCATGACTCCTCCTTCGCTCCCGACCTCACTTTCTTTTGCTAGCCCACTTACTCCAGGCGCATTTAGACGTTTTTCTCACACACCCCTTTTCATTTTTTCGCAGACTTGACCAGCAGACCCCGTAGCCCCCCCCAACCGCCCCCAATTCCACCAGGACGCCCGCCGCCCCCGACGCCACCCCAGGAGAGAGGACGAGAGACGGAGCCAGAGACGGCGGCTGCGGGAGGCAGCGGCGGCAGCGGGGCGGGAAGCGGCAGTGCGTCGGAGGACTGGGACGACAGGGACACTCCGTTGCGCCAATTAGAGGCGGCAGGTGTGGTGGAGGGAGAAGAGCTGGAGGCCACCCGGGCACCCCGAGCCGTGGACAACCAATACTCCTTCTTCTGAGGAGGAAGTCGTAACACTAAACGAGCGAGAGCCAGACCAGACCAGACGGACGCACGCCGAGAGCATCCTACAACACTAACAAGCTCCGCGCCACTTTGGGCTTGGCGTACACACGTACCTCACACGACCGCCACCTAATCTTCACAAACACCTCATTCAAGCCTGCGTGCGTGCGAGTCATTGGTTTCCCGTGTGTGTGTGTGAGTGAATGTATGTCAGGGGTCACCAACCTTTCTTAAACCGAGAGCTACTTCCTGGGTACTGATTAAGGCAAAGGGCTACCAGTTTGACACAGACTTCTGAAATAGCCAATTTGCTCAATTTGGCTTTCACTATGTGTTAGTATTGTCATCTCCAGTTCACATGTAAGTGTGATTTTAACAAGAATAGCAAAAATACAGTCAAACATTGTTTTTTTTTTTAACCACAATCTGTTCCAGAAGACGGTTCGAGAAGCGAATCGGTCGAATTCCGAATCTATTTTACCATTACAAATAATGGAAATTTTTAAAATCCGTTTCAAGACAAAACCCCCCTGCCTTTTTTAAGCATTTTTTCATTTGCGCATCTTTGTCCGATCGCGCAACTGCAGCGCACCGCCGAACGCGCAACCGTAGCGTGTCGCCCACTGCGCAACTGCACCGCGCTGGTCGCATTATTGTGACAGAGCCGTCGCTGACATTTTGAAAATATTTTAAAAGTCCTGATGTACTTTCCAAAATTTAAGTGGACTTAAGTGTGCAGGGAGCTTAATTTTGTCCGATCGCGCAACTGCACCGCGCTGATCGCATTATTGTGACAGAGCCGTCGCTAAAATTTAGAAAATATTTTTAAAGTCCTGATGTACTTTTCAAAATTTAAGTGGACCTCAGTGCGAAGGGAGCTTAATTTCGTCCAATCGCGCAACCGCAGGGCGCCGGACGTTCACTGTCGCATTGCTTTAAGAGCGTCTTTGTGTTTGAGGATGGCTTTACTGCTCCCACTTGCTTTCTTTGGAGGCATGATTAGGGGTTAATACAATCCTCAAAGTAACAAAAATACAATAACAACGGAGTCAGTCGGCATCCGGGCCACGCGGTCGGGGTTTCTCGGGTACTCCCGGCTCTTCTCGCGAAGAGCCGAAGCAAAAAAATCTGTTCGAGAAGCGGGACGTTCGAAAACCGAGGTTTGACTGTAAAATAAATAGAAGCAGCTCACTGACAAGTGCCGCGATTTGAGCTAATTTTAGAACAGTCCTGCGGGCGACTCATGCGGTCCTCACGGGCGACCTGGTGCCCGCGGGCAACGTGTTGATGACCCCTGATGTATGTCATCATGTGTGTTTTAATGAATGTCTGACTTTTTGTGCGTGAGCGCTCATATTTACCTGATGCGTATAAACCCAGCCGATGATGTCATCTCATCATCCGGCACCTCTCGGTTGGTCGTGTTTTTGTTGTTTTTATTTTTTTACCTCAGCGTCTCTCAGCGAATGGTCCGTCTGGTTGCTGTGGCTGTCCACGCTGTCAAGAAGAGTATTGAATTTGTTTGTCTCAAAACTTTCGTGCCCTGTGTGCTTTTTGTTTTTTGGGAGGGAGGAAGGGGGCAAACAGGCACGCGTCTCTTTCATACATTCAGCAAAAACTTTACTACTCGTGCCTTTTCTGTGTCATCTCTGCTCACTTTAGTGCTTACGTTTTTTTGTTTCATTCTTTATATTTTTTGTTTGTTTTCTTTAAATTCCAGACGTGGTCTGTCTGTCCGTCGTGTTTTTGGTCAATCTCTCAACTCTTTGTGCCTTTCTTCTCTTTTTGTCGTCGCTGGGACCGCGTGTTGAAGGCGGCGGCGGCTGTGCGCCTCCGCTTGTTAGTTTCAGGTACTTCATTGAATTTGATGATTATAATATAAATATAGTGATATGTTAACACCGATTGTGTCTTTATTTTGTTTACGCTTATGTGCACTATAGACACACATCGAATGGACGTTGATGAGGGGAAACACGAAGCGAAACATTAACCAACTAGTCAACATTTGTTAAGCAATGCACGCGCAAGGGCGCTGCCAACCCAGTGGTTATCACCAAGATTCATAGTAAGATTAAAATGTATTTCAACATAAGCATGTGTATTTAAAATCCACAGCATTGTGGTTTTTTTCTCCATACATTCTTTTAATCTGAGCTTAAATTTGAAAAATACGGTAAATTTTGGGCATAAAAATAATGCAACAGATTTCGATTTTCAATTGAAAAGACAAGTTAGAAGGATTGATCATTCATTTGTATAATATATCCGTAAATTATTGAGAAACTTTTTGCGATCATTTTGCCGCTATCGACGAAGTGCGCCGCAAATACCGTGCGCGCGCCTCAATGCTTGCGAGACAGATGATTGACGGAGCTGCTGCGCACGCGTGCGGTGCCTCCCGTCCATGTTGTGTCCGCGGAAGGAGGGGGCTAACTGCTAACGGCTAGCCTGGCTCGCGTCCTCCTTCCCTTTCTTTCCTTCTTATATTCTTCCGTCTCCTTGTTCTGGTCGGATGTCGTGAGGAGATGTCCTGGGCTCGCTGCCCCACCAGGCGGCCACTGAGCGCCATCGAGGCTCCAGCAGCTCTCCTTTAACCTAAGATAAACTCAGCTAAGCTAGGCTAACGTTAGCGCGCGACGATGAGCGACGAAATGTCTCCTGACTTCGTTTTGATGCGTCTCCTCGTTTCGGCGGCTGAGTACGACCACCTGGAGCACCTGGACCGGCAGCCTGAACACGTCACATCCGGCAAAACTGGCCTGCCTCACGGCCGGTTCGATGTGGATTCCGTGGGTCCCACTCCAGGCCTTCTCGGGTCGGCTTCTCCGCACTACAGCTCGCCTCTGCCCGGCAAAGGTGAGCTAGAAGACCGGCTGCTTTTGCCGGAGGCACCACCAGGCTCCGAAGACGAGGACGACTTGGACTTCCCCGGCTCTGGGAGGGCTGGCTCGAGGGCGCAGTTGATGGTGTTCCGGAACCGGATGTTGGACTTCGGCCTGGAGCAATCCCCTTTGGAAGGGAAGGAGACCCGGTGGGTGGACTCCTTGGAGTCGGGCTCCGGTTCGTCCAGGGCCGCGGAAGAGGGGGATGTCTGTTGCGTCTCGTCTTCTGAGAAGAACCAATGCGAAACGTCTGGGTCGGTCCTCTGCCACCCGCTGGCTAATTGGCCTCAGATGAGTCTGGGAAAGAACTGTGGCACGGGCGATGAGGAGCTGCTCCTTGCTCTGAACCCGACACCGGACCAGGTGGCGGGAAAGGAAGGTGATGATAGCGTTGCGGCCTCCCTCCCTCGGTGCTCCTGTCTCCTGGCCGCCGGGGGGATGGCACCGGGCGAGGATCCAAGTGAGACCAGTGATGCCCTTCTGGTTCTGGAAGGTTTGGATGCGGATGGCGACGTCGGAGACTTGGGGCGGTGTAGGAGGGTGGAGCCCGTGTTCTCTAGTGGAACTCTCAGTGGGCTGATGCAACAGGTCCACAGACTGGCGGGGGAGGCAGGGGTCTGCACCCATCAGACGTGGAGGACCCCCACAGCCATCCAAGGCCCCGCTGGCTCTCTCCCAAACCAGATCACTGACTGTCTCCAAACATCCCCTGCCAGCCCTCTGTCCCCCACACCAGCACCACGACATCGCCCGCAACATCAATCCCGCTCTCAACCCCAGAGCCGGGCCACCACCCCAAAGCTGTGCTCGGCCACTGGAGGCCGTTCAGCCTCCCCCCTGGTGGTTCTGGAAGGGGACTTGGCAGGTGGGGACAGGACGCCCAGGGGCAAGTCCAGGAAAGGGGGGTCCCTGAAGGTGCGACTTAGTAAACTGTTCCGGACCAAGAGCTCGTGCGGTGGGACGGGGGGCCTCCTGGACAAAAGGCCGTCGCTCGCCTCGTCCACTTCGTCGGGTGGGAGTCTGGTGGACGTGTGGGGGTCTGCCAGATTGTGGGGGTCCACCTGCAGCAACATGGAGGACGGCGGCAGGTAAGAGGTCTACGGTGAAGCGGCACGGTTGTTGTGACACGATAACGATCACTTCCTGTTTGTCAGGCTGCAGACGGCCACGCTGACGTGCACGCCGCCCTTCACCGGTGAGCACACCTCACATGATAACATGTAGCAACCTCCTCTCTTTGAGCACTAACCCTTCCTAATGGTGATGTTACTTCCTGACTTTTGTGTGATGTCACTTCCTGTCCTCTATCATTCTCTCTCTCTGTGAAGGTGAGACGGTCTCTCTGGTGGATGTGGAGATCTCTCGGAGGAGCTGTCTCCACCCCCCGACTCCTCCACCTCCACCCAGACGAAGCCTCAGTCTGCTCGGTACTTCGTAATTTCTGCTTCCTTTTCTACTTTTATCTGCTCCTCCTCTTCTCCCATTGCTTAGTGTTCCATCAAGTGCCTGACTAAAATTGAATTTTTTTAGGTCAATTTTGTTTTTGGGCCAAAAAAAATTCAATTGGCTTTTAATTTAATAAATGGGAAATAACTCGTATATTGGTCCTTTAATGCTCTCAGATGGAGAGTTGTGCTTGCCGGTGAGAAGGAGAAGTTGCTGTCAAAACTGTCATCCTGTTGATGAAAACAATTCAAACATGATCCACATGGAGCCAACCAAAAATGTCATCTGTGTTCCCTCAGATGATTTGGGTGGTCCCCCGCCTGCGCGAATTCCGTTGTCCGAGTGTGTCGGTGGAGCGTCGATGCAGTCCCTGCCCCCCCGTCCCATGGGTGTGCCCCCCTCCCTGAGCACCATCCAGCACAGCTTGAGTCTTAATGGTGGGTCAGTTCCTGGCTTGATTTGATCATGCATTAGTTTTGTATTTATTATTATAATGTGGGGGTGTAAATAGTTGTTTATTGGCTGGAATAATTGATAGGGTAATAGATTATAAAAAGACTGGCTAGTGACAAGCCTGCCTCTGGCCCTGACCTTGCCGCCATTTCTTCTCAGACTCGTTCCTGCGGGGGCTACCCAGGCCCGTCCCATTGCGGGCCGACGCCCGGCACCTGCCAGCGCCCCGCCCGGCGCCCCGCCGTCCCCTCAAGCGTCCCGACGCCGGCAACTTCGCCACCAGTCTCCGAGAGCTGGAAAAGGTCAGGCTGGACTACGGTCGCGTGTGGTGGCGCCGCCGAGACGTTTGCTTGACAGTTTGCGTGTGCACACCGTGCAGTGTGGCTGGTACTGGGGTCCCATGACGTGGGAGGACGCCGAGATGAAGCTGAAGGGCAAAGCGGACGGCTCCTTCCTGGTGCGGGACAGCTCGGACCCTCGCTACATCCTCAGCCTGAGCTTCAGGTCGCAGGGTGTCACGCACCACACACGCATGGAGCACTATCGAGGTAATGCGCGCCCCCCGCATGACGCCGCTACCGTGGCTGACCTGTGACGACTGGCCTGTGCCCCCTTAGGGACCTTCAGTCTGTGGTGTCATCCCAAGTTTGAGGACCGTTGCCATTCAGTGGTGGAGTTCATCGAGCGTGCCATCATGCACTCCAAGAATGGGAAGTTCCTCTACTTCCTGCGCTCCCGAGTCCCAGGTAGGCTGCAGAGGGCACATCCAGCTTACTACATGACATCCACACCCGCCCTGCCTCTGCTCCATGCGCTTTTACTTTTTTCAGGTCTCCCGCCCACGCCGGTGCAGCTCCTGCATCCCGTGTCCCGCCTGAGCAGCATCAAGTCACTGCAGCACCTTTGTCGCTTCTGCATCCGCCAGCTGGTTCGCGTGGACCACATCCAGGAGCTCCCGCTGCCCACGTCAGGCTATGCCCACCGCCCCCCCACTCCACCTTTAGGGCTCCTGCTGAGTTCTCTTCTCTTGTTCGCAGGCCGCTCATCGCCTACCTGCGAAAGTTTTACTACTACGACCCTGAGGAGGAGGTCAGCCCCGCCAAGGAGGCCGGTGACGCACAAACGTAGCAAATCAGCGTGCCGACTAGTGTGAGACATTTAAAGTAAGGATCACGTTCCATAACCATTTGATGTCAACAAACAGCTTGGCGAGGCAATTTTGAAGAAAACAATAAATTAGGGCAGTAACTTTTCAACACCACTGTAATTGTTATTTTTTTGGGGATATCACAGGATGAACTTGAAGCTGGACAGCCAATCAGCTCCCTTGCTACGTCCTCTATCAAGTTTGGACAACCTTTCTTCTCTGAGCTCTCTGACTGGCTTCTGTCAGCGGGTGGAAAAGAAAGCACTCCTCCTTGGCTTCTGTTGTTGCCGCCGGGTTTTGGCTAAAGACGCTAACTGCGTGGCTTCCTGGAACCGACAGAATAACAGGACGTTTACTGGACGTTGACGCTCTCGCATGTAAAAGAAGCCCAAGCCGCGTCCATCCCGGTGAGTGACAGCCAGGAAGTGGGCGGGACCCGAACATTGATGATGTCACGTGACTCGTGCTGGGACACGCCTCAATGATGATGTCATATTTGTGAGCTGTCAATAAATGTAGGCGGGACTCTTCAGCCTGCTTCCTATGTGTGTGTGTGTGAAAGAGTGTGAATCCAAAGATCAGATTAATGGATAACGGGGTGCAAACAGTGCGGGGAGCTGGGCCTAAATACGCAGGAAACTCAACATTTTTCAGGTTTCATTTCAGAGACGCCATGCACAACGTCAACAAGCTGCTCATTATCTTCGTCAGCCTCATCTATGTGGAGCGTGCACGTGAGTCTTGCGCACACACGCAGGGGCTAGGAGTCATTATGCTATTAAAACATTTCAACAGTGATGCTCCCTAGAAACCAAAGTGCTGTATGTCATAATGCATTATGTATTTTATCCTGGTCATTGTAGCCCATTTCATGGAGAGCTGGCTACACCCCTTAAAGGCGCATAAAAATGAAGGCAACATTCAAACAGCAGTTTCAAATTTTATTTCAAATTCTTTGAGTTTCCCACCACTTACAAAATGAGTAGAAAAGGGATAAAAGCATTATAATTAGTGGGGAAATTGTGTTAGCATTTTTTTTTTAATCTGCTCAGATGCAGGTATTGGACTATTTAATGAGTGCACAAACGTTCAAGTGAGCGCGATTGCAAAAGCGAAATATTGCACAGTGATGTGCTTGACAGGTTGTGATGTCATTTGGCATTAGAAATCGCCATTTAGAACAAAGTCTGAAAAAAAACAAAGTTTTTCAGCTTTTTTTTGGTTACCAAATTTCTAATTTTCCCGTGTGTTGAATTCCTGGAATGGATGCACACACATGTATGTCCTCGCAGTAATGATGACTCACGTGCTTGTGTGTTTTGACTGTGTGTGTATATAGAGGGTGTGAGGTGTTTTGCACGCTTCGAGCGGTCATCAGCCATCTGTGACGAAGAGCTGGGTGACCTTGATGAAGAAGACTGCTGTCTCAACCCTCACTATGCTTACCTTACACAAGATGGAGACTGTCAGTCCTGTGGGTCAGTACGCGAACACACAAACACACACACACAGTGACGTCATGAAGCAGCCATGTGTGTGTGTGTGTCAGTCCTCCAGGATGGTCTGACTGGTCGGCATGGTCACCGTGTACCACCTTGTGCGGGGAAGGCGTGACCCAGAGGAGCAGGATATGCTTTGGCATCGGCCAATCAGAGTGCAAGGACGCTCAAAAGAGGCTGGAGACCAAACCTTGCAACGGAACCTGCTGTGGTGGTACGCGAGCATGCAATTGCTGGATACAAAACTTATACTGTGTGAAGGTTTATGATGTAGGCGAGCACTCATTACCTGTCATCACAGTTGTGTGTTTTTCACAAAGCAGCAACTGGTGTTACTTTTTTTTGACACACATGCGACACATATGCGGGAATCAAATTAATGGTGTCGGGACACAAGATAGGCAAGTGTACACTATCAGCGACTCCCACCTGGTGTGACTTTTCAAGATGAAATTTTGTGTGCTTCAGAAGGGTGGAGTGCTTGGTCACCGTGGTCTCCGTGTTCCGTGAGGTGCGGAGAGGGCGGAGTCAAGAAGCGTGAAAGGCACTGCTCCGCCCCTCTCGAGTGCCTTTTCACCTGCACAGGTGCCACCGAGATGGAGATGTCATGCGATGGTCTCGGCAAGTGTCCAGGTAGCCTTCGACTTGCACATCATCATTATGACAGTGCTAATCAAGACTTGAGCCCAATACTGTGTGTGCTGTGCGTGCGCGCAGTGCACGGCGGCTGGTCGTCGTGGTCATCGTGGTCGCTGTGTTCTTCCAATTGCGTGCGCGACGCCGCAGCCCCACCGTACAGACAGCGTCGTCGCTCCTGTTCCGACCCCGCCCCCTCCTCTGACACGGCGCCACCTGGCGACGCTTGCCAGGGAGCCGACCTTGAGCAACAGAAATGCAACGATATCCCGAAATGTCCCGGTAGGTTGGCGGCGTGGTGAGCAAGTGGGCAGCGTGTCAGTCTCGCAGCTGCAAGATTTTGGGTTGGAATCTGAATTTGCTCTCTTTGTGATGCTTCTCCTTAGTGGATGGCAACTGGGGGGAGTGGTCCCTGCCGGGACCTTGCTCCACCCAGTGTGGGGAGGGCCTTACATTAGCCATCAGACAGTGTGATCAGCCCGCGCCCAAATATGGCGGACGATTCTGCGAGGGACCGAACGCCCGCACCTCAGTGTGCCACATCATCTGCGCCGGTACGCACGCATGCACGCGTGCGTACACACACACGCATGCTAAAATGAGTGTGATTGACAGTTGATGGGTCCTGGTCCGGTTGGTCCAATTGGGGCGAGTGTTCATCTTCCTGCATCCCGGAAGGCGGAGTTCCCGTCAGGACTCGTCAGCGTGCCTGCTCGAGTCCCGCGCCTTCTCTCTATCCTGCAGGTGAACGTTACCATGACAACAGCAGCCACACGCCATTTCTATTAAATGTCACAATCACCAGCATTGCTGAATGTAACTCTAAACATATTTGTGTGTTTGCTTGGTATTTCCAATTTTAAATGGAAAAATTGAGCATTTTTTCCTTTAAAGGTACGTGTCATGTTTTTAAATCGCCTTTTTTTTTTTTTTTTATTTAACAGTATTGGGATTACATTTGCTCTGTAATTTTAGTCTTGCTTCCTATCACATATACATATATATGTGTATTTACTGCATATATGTATACTCACACAGTATTGTATGTTCATTATATATTTTATATTATCCAATAGGCAAGGGTTGCCATGGCGACAGCAGCTCCGCAGAGCCCTGTGTGCATCTTCCGCATTGCGCCGGTACGACAGCTATCCGGTCTGTCCCACACTGTGTCCCACCGCCTTGACGTCTGTCCATTTGTCGGCAGTGGACGGCACGTGGGGGCCCTGGTCGGCCTTCTCAGACTGTCCCGTCACCTGTGGCGTCGGACTGGAGGTGTCGCGCAGAAACTGCGACAGCCCTGCCCCGAAACACGATGGTCGGCCGTGCGTCGGCGACCACCAGCGGACTCGCTTTTGCAATACCGACGTCCACTGTCCAGGTGCATCCTGTCTGCTCTTCCTATGTCCTCACTAGGCACCTGTGATTTGCGATCATTCTTGACCATTTTCAAGTTTTGAATGTTTCAAGGCCACACCGTATCTCCAGTTGAACTGAGCGTGTCCCGCAGTGGATGGCATGTGGTCGGAGTGGTCGGCATGGGAGCGTTGCACCTATCCCTTCCGGGACCGCGTGATCCGCTGCAAGAAGATTGGCGGAAGTCAAAGTCGCGAGCGCCGATGTTTGCATCGGGCGCACGATGGCGCCATCTGCGGTGGAGACGACCTCAGCCTCAGCCAATACAGAGGATGCTATGACGTCGACAGCTGCTATGGTTGGCATGCGCGCGGCATTGAAAACAGCTTACATGTTTGGTAGTGTCTGATCTTGTGTGTATGTGTGTGTGTGTGTGTGCGTGTATGTGTGTGTCAGTTAAGGGCAACTGGGATGGCTGGGAGCCATGGTCTTTGTGTAAGCCGTCATGTGGAGGGAAGTCTCGGCGCATTAGGAATAGAAAATGTTTGGCAGACTACAAGGACTATCGGTAAGAACCACGGACATCTTGAAATAACCTGGACACGTAATGCGATTTTTTTTTCATTTATGTGTGTATGTGTGTGTGCGTGTGTGCGCGTGCGTGCGTGTATCAGCCCCACCATTGGTCGTCTGGATCAACCAGCCGTTTTCGTCGGGACGCCTTTGTTGGACTGCGGGGATGTTCCACCAGGGGGCGCCACGCAGGTTCAGACTTGTGTCAATGTGCCCGACTGTTACTGACGTGATATGTTCTCAATAAAATTGTGGCGCATCACTGGCAATAACAAGTTATTGAAGCGTTCCTCTTACAATAAGAGAGTTAGTGTGCATTTGAAGAACGGAAGAAAGCAATTTGTTGTGGAACACTGTTTACATTTGCTGAATAAAGCAAGAACAAACACACTTTGGACTGTGGAGAATCGACATTTGAGTCACTTGTGTGGACATAAACTTGATTCCAGATTTAAACCTGAAAGTAATTCAACTTTATTTTGCTCTGGAGAGAATCTTGAACAACCTCTGACTATTGTGGAAAAATAATTGTGTGTGTATGTATGTGTATATATAAGAACTTGTTTGATACAAATAAATTATCTAAAGGTAAATCAAACGAATTTTATAACCTTTGGCACCACATAAATTAAATACCAAGTCAAAATTGTTGTCGACTCTGTTGAAATAAAGTAAATAAAATTTCTTTTGGTGTTGTAATTGATGGAAAACAATGCTGGAAATCTCACAGAAATGCGCGTCCGTTAGGTGGCGGTCACGTGCATGTCACTGTTTAGCGCAGAATAGAAGAAGAACAAGAAGACAAGCGGAGCACGTCAAGAGACTGTGGCCCACTTTGTTGTTGTAGATCTTTGAATATTTTGTGTCTGAAACGTGTTTGATTAACTTTATTGTCTGGCTTGCCGTCGCAATGGAGGTTCCGGGACCCGACAGCGACTGGAGAAGTCCTCAGTTCCGGCAGAAAGTCGTTGCTCAGATGTGAGATTTGATCGCCGTTTGGCTCTATCGCTTTCTGCGCTTTTTAGCTTAGCTTAAGACCTTTTTGTTGTTTAGTTATCACTATTGGCTCGCAGTTCTGAGGTTGTGTGTTTGAATCCTCTCTACACCCTGTGTGGGTGTTAGCATTTAAATAGCAATGTGACAAGACAAAACCAAAATCAACATCTTTTCCAATTCTTTTTGAGTCATCAAACTCATGTCAAATACTTTTTGAGTCATCAAACTCATGTCAGCATTACTGATAAACGTGGAGGAATGCATAAATCCTCAAGATGCATGTAAATGTGACCATGTTGTGCTTACACTTTGCAGTGAGGAGGCCAAGAGGAAGGCGGGAAGCGGACACAGCAAGTCCAGCACGGACATGGAGAACCACGTTTACATCAAAGCCAAGTCCAGAGTGAGTCGGGAGGATTTGAAGTGGACCCTCTCAAAGGTGGCATTTTGAAGGAAAATTCACAATGTTGTATTTGCAGGAGGAGTATCTGTCTCTGGTGGCCAGGCTCATCATCCACTACCGCGACATCCGTGAGTCACCATTAATTCATTCGGTCAGCCATCCCATTGCTCCTTGATATCTGACCCCTGCCTTGTTTTTCTTTGACAGACAAAAAGACCCTGGGAGGTCCAGGTGAGTGCACGTGTCCCGGTGCACGTGGACGGCGCGGGTAACGCGGCGTGTGTTGTCTCTACTAGATCCCATCAATGCCCTAACTAACCTGACGGGCGTCGGAGGGGGCCCGGGGGCCATCGGCATGGGGCCCCGCCCCGCCGGTGCCCCCGTTGGGGGAATGGGGCCCATGGCACCCATGCAGATAGGCCAGCATGCCATGCCTGGGGTGTCTGGAAATCCACAACCTTGTGAGTGCGTTTGCTTGCCCGCAGGGGCCGCACATCACTTTGATTTTATGCGGCGGTGTGGAGGTGGAGCTTTGGTTAGTCGGGAATTATTACATCCCGGTCAAAGCTAACTGCGCAGGCATGCAAACATGACAAGGACACATGGCAGTCTGCCCCTCATTTCCCCCCACCTTCTCACTCTTGTTTCTGGTCCTCAGTGGGGGGTCCGACCCAGTTGTCCTTGCAGCAGCAACAGCAGCAGCAGCAGAACTTACAGTTCCAACAGTTCCAGCAGCAGCAGCAGCAGTTCCAAGTTCAACAGCAGATGAGAGCCCAGCAGCAGCAGATGCACCAGAACCAACAACAGCAAAACCAGCAGCAGCAGAACCAGGTACGCCCACAACCGCAACCACAAGCAGGTACTCGTTCCCTTCAGCCGCCACCAATTTGTGTGTGTACAGATGCATCAGTCTAGGATGCAGCAGCAGCAGATGGTGCAGTTACAGCTGCAGCAGCAGCATGCGCAGGCACAGGCACAGTCCATTCAGCACATGGTCCAGCAACAGGCGCAGGCTCAGCCAGGCCCCATGCAGCCGCTCCTACAGCAGCAGCAGGCCGCCATGGTCCCACAGTCTCTGGCTGGACAGATGGCGCCCGCCCAGCACGTCCCCATCAACTCGTTGAGTCAGCAGCAGCACCAGCTCAAGATGCAGCAGGCTTTCCAGGTCAAAAGGCGCCTGACCCTACTTCCTTAACCAAAGGCCCCACCTCCAAGTCCCCCTCTCTTGAGCTTCATAACTGAGACCCTTCCCTGAGCATTGCTCCCGTGCCCCTTGAACATGTGTGCAGGCCCGGGCAGCGTTGCAGCAGCAGCAGCAACAGCAGCAGCAGCAACAGCAGGCGGCCGTACAGGCGCAAATGGCGGCCGCGTCAGGCCAGGTGAGTCGCCGCCTTCAGGTGGGAATCAGACAAGGAATCGCTGCCGTCAATCACGCGTCCATTCTTGTCCAGTTGGTGCGTCCCAACATGCAGATCCCGGCCCGACTGCCCCGGCCCACAATGGCCCCGGCCATCCCGCCCCCCAATGCTGCCGCCGTGACGCAACAGGTATGACCTCCAAGCTGTGACTTTTCAGGGTCTGTCAGTCAGCTCTGTTTGTCCTGGCAGGTGCAGCAGCATGCCATGATGTCGTCACCCTCGCCCGTGCAGGTCCAGACCCCGCAATCCATGCCTCCGCCTCCCCAACCCTCTCCTCAGCCTCCCACCTCGCAGCCCAACTCGGCCAGGTATGAGAACGTGTCTACGACGTCTTCCTGTCGACGTTCTGCCTTACCGTCCACGACCTCATCCTTGCTGCAGCTCAGGTCCCACGCCGTCTCCGGGGGGCTTTCAGCCCAGCCCGTCCCCTCAACCCTCACAGAGTCCGTCTACCGCCAGGACACCCCAGAACTATGGTGTCCCGTCGCCCGGCCCACTTAGCACTCCAGGTACAAACGTGCACACACCCCATGCGACCGTCGTGATCTGAACATGTCTTCCCAACAGGAAACCCAAACTCTGTGATGAGTCCCGCTGGGGCAGCGTCCCAGGAGGACCAGCAGTACATGGAAAAACTTAAACAGCTTTCCAAATACATCGAGCCTCTGCGTCGCATGATCAACAAGATTGATAAGAACGAAGGTAGTGGGTGGGGCTGAGCGGTAAATGTAAATGCACTTCTCGTGAGTGGGCGTTGACTCGTTGTCATTGTCAGAGCGAAAGAAGGACCTCAGCAAGATGAAGAGTCTCCTCAACATCCTCACGGACCCCAAGACCAGGTGAAAGGACTGGGCAATTGTTGAACTCTGTTACCATGGAGACAGTCCTCTTAATTCTTCTGACCTTCAGGTGTCCTCTGAAGACGCTGCAGAAGTGTGAGATTGCATTGGAGAAGCTAAAGAACGACATGGCCGTGGTAAGATACGCCCCCACCCTCCGCGTTACATCATTAACGCTAACGCGTGTGTGTTTTTTGCTCAGCCGACACCTCCGCCGCCACTGCCGCCCAAGCAGCCGTATTTGTGCCAGCCACTACTTGACGCCGTTATGGCCAACCTCCGCTCTCCTGTCTTCAACCACTCGCTCCACCGCACCTTCGCCCCCGCCTTAGCCGCCATTCACGGCCCACCCATCACGTAAGCATGAGAGGCTACTCTTCCGACTCCCCGCAAAATCCTCTCCAGGTGCCTTCAAGTTTGCACTCCACGGGTAACTTTTTGCGGCGTCCTCCTCAGCGGGCCGTCGGTTCCTTCGCGGAAGAGGAAGCATGACGAGGATGAGCGTCAGAAGGTGCCCAACATCCTGCAGGGTGAGGTGGCCCGGCTGGACGTCAAGTTCCTGGTGCACCTGGACCCGGCCTACTGCAGCAACAACGGCGCCGTGCACCTGCTGTGCAAGCTCGGTGAGACACTAAGATGCCCCCACCCCACAACCTCGTCTCATCTCTGACCTCCTTTTTTTTCCGCAGAGGACAAAAACCTTCCTACCGTTCCGCCGCTTCAGCTGAGCGTTCCCGCTGACTATCCGGATAATAGCCCCTACTGGGCCGACCACGCCGACCAGTACGGTGAGTAAAGTTACGAGCAATCGCTACAGAGGCATTTCTGTTACGAGAAGTGGCAAAATATCAAAATGTGCGCAGGCGCCAACCATTTCCTGCAGTCGGTGCATAGGACCCTGGCGTCCAAGCTGCTGCAGCTTCCCGACAAGCACTCACTGACGGAGGTTCTGCACACGTGGGCGCAGAGCGTCCGCCAGGCCTGTTTGTCCGCCGCGTGATCGCAACATCTCAAATGGCAACCTTTTTTCACTTTGAACATTAATAAAACACCATCATCATGTCTGAAGACCACATATGAGGACATTTTATTCACATCATTAAAAAAAGGGGCAAAAAAAGTGTTGTGCATCAAAAGTGTAGCGAAAAGGCTCTGTAGGACACGTTGGTGAACACGTCCACAAATTGGCTGCTTCCTGCCACCGTCAACACCTACAACACCAAAAAAAAGCTTCATACATCTGACACATGCCTGCCTGTGATCAGTTAGTAGCTACGTCATTTTCTGCTTATGGATTCCCATCCCCGACTACCTGGTGTTCGGCGCTGTTGGTGTTGAGCTCCAGGCTGTTGACGTTGTTGGGCGTGCATGGGATCTGAGCCTTGACCTGTCCCCCCAGCAGGCAGTGGGACACGGTGGGACCTTGGCCCACTGCCAGAATCTGCGACAGGACAGACATGCAAGTTGAAGGCGGTGCCATTTAAGTTGAAGCAGATTTTGCTCACCATGTCCTGGTAGAAGCTGGCTTGTCTCTGGCAGCCGCTCAGCGCGAAGACGGACGTGGGCGTCAGGGAGCGAAGGTGCCAAAGGGAAAGGGATGGACCGCCGCCGCACAACTGGACCCACATAACAGTCAAAAGCAAGAACGACCACCAAAGGATATTCACTGCACTGACAACTTCTGCCTCCTCACCATCCAATCCGAATCGGTGGTCAAACAGCTGATCCACTTGCCAAACTGAGGGCGGGCACATTTCTGTCAAACACGGAAAGACGAGGAGCTAAATCAACAGCACGCTAACAGACAGCTGCGGCCACGTGATGACGGCATCTTACCTGGTACTTGTGCACCTCCACGCAGTGAACGCACTGAGATGTCCTGCTGTCTGCACACAACAAGACTCAACAATCACAAAATGTCATTTGTGTGCTTAACAGGAGATTTCCAGAAAACAGGGAATTCCGAATTCTGGGGAAGATGGAATTTGCAATCCCAGCAAAAGTGGCAAATTGGGGAATATGGAACTTTAAGATGTCCTTGGTATCTAAAATGTCCTTCTGGCCTCACCCCACATCCTGACGGCGCCATCCTCGCTGCCCGAGAGAACCTCACCCTCGCGCTCTCTCACACTCAAACAGTGGATGTAGTCCGAGTGTCCTCGGAAGACGGCCTGAGGGAGAAGATGGAAACGTCAACATTGGCTGCCGCCTAGCGATGCTGGCACTTGCACTCGCAGCCTGCCTTAAAGACGCCGTGCTCAAGATCCAGGATGTGAACGTTGTTGTCACCGCCACCAAACACCACACTGTTGTCCTGACACCAACACACAAACACTTTTGTTTAGTGGATCCAAACAGGGCAAAGCGTGCACTAGTACAGAACTTTTCCCTACTCACTCGGGGGTTGACTGCCATGGCGTTGATCTCTGGGATCTCCATGTTGGCTCTGATGGAGGAACGAGGGAGAGAGAGAGAAGGCGTTAACGTGATCTGCCGCAAGCCAGACATTGGTGAACGGTGAGCCATCCTGCGTGGGGACCCGCCACTCACTTGTATTCCGGTCTCTTTGTCCACACAACTTTAACATTCTGAAGGCAAACACAAGAAAAGCCTAACAGTGAGTTACGCCCCGCGGTGCTATGTCAACGTGCTGTCATGTCTCACTACCTTCTTGATGAGCTCGGCCCAGTTCCAAGCGCTGACCGACCCGTCCCCGGCACTCAGCAGATGGCCGCCAAACGACTCCAGACACAACACGGGACCGTCGTGAGCTGAGATGCACCCACAGTCAGAGGGATAGACATTGGCCTCACCCGAGATGGACAAAAGATCAACATTGCTCACCTGGAAACGTAAATAAGGGCTTCCGACCCGCCTCCGACGCATCAGGGCTCAAAGCTGCGCACAAACTGACACAACAACTTTCTTCCTCAGCATCTTTATGGCCGTTCTCATCGTCATCCTCGCAAGGCTCACCTGAAGATGGCGATCTCCCCGTAGTTGTTTCCCGCCGCCAGGAAACGTCCACATGGTGAAAACCGTTGAGAGAACACTGACATGTGCAGCAGCTGTGGGTACGTCGCATGTTTATTCACATGTCATACATGTATAGATGTGCGCATTGAGATGTTGTTGTATCATAGTTGTGTTCCTCCGCAAATTAGGAGAACGATGTTTGTTTCGTTTTAAAAGCAGTCAATTTTATTTGGCCATGACTCAAATTAAATCACCTTTATTGGATAAAGAAAGGAGAAAGTTTACCTCCACGGGACCCATTGTTGAGTTGCGTGCACGGACGGCGCGATTTGATCGGTAGTGCAAGCGCATGAAATGCACGTCGCCACGCATTGCATTCTGGGATATGTAGTCTGAGGAGCGCGGTCGCGACATGCTCGTTGTTTTGTCATGATGGCAGATAGTGCGTTAAACAGTGTGTGGTGTTGAAGGGGGATATTTATTTTAATTTGTCATCACATCAATACAGCAACAACAACAAAACACAGCTAAAGCATTAAGAGAAGACTAAAACAAAAGAAAATCTCCCAACATGGCGCTGCTCCTTTTCCCGCTCGGCCCGGCTCGGCACCATTCGGCTCGGCTCGGCCTCTCCCGCTCATGTGGAAAATAAAAATGAAAACTCTTGCAGACAGCAGATGATCAATTGGCATGCATTATCGTTTTTTCCAGCTGGTCGTCGTCGTCGTGCCGCGCGCATGATGACGCGGTGCGCGGCAGGAAGTGTGTTGTCGTCGTCGTTGTCGTCGTAGCGGCGGCGGACAGCCAAGAGGCAAAAGTCGAGCGTGCAAAAGAAAAACAGCAGATGCCCAAAAAAAAAAAAAAAACATGGTTCGTCGCTGACGGCGCAACGTTCTGCGTTTGCATCGCACGCCGACGCAACTCGCTTTATTTAGCGGGACGCGGAGACCAGCGGAAGGGTAAGTTTGAGGCTGCAAAGCAGCTTCCCCCCCCACTAAAGGGGGGCCGCGCGCGGAGGGTCGACATCTTTGTGTAGCTGCGGGGCTAGCTCAGTTAGCTTGGCGGCTAGCGGAGGGGCTAACACGGCTGCCGGCCGAGGCTGATTGCGGGAAGCAGTCCGCGTCTTGCGTGTGCGTACATCTGAGAGTGAGCATTGTGGTGGGTGGGTGCTTGGTTGTTTGTTTGTTTGTTTGCTTCCTTTCTTGCTGTCAAGCTGAACATACGAGCCAGGTTCCTAAACAGCTAGCCGGCGAGCTAACGTTGTCGGGCTGCTTGTGGTTAACGTGCACAATGGCGTTTTCGTCAAAGTCAAACATGTTCTAAAGCGCCGCCGTGGTCGCCACCACTGGGCTGATTTGGCCCCGGGTCGGCCGCGCTGCGCGCTGTGCGGGCAGGTAGGCGGCGGCTCGTCGCTGAACAGCCCTTGTCATTTTTGTTGTGGACGGAATCATCCCGTCAGCTTGCTCGTTTGGGTTAACGGTGGAGGCGGCGAATGACGCTCCGGGAAAGGAAGAGCCGCGCGGCGTGAAAGATGCTTGGCTTTGTCCGACAGATGCGCGCTGGAGTCGGGCCAAGGTCAGGCGGCCCCCTCCACGCGCGGCCCGCTCTTCCCCTCAGTCTTCCTCTCCCCTTTTCCCCTTCACTGCGCCAGCACGTCAGTCACAGAAAGCCATTGGCAACTTCACACGTAAACAACAACACGTGCATGCTAAATAATGAGATTATCGCTTGAAAGTGTTGTCTGCTGACATGTTGCCATAGAAACACTGAAGACATCAAAGTAGTCCCAAAGCAGTCCCTTACTTAATTTCCCACTTATTTTTGTAAAGTGGACTTGGGCTCCGTGCATACTGCAGGTCAATATTTTTGGCCCGTAAATGACCTGTATGCATGCAGATATTAATTAGATGGAATGCAACTCCAGTCTGAGTGTGCAATCATGCTCATCCAAGTGTCATTTGTGAAAGAGCATTTAATTGTTGTGTTACTCTACATTGCTAGCAGAGACAGATGCAGAATGTTGTATTTGTAGTAAATGAATCACTTTTAAATCTGGTGAACTCAAATATGCTGCTACAGTGTCGGGAAGCCCGCCCCCCACAACAGACACATGAATGTTGGTTCATGAGCAAGAACACTTTCACTTTATTTCTCCCACATTTGACTAAATACACATCCCCCCCGCCCTCTCTCTCTCTCTTGTCTCCGTAGTAACGCCTCACCGGCCACCTGCCAGGGGCGTGGCCCGATTGGCCGTTGGGGAGAAGATGGTCGGCGTATTCGACTGATGAGCAAAGCCCCTCTCAAGCGAAAGCCCCTCCCACCCGTCCCAATGGTCACCGGCGGTCGCGCCGTGGCGACCCCCACCTGAAAGCTGGCCAGAGTACTATGGCAATGCATGATATGAGTCGTGCCAAGGGTTTCCCCTGTAAAGAATGTGATATGGTCTGCCCCAGTACTCCAAGTCTTCTAGAACATATGAAAGCACATTACCAGCAAGGAGAAAGTGCACGTTTTGAGTGTGAACAGTGTGGAAGAATTTACAAACACGCTGCTAGTTTGGCCAACCATAAAAAGTCTCACGAAGTGGGCTCCTTCCAGTGTCCCGTCTGCACCCGCACCCTGCCCAACGCGGTTGCTCTCAAAAATCACCTTCGCATACACACCTTGTCCCCGAGTAGCGCTCACGCCGAAGAAGAAAACGAGGAGGTTCCCGAGGAAGGAGGCCCTCACGAAAGGGACTACGCCCTCGGCCAGGAGCTCTCGGACGGCTTCGGACGCCCTCACTTGAACAATAGCGCCCTGCAGGGCCACGAAGGTACCAAAGGTTCCCCCGAGTCGGACGACGCCTGGGACCGACCGTTCAAGTGCGACCAGTGCGACAGAACCTACCGGCATCACGGTAGTTTGGTAAACCACAAGAAGTGCCACCAGCAAGGAAGCTTCAAGTGCTCTGTGTGCTTCAAACAATTTAGCAACCTGGCTGCCCTCAACAGCCACGAGAGGACTCACTCCAAGTTCAAGAGCCCTGCAGCGTCCATGGTGAGCGGCGGAGGCGGCCTCCACCAGTCTGAGCGCGGTGGGGGCAGCGGCTCTCAGGCCACCCAGAGTGACAACGCCAACTCCTGCTTCTGCCACCTGTGCCAGATTGCACTCCCCAACAAGGCCGATTTCCAGGAGCACATTCTCCTTCACAACAGCACCTCGCCGTCCCTCGGACTGTCCCGAAGCTTTCCTGGCATCATGCCTCACAATTTGAGTGCAGTTCGATCACCGGCATACACTCCAGCTCTCGGCGACCCTCTACCCCTCCCGCCTTTGCCCGGTGATAAAAGGGGTCCCTACGACCCCATCATGGGCCCTCCCGTCAACAATCCCATATATACGTGTGCATACTGCGGAGCGGGACATCCCGACCTGGAAACCCTCAAAGTACACTACCTGACCCACGACCCCCACCCGGCCTCCCACGGCCAGGACAGCTCCATACTCAACTCGGATTCCCAGGGCTCTGTGTCATCTTCATCGGGAAGCCGCGTGGCCCAGGCCGGCTCTCCGGATGACGGCGAACGTCGCTTCAAGTGCGGTGAGTGCGGCAAGAGTTATCGGCACGCCGGCAGCCTGGTCAACCACAAACGCTGTCATCAAACGGGCCACTATCAGTGCAGCGTCTGCTGTAAGCAGTACCCTCATTTGGCGGCACTACACAGCCACCTGCGAAGCCACAAGGGCCGCTCCTCCAACCAGCCTCTGGGCGACGGGAACGACTGGTTATCGCCGGAGCCGCTGACGTTGGACTCTCAGCAGAGCTACGTGCAGGAGAGCAGCGGCGCCACCACGCCCATCTCTCTGCCGGGAAACCTCACGGACACTGCCCATTTTGTACCGGACGGCGGTCACAGCAACGCTTTGGACTCGCTGGAGTTCCATGAGCGCTTCGACGGGGGCTCCACCCACCGGCAGGCCGACCGCCACGTGTGCGCCGACTGCGGTGAGATGTATGCCGACGTGTCCGGTATCAAGTCGCACATGTGCTCTCGCCGAGGTCAAGCGCCGCCACAGCAGCAGAGTAACATGTCCAATGGTTTTATCGGCAACATGAACTACCACAACTCTAGTAGCAGCTCCATGCAGACCTCTGGCGGTCTTAAGGAAGGGACCGGTCAGCGGCAGTACTCCCAGACCGGAGGGAAGAGGATGGCAAATCCTGACAAGGATGACGACGACGGAGAAATCTACCAGTGCTCCGTGTGTGGGAACCATTACGCCAGCCTACGAGCCCTGCGTAGCCATCTACGAAGTCACGCCAATAATCCCTCTGGTCCCGGACCATCTAGTCTGGAGCAGGACTGGCGGATGATCTGCTCCACATGTGGTCAAAGCTTCTCCAGGAAGCAAGACCTCCTGAATCACCAACTAGTCCACGGTCCGCAGAGACCCGATGACCAACAACAGGGCATCGGAGCTGCTTCGGCCAACGGCGGTGACAAGATGGACGGGCGCAACCACATTTGCGTGGACTGCGGCATGTTCTTCGCGGATCGTCACCACCTAATCACCCACCTGTGTCCCGGAAAGAATCGGGCCGGCTCGCTCAGCAAGCAGGGCCTCAACGGTGCCAAAGGGATGTCCGGAGGTGACGGCATGGGCGGTGGGGTCGCGGGCGGAAGCCGTGACCTCGGTGGAAATGGCCGACGGCCAATGATGGACCAAAGTGACAAACCCCACAAGTGCGACCAGTGCGGGCGAGGCTACAGACACCCGTGCTCCCTGCTCAACCACAAAAAGTCTCACAAGACTGGCGTCTTCCGCTGCCTGGTGTGTCAGAAGCGTTACTACAACTTGCTGGCCCTCAAGAACCACCAGAGGACTCACTTTGACCTCAAAAGGTACGCCCACCGTTTTACTTTTCCACCAGATCAAGGGTCAGGTGTTGAGGGATGGTCAGTCCAACCCTCAACAGGTGTCATTTCAGTCGTGTCAGATAATTTTGCCTAGGTTGGTAACAGCAGAATAACCGATACCTTGAAATCGGCCTGATTTCGGTGCCTGGTATCGGTACTTGACTATCCTTAGTCTAACTGTTGACTTGTATGACTTCTATTCACTTATTAACTGCGATGAGCTAAATTGAC
Source organism: Syngnathus floridae (assembly GCF_059516105.1). Lineage (NCBI taxonomy): Eukaryota > Metazoa > Chordata > Actinopteri > Syngnathiformes > Syngnathidae > Syngnathus > Syngnathus floridae. The sequence goes on along the minus strand of NC_142429.1, from coordinate 5,362,274 downwards.
ATGTCCCTTCTAACTCCAGGCACAAGTGTGAAGAATGTGGGAAGGCCTTCAAGATCCAAAAACAGCTGATTAATCACCTCCGTCTCCATGAAGAACACCGGGCCAAAGGACTGGTCCGCACCGGCCCCAACGGCTCGCGCTACCAGCAGCCCGGCCCGTCTCAGATGGCGAGCATGCGAGGCGAGTCATCCAAGGGCCCCGCCGTGGGTGTCAAGTACGCTCAGCAGGGCTTCAAAAAGCCCTACTCGTCGGCCGGGACGTCCAGGCCTCAGAAGTTTGACCCGGCGGAGAGCGGGCGGCGGCCTTTCGCATGCGAGGAATGCGGCAAGACGTACCGGCACGCGGGCAGCTTGGCCAATCACAAGAACCTCCACAAAATCGGCGAGTACCATTGCAACGTGTGCAACTCCACCTACCCGAATCGGCTGGCCATGAAGAACCACCTGCGCCTCCACTTTGCGCAGAAGAAGCACAACTGCCAGGAGTGTGGCAAGGGTTTCCGTACCCAGAGGCAGCTGGCCACGCACACCACGGCAGGCCTGTGCAAGGGCCCGCAAGGGCCCGGAGCCCAGATGGACTTTGAGTGCGACGGCTGCTGCGAGGGCTTCTCGTCGGCCGAGCAGCTGGCTGCGCACGACTGCCCGGCCCAGCACATGCCGTCCTCGTCGTCGGCCGGCAGCTCGGCCAACGTCAGTGTGGAGAGGAGCTCTGTGGACCTGGACTCGGACGAGAGGCCTTACGCGTGCGACCTGTGCAGCTGCGCCTACAAGCACGCCAGCTCTCTGCTCAACCACAAACACACGCACAAAACGGGCGACTTCCGCTGCAACTTCTGCGATAAGCCCTACACCAACTACATGGCTCTGCGCAACCACATGCGCATCCACACGCAGCGCAAGAAGCACATCTGCCACACGTGCGGGAAAGCCTTCCGCCTGGCCCGCTTTTTGCGCAACCACCAGAAAGTACACGAGGAGGGCGCCACGCCCTTCGGCTGCCCCACCTGCGGCAAGAGTTTCCAGGGCAGGTCCGGACTGGCCCGACACCGCTGCGGCGACAACCAGGTAGGCCTGGACGTCAGGAGGAAGACGCCCGGCGGCACGGGAGAGGGCGATGAGTGTCGCTACACGTGAGTTGTCCTCGCTTTGTTGAGCATTTTTGGAACTTGTCCAAATAGTGAAGATGAATTTAGCTCTGCACATGTCTATTCCAGGTATATGATCTCCAATCCGGCTTCCTTGGGACCATTCGCGTGCCGGAATTCGGATTTTTCTGAAGTTTGGACAAATTGAATTAGTGGAGAGACCAGTTAAGTCACCCCCGTTTGCTTTCAGTTAGCATCCACTCTGTCTTTGTGCTGCTGATGTTGTGTGTCCGTGTGCGCGTGAGACCGGCCCACCTGTAGACAAGATTAGGAAGAGGGCGTGGGGGCGGACCAGGGTGACCTTGCCTTTGGGCCGGTCCCCCTCGCCAGGTCCCCGCTTCGGCCGCTAGGAACTCTTGTTGGCTAAGCCGGATTGCAGATCATATACTGTAACGCTAACGTAATACCGACGCAGTACCGTAACGTTGACGTGATGTGCGCTTCTACTCGGCATCTAACATTGAATCTGTGCGCAGGTGTGACCAATGCGGACGCTCCTACCGACATGCCAGTTCCCTCCTCAACCACAAGAACACGCACACGCTCGGCATCTACCACTGCGCCGTGTGTCTCAAGACCTACAACAACCTCCTGGCCCTCAAGAATCACCGCCGCATCCACTCGGAGATCCGCCGCCACCACTGCCACGACTGCGGCAAGACCTTCCGAGTGGCCTCGCAGCTCTACAACCACCGGCGGGTCCACCAAAAGCAGCGGGAGCTGACCTGCACCTCCTGCCGCCGCGCCTTCCCTACGCAGGCCAGCTTCCGGCTGCACATGGAGATCAGCCACGGCCAAGCGCCCCTGCGGCCCCCGCCCCATCGCCACCGGCCGGGCTGGGGCTCGGGCCTTGACCTCACCTTGATGCAAGAGCAGGGCGCGGGCGCCGCAAACCGGGTCCGCGCACGGCAGGCGTTGGCCAAGGCTCACATGTGCGACCAGTGCGGCCGCTCCTACCGCCACGCCAGCTCGCTGGTCAACCACAAGAACAGCCACAAGACCGGAAGCTTCTTCTGCAACTCCTGCCACAAGCAGTTCCCCAACCTGATGTCCCTCAAGAACCACCGGCGCATCCACACCGAGCCCAAACGCTACCAGTGCCCCGAGTGCGGCAAGTCCTTCCGGGTATCTACGCAGCTCATCTGCCACCGCCGCATGCACACGAAGGAAAAACCCTTTACGTGCTCGCAGTGTGACAAACGCTTCTCCTCCAAGTCCAACCTCAGGCACCACATGAAGGTCCACTGGGCCGGCAACTCTGCGGCGACGCCCCGCAGGATTGCCGGCCCGCCGCCCAATTTTGGTGGCGCCTTTATCTGAACTTAGCTTGCTAGCGGGGCTCGGTGCACCAGAGACAAACGCTAACACGCTCTGGCCGAAGCTAGACGTGTGAACGTGCTCAAACGCGCTTCCTGGACACACACACTCAGCGAGACTCAAGTGACAGATTGGCGGAGCTAAGGCAAGGTGCTTTGAAGAGGCGGGACTTTGACTTTTCATATGCCTCTGCCCGTAATGCTTGTGGCCTCTGCATTTTGAACGCTGTCTCCCGCAAACAGGATTGGCCCACGTGCGAGTGGGTAATGGGCGTGTCTGTCAGGAAGATCCGCCTCCTGATTGTGTAGGATAGTTAGCGTGTTATCAATACACGTATGTATCGTACGTGTGTGTAGTAGCAGCAGCGCTAGTGTGTAGATGTCTTTAGAGCTGTGATGTCCCATAATCCTTCTGGTCCCCTGTGCTAAAGGGACCTTTGTATCTCCTAGCGTAGCTTTTGCCGTATTTATTGATTGGACGCTGAGGTGCTAGTTAGCGTCATGATGTTAGCGAGCGCGTTTGACTTTATGTACGCTTAGTTTGAAGTCACGTGACTTTTCTAACGTCTTTTGATAACTTGTTAACTTGAAACTGCTGAGGACTGAAAACAAAACGGACGACAAATGTGCGTCGTCCATTCACTCGCACGACGACCGTGTGCAAATGCTGGATGTCATTCAACGAGAGAGGCGTGCGTGGAATTTCTAAATGAAAGAAGTGAACTGACTGGCCTCCCGAGAACCCGTGTCCTTAACGTTATTGTTTTAATATTGATTGTGCTTCTTTTTACACTTGTATGATGAGTCTTCGCATGTCACTTTGTATTTTGTATTTCGTGTTTTGACATCAAACTCGACTGTAAACTTCATTTACACGCATTAAAAGACTTCCACAAACACGCTTTGCTTTTGTCGACGCATTCAAAGAACCAAATCATCTAAACCTTGTCTGTCCATTCACACATATCATTTTAACCTCTCCATTGACACACATTCTGACAAACACCCGTCTGTCCATTCACTTAGCTCATGAAAACACGGCCTGTCCACTCAAATAGATCCATCTCAAGGGCACCCACCCTGAAGGGGGCGTGAGTTTGCACGCAAGCAGCAGACTAGCTATCCAGGCTACTCGGCAGGTTGTTTGACGTGAAAGCCGTTCTGACACATGATGCAGGATTACTCGTCATGTTTTGCCCTGAAAACGACTTGATAAGAAGTGTGGACTGATGCTAACGGAGGCGACAAGGTGACGCCAGCTCGTCTTCGCGGTGCCAACTTCAGAAAGTGTCCGTGAAAAGAACATTCTCCCTTCATGAAACATTTCGCGAGACTCTGTAAAAGTTTACCGGCAAAGTAAAAGGCTTCTTCTTTAAGTTAAGGTAAGTCGTTGAAACCTTATAAATTCCTCCTAATATCAAAGATGAAACTATAACAGAAATACTTCACAATTCGAAAACTACATTGTGTTCGTGTCTGGTTGCTAATTGAATTGAATGACACTAAATTTGACTCCGCGGCTGTGACTCTTACGTAGTATAGACGTCCCTCATTCACACATTTTCACATCTATCCGTCTATTAATTTATCTCACCGTCCAAAATTGTCCAAACATCAAACACTCGTTGTGTCAATACAGATCTAAACATCCATCTGCACTTTAATTTCTATCATACATCTAAGTAATGCATGTTTGTCCACACACGCATGGAAACAGAAAGTAGGCGTATGAACACTGAACAATCCTTCTTTATTTCTTCATGTTTCAATATTTCTGTCAGGGTTTGATTATTATTTTTTTTTTGTTTGTTGGAACTTAAAATGTTGGACACATTTAGAAAAGACGCATCTGCATAGAGTTGTCATCTTAAAGATCCATGGAGGGAGGTGGGACGGGGACAGGGAGCGAGAGAGCGACTGGTCAGGGAGTTGTGGGGGCTCGGGGGGGTTATACTGGCACGTCACACCAACGGAAACAAAACAGCCAACAGCAGCACGAGGGAGGGGGCAGGGCAGGGGAGCTGTTGCCAATCGAAGGACGGGGATCTTAAGTGTTTTGGGAGGGCGGGACGGATGGCTTTTACGTTACACTACGCACACACAAACACACACTAAAAGAAACACACAAGTTGCATTTCCCGTCAAAGTTGGGCGAGCCGAGCGGATGTCCCGCTGTCTGTCCTCTTTAGTGCCGAGCCTTGACGCCGCCAAAATAATATTGCACTTTGTCCAGTTCGGCCTGCCTGCGGGGGGCCGAAGGGGCGGACGGGGAGGGGCCCCGGGGCGAGGAGGCCCAACGAGACGGATAACTAGCACGGGCGGACGGGGCCCCAACCCGGACGGTCGTCCTTTGGCGGAACGTGCGCCAAGAATTCGAGAGACAAAATCGCCAAAACGGAGGAAGCACTTTCGGCCGAGGCGCCACTAGGCGCTTTGGGACACCAAGAAGACGGCTAAAGTGGACGCTAACCCCGCCCCGCGACGCCAAGGTGGCGGCCTGGCAGCTAAAGAGGATCGGACGCTCCAGCACGCCATCAACTTTGTCTGGAATTTTCTAGATAAACATGCAGGTCATCTTTTTGTGGTTATTTACAATAATTACACATTCTCGTCTCCATGGCGATCAGAACAACAACAACGACAACAGCAAAGTCAAAGTCCTTCTCGTGACTCCTCCCACTAATACAAATGAATACTGACTCGGGGGGGGCGGAGCACAAAGATGTGGGCGGAGCGTCGGATCGATGGCGAACATCACGTTGTCACGGCGACCGGACCAGGAGGAGTTTTGGTTTGGGGAATGCTTTCAGGAAGACAGAGAGCGTCGTCGTCGTCGTCGGGACTACAAACATGGAGGACGCTGCCGCGCAAAATTGTCGGCATGCTAACAGCTAACGGCAGGCCGGTCTTTGGAGCGCTCGCCAACACCTTTTCGTTTGTTTTTGTCAGAGCGGGAAAAAGCGAGCGTCATCGTCGTTGTTGTGCTTCCTGTCGCTCCAACAGCATGGGGGGGGGGGGGGGTCGGTGCTTGGGGGGGGCACCACGGGGGGATGTGAAAAGATGCCGGCTGACGTGCTAACGTGCTAACAAAGACAGAGCCGATGAGCGGTAAAGTGCGCAACATGGCGGCAGGTCGGGATACGAAAAACATCACCATGCAAAACTCCACAACGCTTTGCATGCTTTTTTCATTGTTATTTATTATTTCTTTCATTTTTTTACTTATTGTATCTTCACCTTTTGGAGGAGCGGTGACGTGGGATTGGGGGTAGGGGGCCTCGCGGGGGGCGGGAGAGGGAGCAGGGATGTCCTGATCCACGCTGTCATCTTTCCAAAAAAACAAAGGACAACACTGAGGCTGTTTTCAGAATTCTTCGCTTATTCCCAACGACTTCCTATTGGGATTTTTCTAGAGCGGACCTAGATAGTTCCTCAAACGTCCACTGCAAATCCCTCAGTAGTGATTCAGGACAGGACATGAGTGCATCGTTCCTGACTAGCTCATCACTAGATGGAGATTTTTGTCTAGTGGATCTAGGTCAGGGCTCTCAAACTTGTGACCTGCTGGATGATCTCCAGTAGCCTACACACACGTCGAGACCCCTGACCTAGATCGTCCCTAAGATGCCTCTGGAATGAGTGAATGGTTCCGAACACAGCAACGATGAGCAATATCATCCACTCAATCCTGACTCCCAAATAGCTATGTACAGTATCTGTACTGTATGCAGGTTTATGTAGTGGACCAAGATAGTTCCTAAAATGTCCTGTCAAAAAGTCCCTTTGGGGACTGGGGAGTCAGGAATGAGTGATCGATTCCAAAATCTCAAACACGTCTTCACCTTCCTTCGTGCCGCCATGTTTGCGTTTGTTGAGGGACGATGATTGCGGCGCACATAAACCCGTCCGAGACGTCCCAGCGTGACCCAATTTGACTGACTGCTGTGGAAAAGGAGCAAGTTGTTTGGGTGTCAGGAGGCGAGCGAGCAAACGAGGAGGCGCGGCCGACCGGTTTGGTTTCAACACAACACGAAAAAACTTTGGTGCACACGCAAGTCGGTTTTGGTTTCGGGAATGAAAAGAAAACATGCTACAAACGCTTGCTTTTGTTTTGTTTGCCACAACACGTCACACAGCTAAAAGCGTTAAAGACTACACAACACGCAGTAACTGAACAAAGCCACTGGATCCCGCTTCCTGTTAGCGTCCAAGCCGCCGTGCTCCGTGCTAGCTTGGCTCGCGATGCCAATACCGATGCCGGGTTGTAACGAGAGCGATCGCTCGATGACGTTATTGCTTGAATGCCGAGTGCCGTTTGTGGTGTTGGGGTCCTTGTTCGCCTCACTTGTGGTGGGAGGCAGGCCTTAGCATCACAGAACCACAACAATTAGACATGCGCTATGCTAACAAAGCTAATGGTGCCAAGCTTGTACGTTTTTCAAACATGTTACAACGTTTGGACCCACTGAGAACAAAAAAACATAAGGCCGCAAACATGTTATTTCATTAAACAAAGTTCACTATGTGAACGTCTTTTTGTATAGTTGCACTCTAGGGCAAATTGACCTTAACTCTCTGGTGCGGTTTCACCTTAGTTCACTCGACTATACTAACTACTGGAGAAGGAAGTTAGCTTCCTGCCACGAAACATCTTCAGACGCATTGTGGGTTATTTCCTCCACTGTCTTGAATCTTGTGTGTACTAGCTTAAGCTAGGCTAAAGCTCAGGCTAGGCTAGAGCAAAGCTAGGATGCTGAGCAACTTTGTCGACGACTACAAATACACTCGGCCAGACGGAGGCGATAAAGACGGCTCTGGCGATGTCAACAGGAAGTGACGTCAACAGATAGTGACGGGAGGCGGTCATGTACAGTAAAAGGAGCACCAAGCGCCGCGAAACATGGCCGCAAGACCAAGTGGGCGGGGCTGCGGTCAGTGGGCGGGCCGGTCACACTTGTAATCGAAACTGCATAGATTGACTACCCTGCCCCTGACTCTATGCCACCTGAGGCCCCTCCCTCCTCCCCACCCTTGGCTTGATGTGTTGCCATGGCAACCTGCCACCTTCAAATGACCCCCGCAGCCCTCCCCCTATTCATAAACACCGGATTTTGTTCCAATCAATCAAGTGAAAGTGGGCGGAGTGTTGACTGTCATGAATGACCAATGAGGGGTGGTCTCCGAATCAGGAAAGACTCGTGGGACGCTTTGGCTGTGTTGGGAATCCGTCACTCATTCCCTATCGCAATTTAGATATTGTGGACCTAGATAGCTCCTCAAAGGTCCACTACAAATGCCTTTGTAGTGATTCGGATGTAGGGAATGATTCCCGATGATCCATGTAGAGCTACGTAACAAGGCCATTACGAGAAAATACTCAAATAAATCATGAGCAAAGAAAATAAAATAGAATAACGATCTATTCTTTTAAACTGAGTATTTTACAAAATTCTCTACTTATATTGAATTTTACGCTACAATTTTATACATTTTTTTAGCGTAACTTTATACTGTATTGCAAATACCAAAGTTGGCGGCAAAGGACTACTTTTGTCCAAATTAAACTCCTCAACTCACTTCAGCACCAAAATGCCAGCAGATGGTGTCAAAGTTACGTATATTGTTACTCCTTTTGGGCGGAGTTTGAGTTTTTCAGTGACTATCAGAAGACAGATTCCGGGGAAAAAAAATCTATGAATGCCAAACAGCGAATATGCGGCTTGTGTAGATGATAGCATGCTCGCTACACAGTGTAACAAATTGTTGACCCCCAACTCTGGATAGCAGGCGCTATATAGTGACTAGGGAGGAATTCGGAACACAGCCATTGTGCGTGTTTGTCGGAGGGTGGGGTGGCGGACTATTTGTGCGGGACTGCACCGGTGGACTTTTCCCGCCAGGCTACGCTGTCGCCATCACCGTCTCGTTAAAAAAAAGGAAAGCGACGCTCCAAAAAAGAAAGAAGCAAAGTAAAATGTGGACGGCGTGCGAGCCGGTTTACGCTCTTTACACGGACAGCGTGGTGCATTTCAGGGTGTTGCTTTTGGTGGGAATTTGGGACCTCGGCCCACCCCAAGTGTGTCCCGTTTGCTGATTGGTTATCTTCTTGCATTTGTGGTTCAAGTTTTTGGGCTTTTTTTCTTCTCCGGCTCCCGTCCGTCTGCCGCAGGCGGTCGTCACGGCGACGGGCGTCGTCACGGCGGCGATGGCCGTCGTCACAGCGACGGACGTCGTCACGGCGGCGACGGGCGTCCCGGAAGCTCAGAAGCCCAAAGTCCCGCCGATGGTGGACGCCAGGACCACGCCCAGGATCACGCAGCAGATGATGATCATGATTTTTTTCTGAGGGAAGACATGCAACCGTTACACAGGCAAGGACACTCGGATCAAGGTCACTGGACGATGCCAATCTCAAGTCCCAGGAACTGGACATGTGGATCCCGGGGTCCATTTTTCACAGAGAAATATGGACCCTCAATGTCTCGGCTGCTCCTAGAAATTCTGTCCATAAATTGGAATCGGTGACAAAGGGCAACTTTGGTGGAAACGATCCGACAAACTGTTGACACAGGACTCGGTTGCGGTGGTAGTTTTGATTGTGGTCGCGGTTTACCTTGCGAGCTTGGCTCTGGTACTTGACGGCCTTCTTGGTGTCGGAGACGGCTCGCTCCACATAGTCGACAGAGTGCTCCACATTGTACTCGATTCTGTCGATCATCTCGCCCTGAAAACCAGCACAGCACAGGTGAGTCAAGGGTGGTCCCAAGGTTTTGAGTATGACAAGAATCTGGCCCATACTGCCTACCTGACTCTCTACCAGCATGGCCATGTCCACAAACATGTCGTGAAGCTCTCGGATGCTGTTCTCCAACTTGATGATCTCGGTGTGCCGGGTCTCGATCTCGTTCAGGGCCTGTTTGGTCATCTGGGAATCCATCTTGATCTGACAAGTCATTGACAGGTCGGGAACAGCTCATTCACAAGTCTTTGGCACGTCTGTGACAAGTCTCGGACAGGTCCGCATCAAGTCATTGGCAGGTCCGTCCGTGATAAGTCATTGACAAGTTAGCACTGACCTTTGACCCCGGACCGTAGCAGGTCCTTTACATGATCGTGACAGTTTTGTGACAAGTCAGGAAGAGGTCCCTAACATGTTAGTGGTGACCTTTGACTCCAATCCGTAACAAGTAAGGTGTGATGACTTGGCCTCGGAGAGCTGCTAAGATGAAGGGGGTGGGATAACACCAAGTGTCCCCTTCAAATTAAAAGCTCGTGCGGTGGCATCATGAGACAGAGGTCATGTGACAGAGGCCGTGTTCACTTGATGTGTCAGCGCACCCGCCAGACGGCGGCCGTTTTGGCCTGCGGCCATCTTGGCCGGCGGCCATGTTGGCTAGCTTAGGTGCGGTGCTTACATCATCGGTGAAGATGGCCAGCTTGCCACTCTCCAACATGTCTTCCAGCTCCTCGTTGGTGGTGGTTCTTCCGGCTACACACACACACACACACACACAGAAAGGATAGCACACACAAGTTAGGTTGCCTGTTGTCGTTGCGTGTGCGAGACATGTGCCACGTACTGATCTCCAGCTGCCTCTGAATGCGGTCCTTGCAGCGGTCTCGGTATTTGGACTGCGTGGTGTTGTACTCGGTCATCACCTCCACAAACTTGCGGGACAGCGTGGAGTGCTGCGGGGCGGCATCGGAATAAAACATCACATCTACCGTAAGGCGGTAGAGTTGCCTCCAGTGGGACCTAGTCTTGTTGCATGAACCGGTGAACTTGTTCCGTAAGAATTCACCTGCGTCTTACGGATCCTGAGGTCCGCCGAAGATCTGTTGAGACCTTCTTCCTGCTCGATGCTTTGCTCGATCGCTGTGGGTAAACAGGCGCCGGTGCTTTTATTGTGAAAACACCAAGAGCGCCTGACTTCCTGGCCAGAGATTACCTTTTAATTTTGAACGAACTTTATTGGCAGTCTTCTTGATGTCGGCCGTCAGATCCTCCAACTCCTGTTTGGTCTCTGCGGGTCACATGTTGTGGTCACTTCCTGTCTGCACGCTCATGCAGGATTAGCAATACGCTAACTTGCGTGTGTGGGTATGAAGATGATAGGTCGCCATGGGAAACACCTTTCCCATCATGCTTTGCCTCAAAGGTTATTAGGAGGGATCCAAAGGTCATGTTAGTGAGGGGCTGTTGTTTGACCAGACAAACTCACGTGCGCTTAAGCGAGGGGACGCGCCGGACGCAGACGACTGGCGGGGTCGGCATGCAACATGCAAACGTAAACGTGGCTGACGGGAAGCAAGAGAGGGTTTGAGAAACAAGAACAAAAAAAAAATCAATCATCACGGATCACATGCGCACATCAAAGTGGACGTTGGCGATGTTGAGGCGAGACATTGCAATTGTGCGGCAGTAATGACCTCATTAACAGTGCCCCCTTAAGTCCTCCAAAACGTTTTTTCATTTGACTCATGACTCAACTTTATAGTCCAACCATATCGTGTTGGCGCAGAAGAGTGCAAATTAAAGCAAATGCTTTCGAAGATTTGAACACCGGCATCATGTGACTCTGTCATCTGCCGAATGGCTCGACGGCGAGCCAAAATGATGCTAACACCAATGACTAGCTTAAATCCTGCCATGCTAACATGGAATAACATTAGCTTACTTTCATCAGGGTTGGGCGCAGCCAAGATGGCGCTGTGCTGCTTCTTCACCTGCTCCACATCCTCGGACAACTTCTCGATGCAGCCGCGTATCTCCTCCACCTGCACGTATACACACACGCAGACACACACACGCTTCCTGTCACAACACTCCAACATGGATGACACATGGCATCGGCGCAAACAGGATGTTGGTGTTTACGCCTCACCAGCATTTTGGCAGGGTTAGTGTGTGTGTGTGTGTGTGTGTGTGTGTGTGTGTGTGTGTGTGTGTGTGTGTGTGTGTGTGTGTGTGTATCGATTGTGACATGCGCGTTACCTGCTCAAAGAACTCGTCCATGAAGTGGTCTCGATCCACCTGCACCACCTCCTCATCATCATCACTGTCCTTAGCCTGCAGTTCAAACACACAACGTCACACAATTGCAACTGCTCATCGTAACATGATTTGCCATTATATAATAACCCAGGCCAACTCATATTGCTCTTTGGAGTGTTCTATGACGTATAAGCTGCTCCTGAAGGGGGAAAAAAAAAAAAAAAGCCCGCGGACCAATATGGAACTGTGGGCTGGGGATTGGGGACCACTGTAGGAAGCCACACCCCCCCATGGGCAAACATGTCCAGCAAGTCTGGCTCAGCTGATAAGACCGCACGCACACACACACACACACACACACACACACACACACACACACACACACACACACACACACACACACACACACACACACACACACACACACAGACAATGATGTGACATGGAGGTCCAGAATACCCTTCAGAATAAAAGCATCTGGAAGCAGATGTGCTCAGTGACAGTTACCATGGTAACTGTGTAAACTTCCTGTCTGCACTCTCTCAGGTTGAACACACACATGTACAAACACACAATCCAAACACGCAAGCACACTTGACACACATTCACACACACATGGAGCAGTGCAAATAAAGGTGATGTGGTGTGTATTGTGCAATGTGAAGCGAGTGGGGGAGGGGGTGGTGTGTAGCAGGGGTCAGAGAGTGAAAGTGGGGGAGGGGAGGGATGGGTGGATGTGGGGGAGGGGAAGGAAGGCAGGACGCTAGGATGGAGTCAACTGCATTTACAGAAGGGGGGGGGGAGTGGGAGGGCACTGCTACAAAATGTCTGCGGCTCCTAATAAAAGCACAACGCTTCTCCACATCACGTTTTCTATTTTCTCTCTCACACAAACACACGCACACACAAGTGAAGAGTGACTCGGGCTCATGTGAAAATGACCTCGCTGCCATCTATGGCTGCTGTGCCCTTCACTCCATGGCTGGATGTCGCACACAAACACACACACACACATACACACACACAAAGACAACCACGCGCAAACACACACACACAAACATGCACAAAGATGTTGCAAAGTTTCCAATTGCCTCCATTTTGTAGTCAATGAATTTTGAAGCAATCAGGGCTAACCTGTTACTGTGGTGACCCTTCAAGGCATACTTTCACATGAGTGATGTCAGACGTGACATCAGAAGGCAATGTGACCTCTCAATCCCAGCCTTGTGCCTCGCCACAAAAAGTCAATGGTTATGTCGAGCTCAACTGCACTAAGTATATTATTATTTTTGTTAATCACACTGTTTTTGTGTTATTATTAATAGAGTGTTTCCCTGCTATGTGTCAGAATTTGAAGCGATCTTCCCTCTGTCTATTTTTAGATACAGGACAGTAGTGGACTACATGGTTGACGCTAAAGCTTAAATGACCAATCAAATTCGTCCTAATCTCTATGTAGGGATTTTCATATTATAGAATATAGCAGAGTTGAATTGAGATTAGAAACAATTCATCGAATCCTCTCAAATCTCTACGTAGAGGATTTTTTAAATAGTGAACTGTATAGTTGACTCTTGGGTCAAATGTTTTGGAACACTACTCGGAATTAGCATAACATTTATCAAAGTCAAAGTCAGCTTTATGCTCAGCCAGTCTATGTTTTGCATTATATGTTAGCATGGAGCTAGTGGACTTTGTGGTTTGCTTGAGCTGAAATGTGCTGTTCCAGTGAACAATGTCTAATGGTCTTTTGTTTCTTGGATATGTTTTACAGTCAACTTCAACTAGGAGTGACGAATAAACAACTTGAAGCATGCCCACAACGGTACAAGTGAGGGTCTTCGTTCCCTTTCACCAAAGTCACGTTACAAGACAGCAAAAGTGCAACAACAGGTAAGAAGGCTGAGTAATGATAAAGGCTGCCGTTACCGGCCACTGATGGATATGGAGTAAGTCCTCCTCACCAGTAGTTGGCGCTACACTGTATTTGTCACGTGTCTCTGCCCACAATGAGCTGTCATTGTGCTCATTAATAATAATAATAATAATAATAATAATAATAATAATCTATGTGATTTGTATAGCACTTTTCTGCACACTCAAAGACACACAAGATGCATTATTTATGCATTCACACTGTGGTGGTGGTGGTAAAGGACGTTGTGTAGCGACAGCTGCCCTGGGGCATGGCTGCCAGTAGGCACACCACGGCCCCTCCTTCGGACCACCACCAAACATTTACACCAATCGGGAGTCGCATCGGAAGCAAAAGCAACCGCCACGACCTGCCACTTCAGCTCACACAACCCTCTGGTGTATTGCAACAGCATCAATGCAAAAGACAGACAGCTCGAGGGACAAAGATGGACTGTTTGTAAAAGAAGAAAAAAAAAAAAATCAAGTCTCAACGTGCTTCTGTGTTACCGCTCATGGCAAAGAGGATAAAAATGTAATTTTCATCTTGAGAAAACGTCTTGTGAATCATCAGAATTTATTTGGGACACAAAAGATATTTTGGCAGTCAAAGTGTGAAAAGAGATCAGGTGAGATTTTTTTTTTTTTTTAAGATGTTCTGACCGTGGGGAATGCCAGCACGTGTCAATCCTTCAAATACTGTGCAATCAATTTTCTGAATCAAATCATGAAAATGACATTTGTAGTTAATATTTACATATATACTTAACATTTTGATTTCAAACGTGGCCGTTAGATTTATTTACGATTGAAGTTGGTCATAAATGAAAAAACAACCAAAATTCACAATGGTTTTTGAAGCATTGTTGGAAAATAAATGTTTGAACATGTTGCCGTTACCGTGATCAGAAGCCCCTCACAAAACGACAACTTACAACTGTCAACAACATTGGGCCAATTCAAATTTTGGCTTTTTGAAGGCCAGTGCCGAAATGAATCTGGGAAAGGTGCCGTCAAAAACATGCTGTATGTTTTTCCTTCAACCGTGATCAGTTTCTCGTTATAACAAGATTCATCACGATTCGTTTCCAGAATTTTGTGAGTCGACAAGCACAATTTGCTTTAGCGGGCCACAAAAAAAATGATGCGGCGGGCCCCATGCGCACCCGCCGCCTTCATTTGCACACCTGTGCCTCACATACATGTGCTGTGGATGGATGGGTGGATGGATGGAGCGATAGAAGGCTTGAGGGATGAATGGATGAATGGATGGATGGATGGATAGTTTATAGGTGCTGCAGAGTGCCGTGCCCCCCCCACCCCCACCCCCCGCCCGCAGGAAGCATCAGCTGTTCAATGGTGGAAAGAAGGAAGCTTGCGTGCGCATGGCGGCCCTTAAAATGGGTGAGGCTGGAGGAAGGAGACCTCCTCCAAGGCCACCGTGACCCACTGACGTGGCTTTGAGGGCTTAGGGGGGGGTGTCGGAGGGGCGCTGGTTAAAAAAATGTCTGCATTTTCTCCTCCTCCAGCAGGTCATCGCGCGCGCGGACGAGGAACCCATCTCTATGGCCTCGTGCGCGCGCCCGAGGCCTCTGCGTCGAAGCCCGCGAAAAACGGCAAAATGTCACAGACGCGCCTCAATCACGCACACGCGGGGGGACTATCAATCACGTGACGGCGGCACGTCTTCATCCCTTTGCATGTACGCGCGCACGCACGGAGGCCGCACGAGGGGGAAGAAGAGGAAGAGGAGGGAGATGGAGAAAATGTCAGCTTACGCTCCGCAGTTCCGCCGTTCGATCCTTCATGGCTGCTCGACGACCACGTACGCGGCTGGTCCGGGGTGGGGGGAGCGGGGGGCTCGAAGATGAACAGTATTATACGGTTGGTCCGGGAGTGAAGGGGGGGGATCTCTGTCGTCGGTTTCCCGCCGCAAAATTCCCCCTTTGCGATGTGTCGCTAATGAAGAGGATGGCGAGAGGAAACGAGAGAGACGTCTTCTTCTTCCGCTTGTTCTTTTTTGGCGGCCCCTCTCGTGTGGTTTGGAACGCAGCTGCCCCCCCCGGCGGTCCTCTTCCTCCTCGTCCTCCTCTTCGTCGTCGGTGCGGTCACAGTGTGGCCCGCAACGCAGCAGCGGGACGAGCGAGTGGGGGAGGGGCGGCGAGGCGAGGAGGAGGCGAGCGGAGAAAGAGAGAGAGGAAGAAGAGAAAGTGGTACTGATGCTGCAGAAAAAGAGGGGGAGGGGCGAGGGATGCGGAGGGGAGGCGCCCACTGCGCACGCGCCCAACCCTCACCGCCTCCACCCCCCACCCCTCGGGCTGACACCACTGCCGCCCTCATGCGGTGGCAAGGGGAACTTTTCAGGTGTGTCTGCACATGCAGATTCTCTGCTGCTCTGACTTAGGAGTGGAATTTAAATCATGACAATTAAAAGACACAACCTAATCAGACAAGCAAAAACTTATATACATAAAACAGTTGTCATCATAGAAAAGTTATGAGACTTATTTGTTGAAAAATTCTGAATAAATAACATTTAATGACCTACATTTGGTATGTTATAGGCACCTGAACTATCAACTTCATTTAAAAATAATTTCAATGATGGGGTTGATTTTATAAGTTAGATCTATGGATGAAAACATTTTGCAACATAATATAAAGATTATTAATGGTACATCTTTAGACTCCAAAAGAGTGGTTGTGGTTTGTAATCCTTTAAACGTAACGTTATATTTTGTTTGCACATGTTCTTTTCAGAATAGAGCACCAACAGGGTCATACGTTCAAGTTTACTTTGACAAAGTGGATCAAAAAGGAAAAGAACACTTGTGTTCATAAAGTTTTAGTGAAAAAAAAAAAAGGACGTGTTACGTCATGACGTAGATGGCACGAGTTACCGTAAAACACGTAGAAAACGAGTAAAATTCTTTGAGGGGGGCGGTAGTTGTGTATTGCGCATTACTCGGTACTTGGGCAAAGGCGGATGCAACTGAGCCGAACTGGAGCGCAGTTTAGCGTTCGTGTGAGTTTCTTAGGGTCATAGAATCAACTTGCTGATGTGTCCTAGCCTGCCAACTGCCAGGAGGGCTCGCCTCGTGCTTCGGCCTTTGGGAGGATCGCGCAGCCACCCCACTTCAAAATGGCGTCAACACGTGTGGGCGGGAAAGGGCACTGCGCCTCTACTCGGATAGTTGCGGTAGTTCTGGAGGGAGTGCCAGAGAGGCGGGAGCGCCGCGGCAGAAGACGCCGACCGACGAGAGCATCCAGACGGCCGCAGCGAGCAAGCGAGCCGTCCCCCTCCGCACGCGACCCACCCTCACTTTGGCCAGGCGGAGGCGGCGGCGGCTTCCCCAGCGGCCCTCGGCATGAACCGCTAGTATGAACGGAACCGTGTACATTCCGTTCTTCCAGGGCCAGCTCGAGTCTGTTCTGGAGCAGGTGGTGCAGCTGGCCGTCCACGAGATCAGCTCAACGGTTGGCTCCAGCCTCAACGCGTTGCTCCTTGAGGCCGCCGTCCAGGAGCAGGAGAACAGCCGCCTTCGGCTCCGCTTGCAGGCGTGGGAGAGTCCCTGCGGGCATGACGAGGGGGGCACCAACAACCGGCAGGGCCAAGCGGAGGCGGCGGCCCGCGAAAACGACGGCCCGGAAGCGGGCAGGACAAAACGCCAGCAACTGGCCGAGCCCCGCGGATCCACCGGCGTACCCACCGACAGCCGCAGACTCGAGCAGAGGTGCCGAGTCGTGGGTAGGCGAACGAGCGGGCGGCCGTTACACAACAACACACAGCATGACACGCCAGCTAGCCAGTCAGCGCGTTACGTAAGCTAACGTGCCCACGTCACAGGCCGCGCGGATTGACTGGCGGACAATTACATGGAAAAAAAAATATATGCATATATATCATAATGACGAGA
Source organism: Syngnathus floridae (assembly GCF_059516105.1). Taxonomy (NCBI): domain Eukaryota; kingdom Metazoa; phylum Chordata; class Actinopteri; order Syngnathiformes; family Syngnathidae; genus Syngnathus; species Syngnathus floridae. The sequence continues at coordinate 5,344,988 of NC_142429.1, read as the reverse complement.
TCCAAAAATGGCGAATGGTCATGTGCTCGTTGTGTGAGGGGGTGTGGCAGGAACGTGGCAGGGCACGTCACTGTGATGTCAACACAACACAGGTCAACGGTCAAGTGTTCCTGATTTTGGTCGCTTGATTTACAGTTCAACTGTCAAAAGCATTTTTTTTGTTTATTTGGCGGTTTTATCCCTGCTGGTGTGCAGGGCTTACACTCACCAACATGGCTGCAAAGAATGGATAATTTGTTTTTACCCAAACATTCGCCAGATGTACGCCTGTACATTTGTTGTCATATTGAAAATGTCCAGTTCTAAATTTTCACTAATGTTGTTTTTTGGCTTGTGGCCTCTCAGAGCAGCTGAAGTGCGCCATGGAGCGCGTCCTGCACTCGGCCCTGTGCCAACTGAAGAAGATGGTAGAAGCGTCCTTCGATGACCTCCTGCTGGAGATCACGCAGAAGGAGTGCGAGAGGCAAACGCTGCAGACCCAGCTGGACCGCCGGCTGGCCACCACGCACCAGGAGGCTCCAGACAACCCAGGGTCTCGCAGCGGCTTAGAAGATGCCCTCAAATACGCCGGCCGGGAGCAGCCCAAGGCTGAGGAGGCGGGCGGGGCCCGTGGAACGGAGGACAAGGCGAACGCCGTGGCGTACGGGCAGGAGTGGTCCGGAGACATCTGGAAAGGGTCAGTGGGAGGAGGCGGGACGACTGGGCGCAGTTCAAGGGAGGGCCCTACCCCACCGCTGCTTCCTCCCCACATTATGGAGCTGACCCTAGAGTCGTCCCCCCTGCAGGATCCCCGCTGGACGCCCCTGGAGGACATGGACGTTCTCGGCCCCGACCGGAACGCCGCTCCTCCACCTGCACCTCCGCTGAGCCCTTCAGGTGAGCGTAAACACCTGATGTTTGACACACTTGCTGGGACAGAAATGCAAACGCCTTTTTTTTTTTTTTTACCTTTATGTATTTACTAGAGACACATTGAAAGAAAACAGGTGACTGAAAACAGCAGTTTACAGCAACAACTGTTGAAGCTAAAGATGACAAAGCAATTTAAGGGAAACTCAGCAAGCTCTCAATGGGTTGCTTTTCTCTAAACAGGAAGTTGGGGCGGTCGCTCGTCAGCCTCCATGTTGCAGCGTCTACTGACGGCGTCGCAGCTCCCGGAAGACCACGCAGGCGGCGCCCACAAGAAGCCGCAGGGCGCTGAGGTGGCGCCTGCTGACCAGGGCGCCAAGCAGGAAGAGGACGAGCACAACCAAGAGGAAGAAGAAGAAGGAATAGAAGAAGAAGAGGAGGAGGAGGATAAAGGGAGAAAGGTACTGTTACCGTGACTATAGTTTGATGCACTTTAAAATGAAGGCATGGTGACATTTGACTGTCCTTCATTCTTTGAAAATTTCAATTCAATCTGAAAAAACCCCACAATTTGTCATTTTGTGCGCAGAAGAAGCGACGCAAGGTCTGGTCCGAGTGCGAAGACTGCGGGCGCAGGTTCAGTCGCGTGTTGCTGCTCAAAGCTCATCGGCAGATCCACGCCGACGCGGGCGTCTCGCCATCCCAGTGTTCGCACTGCGGCAAGACGTTCTCCTCGGCCGGCCGCCTCCGCAGCCACCTGCAAGCCAAGCACCAGTCGTAAGACCCCCCGCTACGCCTTGCCCCAACCCATCGGCACAATGGTACACGTCCACATGCGTGCGCTTATGTTGGGTCTTTGTGACCGATGTCAAATGTGCCAAAAGGGAGACGACGCCTTCATTGTGACGATGACCACTCCAGTTTTCTGCGCCATCGTCGAATCGATCACTTTTTCCATTTACGTATCTCCCCCGTCGCCATCGATGATCGTTCGCAATATGTAAATTATAAGAAGCAGCACTAGTTTTGATTTTTTTTATTGTGTTGCCACTCATGCATACTTGAAGCACATTTAAACACCCCAAAACTTAAAGAAATTGTCGGGAAATCTGATTTGAGATACAAGTGTTTTGAGTTACGAGCACGGGCAAGGAAGCAATTCAATTCCTATCTCAAGGCTTTCGGGTGCCACAAATGACGAATGATCTCAACGCGACTACCACATTTACTCATTCCAGACTCTCCTGAAAACTCCAAAACAAAACTCCTCTAAGTAGACTTAGACTCAACTTTATTAATCCCTTGGGACTACTCCTTCAGGGAAATTCAGGCCCCAGCAGTATCCATACCACAGAGCGGGTATACAAAAGACACACAGATGGCATGAGCGCAACTCAATAGGCCCTCATAAGGCTGCCATACAACGGCGCCACAAAGAAAGCCAGAAAGTGCGAAAGATAAAAGCCATCAAAGCAAAGCAAAGCAAAAAGACAAAAGAAAAAAAAAAAAATAACAGTGCCCAACCAGCACCCCTCAATATCAGAAAACACCCCAAAACATAAATAAATCACATCCAAAGCGATACCGAGGTGCGGTAGAAGGCACCAGCATCGCCGAATGGACAAAAAGACAGGAGAAAAGAAGGAAACAAAGAGAAAAAGAGAGAACACTGCTGGGAGGCTGCCACTCACGTCGGCGCCATACCAAAAAAAAAAAGTATTGCTTCAAAATGAGCCGTCGAGCGCGGGTTCACCGGGTTCGAAAGTTGTCTGCGACGAAGCTGACGTCGGCTCAGCTCTTAGGACTGCTGTTAAGTTTATCCTCATGTTTCACTTGTAAACGTTTACTGTGACTTGCTGGCATTCCACCTCTCACCTCCACATACCTCATGACCTCATTAGATGGTGGTCTTTTCTTTCCGTTTGTTACCTCAGCAAGTAGGCTCGCCACCGGTTTGTTTCCGTTTGGTGGCGATGGCCAAGCACTGACGAGAACAAACTGCGCATCAATGTGAATTTCTCTGCTTTTGATTCAATTTCCTCTCGCAAAACCTCAACAAGAGCTTTTCATAGTGTTTGCAAACAGAGTTTGACCAAAAGTGATTGACCTCAACTGAGAATTCAAAATTCAAATCTGATCAGGTGAAATGGGTGCAGATTAGATTTAAAAAAAAATATATATATTAATCAAAAAGAAAAAAAATACAGGTTTGGGTACGCTTGATTGTCAATGAGCAGTACTGTAAAACTGGCTTGCCTGCTCTGAGCTCTGCAGCCCGCCATCCATTTCAGTATTGCCGTTATTCCGAGCAAGAAAATTCACTTCACTAGCCGGTCCCGCCAACTATATCTTAATTTCTTTCACGTCCATTCTTGAATCAATTTAGCTGTTTTGGACGTAACATTTTACTTTGAACCGACACTTCTCACTCTCAAAGTACGAAAGCTGAAATATTAATTGGAGCTTTTCTGCTTGACTTTTGTTTTTGATTTATTGTTTGTTCTTTGCGATGGTCCTGTTTGTGTCAAGTGACAAGGCTTTGTTGACCATGAGAATGCGTGAGCGTTTTCCATCTGGAAGTACATGTGCCGTCTTGGTGAAAACATGGAGAAAGACTCAATGTCACCTTCTCCTGTTCAATCGGATGTCACCTGCTATCTCCGTGTCCTAATTCCTTGCCGATCTGATAGCATTCATCCAGTCGATATCCTCGTCATTGATATTTATATGATGTTGTTAAACTGTATGTTTTGACAGTGGGCGTGGTCTGGAAAAAACAAAAACATTGGGACTGGATCTTAATGGACTGCCCCCACCATCCCCTTATATTTTTTTCTTTATTTCAAAGCAGTGGACTTTTGATTGCTACTTTTATTCTTTCTAACTTGAAATCGGAACATTTTCTCCCTCCTTGTTTGACGTACAGCAACACTTGTTTGCTTCTGTTGACTTGGAACAGTCGTGTTGGCGCTAAAAGGGAAGAAGAAGCGATGCTCTTCATGTACAAAAGCGCACACACAAATGGGATCAAAAGTGTGTACGTTTAGTAATGTTGCTGAAATGTTTTGTCATTGGATGCAATACTTTTGATACTTTTTGTATTTGAATGGTGACCATTGATGTGACCTTTTCAATGTTTTAGTGTTGACCAAGAACATCAATAAATGTTGACAAATGAGCTGCTCCTTTGCTAAGTTGATGTTGTCAAGGTACAGTCACGTTTTACTTGTCTTCAGACGTGAAGCAATGAGCACTCTTAAAACCTGCTCTAATGAAGATGTCCTGTCCAGAATGGCCTGTCTACTCATCATATAATATAATTCATGTTACTTTTGCGTTCTCAATAAGTGATCATGAAATCCTATCGATCCGGTTTTGAAAGTGGCGGTTACCATGGTTACCCGCCTCATCGGACGGAGGCCAGGCGGAAAGGAGGCGGAGGAGGAGAAAGAAGGAAGAGGAGGGAGGAGGACTTAGCCACTGTTGGAGGGGAGGAGAGGCCGAGGTGGACGTGGCGGGTCCGCCGCAGTTGGCCACAAGTCGCGGGCAGTGGAGCCGAAGCAGCCATGACGCGGAACACCCGCAGGTAACCAGCCGCCGAAACCAACAGGCCGCCGGCCATAAGGCCCGCCGAGCCGGCCGGAAGCCGGGCCTCCACCGCCTTCTTTGCATCCTTTCCACCGCCGCCGTCATCTGACGCGCTTCGGCCGCATCTGTCAGCCGACCCCCGCTGCGCCTACTCGGCGTGTTTAATGCGACGAGAAGAGAAGTGGGGGCACAGGCGGGGGGGCTCCCCTTCCCGCTCTTGCTCACTTTCTCCACCATGCTACCATTAGCTTAGCATCCGCCGACAAACAAGATGGCCACTGCCTAGCTGTGTTGCTAGCCCAATAGCCTTGGCACTTTTTGTTCTCTTTGTGGTCATCCAGTTTTTGCGTCTCGTCCCCTTTCTCCCCTCGAGCGAACAGTCTCCAGTCATGTCATTTAAAATAGTCCACAAGAGTGTGACACGATGCAAGTTAGTCAGAGAAGAGCCGCCATGTTCCGTTGCTCTTCGTAGGCCACATTCCAACACTCGGCGGATTCGCGTGGCGGCGACGCGACGACAACCCGCAAAAAAGCCTAACGGACGTTAGATTCAGAACAAACCTAGCATGAGTTGTTCATTCAGCGCCCACAGTGACTGAGCGGATGGAGTTCAGTCAAGTTTTTGTTTCATTGAATGTGTTCGCTCTTAATTAACATGTAATGAGTGTTAATTCCCAGGAAAAAGGCACACAAACAAATCATACCTAGGTCCCCTAATTTATCAGCAACCTAAAGGGGGCGCTCGCAATTTCACCTAAAGCTTAAGTCCCTGCAGGTAACATTAGCAATGCAATGCGCAACTATAGCAGTGTATGAAAAAATGCTAACGAAGATAAAGTATGAGCACTGAGAACCGTACTTGAAACATGTTCGTCCAGGGGTGTCAGGGGTCAGTGTGGATATAAATCTTGCATCATGTCTAAAATCAGTCTACATTGGAATTTATTAAACAGTGCTTCGACTGAATGGTTACCAAAGCTTTTAAAACAACATCAAATTCAATCAAGTTGCAACCTTGAACATTGAAATTGTGTTGTCTGTGCAGGCCGCTAACGGTACGGCACGAGTGCTGACATTGGCCTCGGTTCCTCCCATTCGCCGTCAATTGGGCTCCTCCTCAAGGCCGTCGTCTCGGCCCCTCCACTTGGCGAACGGCGTCCGGAGCGGAGGTCTCGGGCGCGGTGGGGTGCAGACGGAGCTCTGCCCCTCACCATGACGGACTTGGAGGCCGAGTGTCTGAGTCTGAGCCTGGCCTCGGAGGGCGGCTCTCCTCCGCCCCCCCTGGAGTCGGGCGGCCCGCACTCGCTGGCCCTCCTCACCTCGGAGGGCCCCACGCCCACTCTCAACTCGCTGGCGGCAGAAGTGGCCGAGCCTCTGGTCATGTTGCCTTGCGTCAAGAGCGAGCCCGAGGACCTGGAGGACCTGGAGCGCCTGGAGCCGATCCGCACTGTGGACCTGTCCGAGATCCAACCGCTGTCCACCGCTGAGCTGGGCCACGAGCAGATCAAGATGGAGATCAGCGGGCTGGACTACATCAAGGCGGAGCATCACCGCGCTGACCTGGACCACCACCTAGACCCCTTCCGCCATGCCGACGACATGGACTACAAGTCGCATTATGAGACCAACTGTGTGTTTGACTACATCTCCCAGGTACTGACTTGCACATTGTACAAAAGTTAGCATGAAACTTTTCAGAATGAACCCAAAATACGGTTTGGTTTTGTAAAAGTAGTAACGATAACTTAATTAATGATAATATAGAAGAAATACATTTGTTTTGCATTTTTATTGTAGGTAGATCATTTTGACTTGATCACCTTATAAGTAGCTCACTACCTGAAAATGTGTGGGCACCCCTGCCGTAGTTAATATAGTGTTGTAGGTAAAGAACAAATCATCAGCGAGCGTATTAATGCGAGCTAACCTTAAAAAGCAAGTCACTTTTGGCTGGACTGACACATTTGATTGTGGAGTGTGGTGTTCTTCTTCCCAACTTGTTTGCTGTCTGCGGCAGGTGAGTGACACCCTGGACTACATCAAATCGGACCACCACGTGGACCTGCAGTGTTACTACGCCGCAGAGCTGGGCGACTCGGACCTGGCAGCGCCACAGCCGCCGCACAACGCTCTGGAGTCTATTCACATGGCCGAGCTGCGCAGCGAGCTGAACAAGCTGCGACCCGACTCGCTGATGCTGCTGGACGGGATGGCCAAGTCCGAGGCCGACTTCCCCTACCAGACGACGGCGGCCGACCAAGGGAAGGCGACGGCGGGCAAAAGCCTGACGGTTAGAAAGCCGCGCAACATGCAGGGCGAGAAGCCCTTCTCGTGCACGCAGTGCGGAAAAAACTTCAGCACTCTGGGCAACCTGAAGACGCACCAGCGCATCCACACGGGCGAGCGTCCGTACACGTGCGCGCAGTGCGGCAAGAGCTTCGGCCAGGCCGGCAACCTCAAGCGGCACCAGCTCATCCACACGGGCCAAAAGCCCTACGTGTGCGCCCACTGCCCCAAAGGCTTCACCAAGGCCGACGACCTGCGCGCCCATCAGCGGCTGCACACGGGCGAGCGTCCCTTCGCCTGCCACACCTGTGCCAAGACCTTTGGCCAGGCCAAGGAGCTCAAGGCGCACCGGCTGAGCCACACGGGCGAGCGGCCCTTTTGCTGCCAGCATTGCGGCAAGAGCTTCGGTAAGGAGACGGCGTACCGCAACCACCTTCTTGTGCATGACGCCGCTGCCGCTGCTGCCGGTCAGGCCAAGCCCTTTTCCTGCTCGCACTGCAGCAAGACTTTCAGCAACGCTGCCGTGCTCAAGACCCACGAAAAAATCCACTCGGGAGAGCGGCCGTTCGGCTGCGCGCAGTGCGGCAAGAGCTTCGGCCGCCTCGGACACCTCAAGGCGCACCAGCACGTGCACACGGGTGAGCGGCCACACACCTGCGCGCGCTGCGGCAAGGCCTTCAGCCAGTCGGGCCACCTGAAGGCTCACCAGCAGATCCACAAACGGGAGCACGCCGGTCCAAACGCCGATGCAGACGCCGTTGCAGACGCCGTTGCAGACGCCGATGCAGACGCCGATGCGGACGCCGATGCGGACGCCGATGCGGATGCAGAGGCCGATGCAGACACTGATGCAGAGGGACGTTAGGCAAACGGACTGATGGACGACTGTTTTTTTTTGTTTGTTTGTTTTTTTTGTTTTTTTGTTTTTTGTTTTTGTTTTTTACATATAGCCACCTCTTTGTTACCTTTTGGCGCCTTTCTGATTGTTGCTTCTTCTGCTCTTTCGTGCGCATGAGTGTGGAAGTGTGTCTGAGGAAAGCCGCTTGAGCATTTTTTAAAAAACAAATTCTTAAACTTTTGCCTCGCCTTACTTGCGCGATTTTGATGGCGGGAGTTGCGCGCATTTGCGTCATTCCCGCCACACACAAGCAGAGAAGAGGACATTCCGTTAGTAATATGCTTAGCAGATACGCCAACTTCCTCGCTCTGCATTTTCCAGGCCTGCTCTATTTTCATACGGTTTCATTGTCATGACACCTAAATTTGGACTTTGTTACTATACCTGCAAATAGCACTTTGGTACCGATACCAAAACGGTACTGCGGCAAATAATCCAATTATCAATTCACGTAGTGGAATGGAGGACTTGCAGAAATGTGACAATTTTTACTCATGAAAGCTGGAAATTCTGAGGATTCTGACAATTTCAACAAGGAGTCCAAATGATTGATTCAAATAATGGCCAACTAATTGGATAACTGACTTGTTGGTGATGAATCCATGAATTGTTGCTGCAGCTCGAAACAAATCATTTGTCAAAGCTTACGTTTGTACTAGTGGACCAAAACTGGCGTCAGTAGTGGTAAAACTGCTTCTAATATGACGCTTCTCCGTGTGAGAACTTGTCGTACGTCCATGGACCCCTGTCAGATGGAATGGATGCTCAAATGGCTTTCTACAGGCGTTGCCAAGCAACTGACCAATCGCGTGACAAGCTTGGTGCTAGCAAACATTAGCTTGCAGTCACACTTTGTTACACGGAAGTCTGTGTACTTTTCTATATTTATACACATCGATATATATATATATATATATATATATGTACACACTCATATCAACTTGTACATGCAGTGGTGCGTTTGACTGGAAAGAATGTTGGTCGGTTTCCGATCGAAAGAAGCTTAACTTGTTTACACTGATGACATCGAAAGGATGACATCATTCTGACCAACTTTGCTATGTTTTTCTTTTCTATGTCACATTCCTTGTGAGCAAGTGCGTGTGTGTGACAGCATCCCCTGCTGGGTGATTGGAGCCTTTGTGTTAAGAGGCAGTGAATGAACTTTTTTTTCCCACCTCTTTCGCCCGACAATGATTACAGGTTAATCATCTCTTTGTCTTTATCTTCATATCACACACATTTTGTACCAGTCTTTTATGATCACATGCCTTTTATTGAAACGAACCAATTTCTTGTACTGCCAATCAAATATAAAAAAAAAAGTTCTCTTTTTGTCTTTGCAGCGGTCTTTTAATTATGAACTATGACTTCCGATCTATTGACTCCTCTTGCCAATAATGCGGCTTGAGTTGTTTGGCTGTCATTTCTCGGCAGCTCCGCCCACATCCCTTTCTGGCCCCGCCCCCTTCTTGCGTTTCCGCTAGTCTTCTGAGTCCCTGTAAGTGTAGCTTTTGCCGGCAGGGGGCGCCCTCTTGCGCACAGTTGCAGCAAAAGGTATGTGAAGCCTTTACGCATGAGATGCTCATCAAATGTGCTTGATCACAACAGTAGACAGTTTAGAGAAGATAATATCGCGTAAATAATGCGGTCATGCTTTGATTGGACAATATGTAAACATTCACAAAGCAGGAGGAGGAACTGAAGATCTAATTGGAGGCAGGAGTTGGCCAATTTATGTAAGTATAAAGATTTTATTTTTGATTGGTGGCTCTAAAAATAGAATATTTTGGTAGTTTATAAATTCGTGTGAGTGTGAATTGTTTGTAATTATTTGCTCACTCCCTAAATCACTAGAAATTTTGAACACAGCCAAACATTTTCTTGCAACTTTGTTGCAACACACCACACCCAGACACAACAAAGTTATCATTTCAGCTCTTTATTGTCGAGTTTGTTCACGACAACGTTGATGTCAGCGAGACACGAAAGACGAGGTCTTGGAGGACGAGGTGACCACCCTGCCGTCTACCACCTCCTCTACCACCGTCACCACGCGCTTGCTCGAGCTTGAGGATGTCGAGCCGGCGGAAACACTGCGAACCAATCAGGACAGACGTGAGGGCGACGGGCGGAAGTACGATGACAACGGTGAGCTTACGTGACTCACCTGGTGACGGTCTCGCCCTCTATCAGGCGGCGGTACTCTGCAATCTCCATCTCTAGACGCGTCTTGAGGTCCAGGAGCATTTGGTATTCCTGACGTTGGCCCTCCAAATCAGCCCGCAGCTGAGTCAGCTGCTCCTCCAGCGAGGACACCTGCAAGACGGGAGAATGCATTACACGTGCTTCCCGGCTTGACGCTTCTGGCCTGCCACTTCTGGCTCACCTGCATCTGGAAGCCTGACAGCATCACGGAGTACCGGTTCTGCGTCTCGGCCAGCGTTCCCTCCAGCGAGGCTTTCTGAGGAAATGAACACCACAAAGGCTCAGAAGAAGCTTCTGAAATCATCCACATGTCGTAAAAGCTTGAGCAGCAAATCTGTCATTGTTCTGACCCACGTGTCTCGACAGTGTACATATGTAGCTTCCTGTTAGACAAGCCCACATAGACTCTAATGGTACCAATTATGAATCAAGTTAAGATGAACTCAAGCACCCATCTGAAACCGTCCCAGCAGTTTGGTGAGCTGAGGGACAGCCAGACTTTGAGTTGTGAAGCGGTTTACCATGCCCAACATGGACTGCAGTTCAATCTGGAGCGCCTGCAGCCTCCGTTTCACTTCGTTGACCTCTGACCTGGACGTCTGCAAGCTCACTGTCTGTGTCTGCACTTCTTTGTTGAGCTCCTCCGTCTGAATATACACACAAACATGATGTGGACACGCACACACACGCAGACACCACACACACTGGAAATACCGCTCTGCACCTTGGCGTTGAACCAGGCCTCCAAATCTCTGTTGTTCTTGGCTGTGATGCCCTCGTAATGTTCCCGGATTTCGGCCATCATGGCTGACAAGTCCTGCCCTGGGGCTGCGTCGATCTCCACGTTCACCTGACCGCTCATGTGAGTGCGCAACGCCAACAGCTCCTACACACGTAGATTAGTCGTTTGGATAAGAAGAGATGAAGGAAATTCAGAAGGAAGGCACAGAAGAGGGAATTTGCAAAAGACATGAAAGTGTAGATGAAGATGCAGGTCACCTCCTCGTGGTTCTTCTTGAGGAAGACAAGCTCCTCCTTCAGGCCTTCAATCTGCATCTCCAGGTCGGACCTGGTCAGGGTTAGCTCGTCCAAAACCCGACGCAGTCCCGCGATGTCGGCCTCCACCGACAGCCGCATGGCCAGCTCGTTTTCAAACCTGCGGCGGCGGACCAGATGATGACCAACATCCACGGCGGTCGAGAGACGCTCAGGATGCCGACTCACTTAGTTTTGAAGTCTTCTGCTGCCAGTCTTGCGTTGTCGATGCTCAGGTGGACCGCACCGTTCATTCGGGTGGCATCCAGGATCTGCAACAACAAACGACTCGGATGTCATTTTTTGGGTCCCAAGTTAACAACGCGGCTGTTCGATGTTTTGATGGTTACCTTGGCGTTCAGGTCGGCGATGGTGGCAAAGTAGGCAGCGTAGTCACGGCTGGCTGGGCCAACCCGACTATCCAGGAACTGACGGATCTTCAACTCCAGCTCCGCATTGGACTTCTCCAGGGAGCGCACCTTTTCCAGGTAGGTGGCCAGCCGGTCGTTCAGGTTCTGCATGGCGAACTTCTCGTTGCCTATCACTGCGTCGTTCCCGGACACGGCGATGGAGGAGTAGCCGCCGCCCATGCCCGCTGATGAGATGCGCACGTCGGAGCCACCCGCGCCCCCGTAAACGCTGCCGGCCCTCATGGACATGAGGCGACTGCTGCCCATGGAGAAGCCGCCGCCCATGGCGGAACCGGTCCGGACTGACCTGGAGGAAGTGCGGGAGCTGAAGGCGTTCATGGTGGTGTACTGATGCTCGATGGAGAGTGACGAGTAGCTGCGTACCGCTGCCTTTTAAAGAGTCACTCTGTCAATTGTGTATGTGTCAGTCTGTCAATCTGGTATTTGGGTGAGGCAGGGGCCAGAGTGGAGGAGAAGGGGGGGTCACCATTGACACCAACTTGGAGGAGGGAATGTCACTCTGCTGAGGAATGAAAACCAGCAGGTCTGACTGGATGCACGCCACTTTTGCTTTTTTAAGACAGCACAAGAGAACTTGAGCTGATCTTTGGAGTATTTCCATCTCTTTCTTTCTGCATCTCTTTTTATAAACTTTTATCAGATCAGATGATCAAGAAAGACAAGATCGTCTTCTTTAGATCGTAGAAGACAATGCGAGTTGGATATAGGGCAGCACTCCTTTAAAATGGTGGGGCAGGTCGTAAGAAAAGAAGTGCACTTGCAAGAGACTAAAATCATCTTGAAACTTGTTCACATCTCTGAGATATTAGATCATATGAAGTCTCCTTCTGCAACCCTGTTTCTCCTCCATTTCTTTGTTGAGGTGCTCTTGGGAATGATTCATGCTCATTTCTTGACAGGTTGATTTGCATGATCGTTGACATGATTTGTCTTCCGATTCAGGATCTGCCACATGGCGTTCCACAAGGTTCACACCCAAGTCTTTGATTTGTTTTTCCTGTATTCTTGTTCTTCCTGATTGCAAGAATATACAATGAACTTTAAGTTTATCTGTGTCTCCAAGATATTATTACATTTGTTTTCTTCGTTTTTGTTTTTGTCGAGGCACTTTTGCCTAGAGGTGATTGACAGTAATTTCTTGACGGGTTGATTTGTGAACTCACTGACAGAAGATTCATCTTGTGATTTATGAACCTTCGTGCTGCTGCCGCGCAGTGTATTGCAAGGTTCGCACCAAAGACATTTTGGTTTTGAGATTTTTCTCTGCCCTATGCACCGACTTTGGTTGTTGACATGGCCATTGTTTATCTAGTTGAGCCCTGACTTTGACTCCAGTCCAAATGCCAAGTTTTCCCCTTCTGAACTTTACAACACGAAGCACAGTCATTCAGCGCTCGTCAATCAATCATCACACTGATGCTTCTGAATGACGCTCAACCTGACCTGTTTCATTCCACACACTTGACTGCATAACAAGTACAAGCTACTACAAGTTGTTTCTGGTTTTCACTCTTATTAGGTAACTAATTGAGGAAACCAAAATGTTAGAAACACCTGTCAGTTTGATACACACTGAGGTCAATGTCATTGACATTTGACAAATGACTAAGTCGGTAAGTATGTGAATGTCTAGATTCCAGTAGAGTGGGTTTTATATACATATTTTGTCCAGTCAGATTGTGATGCAATGTCAATGTAATCTACCAAAGACCTTCAGATACCCGATTGCTGGCCAACGACACATGCAATGGTGGTTGTTTTTTTTTTATCGTATTTTCCGGACTATAAGGCGCACCTTCAATAAATGGCCCATTTTAAAACTTTGTCCATATATTAGGCGCACCGGACTATAAGGCGTAGCATCAATGCAATTACAATATAATAACTTGAAATAGTGAAAACAATAACAATATATCAATAATGTTAATATCACACAACACACAAAATAAACATGTAAAGCTTACTTTAATAAGTACAAAACAAACCAGTCAGATCAGTAAACAAGTTAAAGTTAAAGATTACAATTATAACAAATTAACAATTTTATGAAAGTTGAATGAATTTTATATTAGATGTATTAAGTTGGTTTTATTGTTGTTATTGTTGTATGAATAAGAAGGGTGATATTGGTGTTTGTGACTGCAGTAAACAGGCCAGGTTGCATCATGTCAGATTTTTAATCCAAATCAAGTCATTCTCCATTTTCTTTTTTATTTCAACTTCAGATGCAACAAATTACTTTATAATCACAAAATAATAATCCATAGTCTTTTTGATTCATGATTCATAGTCTTCAGCGGGCCACTTATGATTGATTCTATGACACAATGCTTCGGGCCAGTTTAAATTTAGACATGGGCCGCATTTGGCCCGCGGGCCGGAATTTGGTCCATACATAAGGCGCACCTGACTATAAGGCACACTGTCGGCCTTTGAGAAAATTTGAGGTTTCTAGGTGCGCCTTATAGTCCAGAAAATACGGTATTTCAATTAGATTTTTTTTTTTTTAAATTAGATGTTTGATTCAACACACCTTGCCAAGGACAGAGAGTGATGTCAGTGTTTTTCTGCCCTCAGATTGGTTGATCAGAGGCAACTTGTCTTGCTGGGTTGTTTCAACCTGGAAAAGGACTAATTTGCCACTTCCAGAGCAGCAGCTAGCTAGCTACTTGCTGCTGCTCTAGCTAGCTAGCTAGCTATCCAACATAACAACAACCGCACCACAGAAGGACAAGAACATCCCCTGAGGAGAAAAGGAGGATGGATTTTGTCTAGAACCACCAACGCTGAGTGAGTACAAAAGACAGGTTTTTACATTTTTGTCATGTTATTAGGGACAGATTGATTGTGAACTGCAATATTGTCACGTAGAGGTTTGGAGGTTCAAATATTTTTCTTATTTTTTTTTTTCTGTGTCTGATTTTGTTTTGTGAGTGAAAGGGGGGTCAGCACATCTGTGCCAGAATTAGAAGTTCTGTGTTTCCATCTCTCCATGTGGACTGTGTGTGTTGCCTGTGAAGTTTAGCTTGGACTCTCACTTATCCAGTCTTGTATATTTATATAAATGGATAGATGATGGAAGGACAAAAAATAAACACCAATGGCGTCAGACTCCCTTTATTGAAGGGGAGGGCGCATAAAGAGGAACTGTGGTGATGACGTTCTTCCTGCTCCTCATCTGCTGCTTGTGGTGTGGACCTCCTGCACGATGACGACCCGAGAGTTTTTGTTGGTGCTGCATAAGACAAGAACAAAGTGGGACGTTAGTTCTCCTCTGGCTTGGATTTCACAAGCAATTCCCGAGTGGCTCACTTGGCGCCCTCTCCGTCTATCAGGCGGCGATACTCTGAAATCTCCATTTCCAGCCGTGTCTTGATGTCCAGAAGTTCGGCGTACTGGATCTTCTGGTTCTCCACTTCCGTCCTGAGCTGCGCCAGCTGCTCTTCCAAAGCCGACACCTGCCTCTGGTAGCCTTGCAACATGGCAGAATAGCGAGCTTGCGTCTCGGCCAGCGTTGCCTCCAGAACCGCTTTCTGCCAGCCCGATCATTTGGTGCAAAGTTAGACAAAGAAAGGCAATCACACCTGTCCTCTCGCTGTGCAAACAAACATTCAGCGGAACTGATAACGATCAAGTTTCACATCTACTGGAATTCGTTTGATCTGAGGTCGGAGACTGATCATAACATCTTTGGCTGCTGCAGGATCACCTGGCTGAACTCCGCCTGCAGTTGGATCTGCAGGTTCTGGAAAGTTCTACGCAGGTCGGTCATCTCGCTCTTGGTCGTCTGGAGGTTCACCGTCACTTCTTTGTTGAGCTCGGCGGACTGGACATAAGCTCAGTTTTACACATGGAGACGACTACTTTCGGCTCATTAGTCATGAGCTTTCAAACTCACCTTGGCCTGGAACCAATTGTCCAGGTCTCTGCGGTTATTTGCAGCGACATTCTCGTAATGCTCTCGTATTCCAGCCAAGACGGTGGAGAGATCCTGCTGAGGGGCGGCGTCCACCTCCACGTTGACATTTCCAGATATCTGGGATCGCAGGGCGATGAGGTCCTATGGACGGCAGTGGTGATTAGAATGACTCCTTGTGTAGCCTTCAATGAATTTTAGGAATCTCCAAGTTTTCACCTCTTCATGGTTCCTCTTCATGTAAATAAGTTCCTCCTTCAGACCCTCCACCTGCATCTCCAAGTCAGTGCGACTTATGGTCAGCTCATCCAGAACCCGCTTCAGGCCAGCCGCATCGGCCTCGGCCGACTGGCGAATACCCAGCTCGTTCTCATACCTGAACATCATCATTGCATTTTCACAATTAGATGTTGGTCATTAGAAAATGTGGAATGAAGGCAACTAGACCGTGTTTAAGATGTTTCAGCCAAAAGGTTTCTTAAATTTTGAAATCCAGATGTTCAATCATTCAAAGTTTCTTCATGGCTTTTTGAGGCATCACTCACTTGACGCGGAAGTCTTCTGAGGCCAGCTTGGCGTTGTCGATAGCAAGAATCAGGGCGGCGTTGGAACGAGCGCCATTTTGGATCTGAGTGATGACAGGCAATGAGAGTCTCTGGCATTGTTCCATTAAATGAGATAACTACAGACCGACAAGACAGACCGCCTATACTGGATGCTTTGAACATCTCGAAAGCACGATAAGCGTGCTGTTATTCTTGATCAGTGGGGTAATATGACATGTACTGTAGAGTTGACCTCACCCCAGCCTGCAGATCTCTGATTCGCGCAAAGAAGGTGGTCCAGTCGTGGGTCGCAGGACCAGTTTGGCTTGCCAGGAAGTTCTTGATCTTGAGCTCCAGATCTGCGTTGGCCACCTCCAGTCTGCGCACCTTCTCCAGATAGCTCGCCAGCCTGTCGTTCAAGTTCTGCATGGTGAACTTCTCGTTGGCGGAGATGTCGATGGCGTCGGCCAGATTGAAGCCACCTGCGCCGCCCATGGTCGAGCTGATTCTGGAGACGTGGATCCCGGAACCGCCACCACCCCCATACATGCTGCCGCCTCCGAAGCCAGTCTGGGAGATTTTGACCCCAGAACCGCCTGCGCCGCCGTAGACGCTGCCGGCACTCATGTTGCTGCCACCCAAGCTGCTGATGCGGGACGATGACATATAGCTGCGGGTCGCCATGTTGGAGAGACTAGAGAGACTGAAGACCTGCTAGGACCAAAGAGCCTTTTAAACTTTTGGCGGTGGGGTGGGGCAAAGGGGGGTGGGGCACACCCTGCAGCTGGAATGAACAACATCCTGGTGGGGCTATGATCTCCCGAGGCCTCAAACAGCCAATTATCATCTCACAGCACCGGTATGTTTGCACCTCATACCTTTTTTGAGAAGTGGCCCGGAACACACCCCACTGCCCTAGGTAACAACCACTACCTCCAACCCAATTGTGAGATGCCTCCAAGCTGTTTGACTCCAAAATGTTGACTGGTTTTGCTGGTCCAACTAGTGCAAGGAATGAGTTGACAAACCTGAAACGACCACCATCTGGTCCAAGATTGTTTATTTGATTGATAAAGTGATGGACTGGGTCATTGTTTTGAAATAATGCACCATCGCCTACGCTGATTGCGGAATCGTAAGAATAAGCAGTTGTGCTGTTGATCAAAAAAATAACATCAGTTTGTCACGTTTTTTTATTTTATTGTGGTGACATCATTCAGATTCTGAGCTGTCATCTTTGTCATCGTCTGTGGTCTCCTTGGCGATGGTGGCCAGATGGTGGTGGGCACTACTGACTTCAGACAAGCTGCAGAAAGTTACATGACAAACACAAATCAAATGACAAAGAGGTTTTTAGTTTGTGGGATTCTTATGTGACCTTTCCGCCTCCCACCTCTGCATCTCGCTATCAATCAGGCGTCGGTACTCTGCGATCTCCATTTCCAATCGAGTCTTGATGTCCAGAAGCTCAGAAAACTGAACCTTCTGCTTCTCCACTTCGGCTCTGAGCTGAACCAGCTGCTCCTCCAAGCCCTCCACTTGCCTCTGGTAACCTAGCAACATGGCGGCGTGGCGAGATTGTGTCTCGGCCAGCGTTCCCTCCAAAGCCGCTTTCTAATATTCGTTCAATCGAAGCAGTTAGAAACAAACAAAAAAAAGATACGGTGAACAGGACGTCTGCTGGGAGCTCACCTGACTGAGTTCCGCTTCCAGTTGGATCTGCAGATCCTGGAGAGTTCTTTGCGATTCTCTTGTCTCGCTTTTGGACGTCTGCAGGGTCTCGGCGCTTGTCACCACTTCTTTATTGAGCTCAATTGTCTGGATATTGGCCAGGTTTAGGACATGAAGAAGCAGAATGATTGTTTAGATAGGTAGACACTGAGATTTTACATTCACCTTGGCTTGAAACCAGTCATCCAGGTCTGTGCTGTTCTTGGAGGTGACGTTCTCGTAATGTTGTCGGATTTCGGCCAAGACGGCAGAGAGATCCTGCTGAGGGGCAGCATTTAACTCTACATTGACCTGTCCGTTCATCTGAGACTGCATGTTGAGGAGGTCCTGTGGATGGCAGAGGTGGTTAGTTGGACTTCCTGTGTGGCCTGTGCTGTGGCTGTTCTCACCTCCTCATGGTTCATCTTCAGGTGGATCAGTTCCTCCTTCAGAGCCTCCACTTGCATCTCCAAGTCGGAGCGACTCAGCGTCAACTCGTCCAGTATTCGTTTCAGACCGCCCAGATCGGCCTCCACCGCTTGGCGCATAGCCAACTCGTTGTTGTACCTCAAGTCAAAGAGAAGTGTTGACAAATACAAAGCGTGTGGCGTTATGATTGACGTGTGTTGGACTCACTTGAGCTTGAAGTCGTCAACCGCCAGTTTGGCGTTATCTATGTCCAGTTGGAGAGACACATTGGTGCGAGTGGCGTCAAAGATCTACGATTGACAATATTTCACAGAGATGGCAAAGGTTTTCAAATGTTGGGAGTAAACAAAAAATGTCATCAGAAAAATGAATGTTATTTTAAGTGCATTTTATGTTATCCTAAGTACACTCTACTATTTGTGGGTGTGGTACACTGACCTGCTCCTGGAGGTCCCTAATTGGTCCATTGTAGGCGCTCCAGTCTCTGCTCTCCGGCGTGCTGGCGTTTTCAAGGAAGTTCCTGATCTTCAGCTCTAGCTCCCCATTGGCCGCCTCCAGCTTGCGCACCTTCTCCAAATAGGTCGCCAAGCGACCGTTCAGGTTCTGCATGGCAGTCTTATCGCTGTCTGGCACATCCAGGGCATCTGCCAAATCAAAGGCGGCACCGGCAGAGGAGAAACACAGAGGAGCTGCCACGCTGGAGATGCGCACCCCTTGGCCCCCGGCGCCGGCGTACACGCTGGGGGCCCACCGGGAGCCGACACGGCTTCCAGTTGAAAAGCCAAGAGAGCGAGCAAAGGATGTCATGTTCAACAGACAGGGGCTCTGGATGCGCCGCAAGCAACGGAAGCCT
Source organism: Syngnathus floridae (assembly GCF_059516105.1). Lineage (NCBI taxonomy): Eukaryota > Metazoa > Chordata > Actinopteri > Syngnathiformes > Syngnathidae > Syngnathus > Syngnathus floridae. Next base: position 5,326,240 of record NC_142429.1, on the reverse strand, counting down.
CCTTATATCTCACTTGAGACCCCCTCTGGAATTAGAAGCATTCTATACTTGAACGTGCACCATCATGCCCGGCCGGCACACGGACAATGAGCACAAAGGAACAATCTGAAGTAAAACTTTGCAATCCCATGCGGGTGGAGGTGCGGACAACATTGACATAATCAGATGCTGGATTAGATCCCGTCTTCATTTGCTGCTTGGGACAGCTTCCTCCCTTTAGTTTAGCAAGTCAAATACATGCTCAATTGGATTCAGGTCAGGTGATCCATCAACTTTTCCATTATACAACATTGGGCTCATTTGCTGGCTCTGCTTGGGGTGGGTCTGTCCAATGAGTTTTGATGTATTTGGCGAAATGTGTGATTGACTAAAGGCTTGAAAATATAGTACATACAAGGACTTACGCACACACTGAGACCCACTCACACATTTACCTGTTCAAATGGATTCACACACAAATGGATGCACACACCTACATGAAGAATTTATGTTGTGGGTGTGGACATTTCTATATAACCTGTCAGTCACTTTCCTGAGATTTTTTGCATTTTCTTCTCACCTTTTTTGTATTGTATGTTATTTCCTTTGTTTTAATTCTTCTCTTTTAGGGCTGTTACTCTTGTACAGAAGAGTACGGAAGATCCGTACTACGGAAGAGGATTAGGGCCAGTGAAGAAAAAAAAAAGGGGGTGACAGGATTCAGAATTTTTTTTCCCTCACAATTCTGACTTTATTATGAATTTAAAGTCGGAACTCTGAGAAAAAAAGTCAGAATCCTGTCACCACCCTTTTTTTTTTTCTTCTTCACTGGCCCTAATCCTCTTCCATACTCTTGACATCATTGACATATTGACATATTTTTTATTGTGGACATAACTGGCCTTTTGGCACTGTAGATTATGCACTTGTGCAAGTGCCTTACAGAAAAATGATTACTCGTTTGAATCTTTGTTTTTCCTCCCATAGCTCAAACACATTAAATCATAAAAAAAAGTCATCAATATTTTATTGCTCAAGTGTGTGAAAGACGTGTTAGTCGTGTGATTGACAGGTGATCCGTCCAAGGTTACTCCCGCCCTCACTCGCCCGAGTCAAGATCAAACTTGTTTTGAAAAATGTGCGATGATCAAGGTGTGCCATTGTCGTATGTGCGCAAACCTGCTTCAGTCATTTTAGGAAACCCACCACACCCACACTTGCGGTTTTTTTTTTTTCCTTTTTTGTGGTTTGTGTGTATGTGTGTGGGGTGTTGCGGTTATGTTGCAACAATCAGAACTAGCCCAGTGTTCCAATACCCACAATGCAATATTCTTACCTGGCGTGTGTTAGTACGTGTGGTTGTGTGGTTGTGTGTTTTTATGTGTGCATGCCAGTATTTATAAATGCGGCCACGAGGGAGTGGTTACGTCTCTTTTTCTCTTTATGTGTGAGCACGAGGGTTGAAATAGTGAAGGAAGTCGATTTTATGATCAATTTTATCTGTGTATTCACAGATAAATATGAATGTGAAGGAGTATTTGAAGACATCGACAGTAGGCGTGATTGCAGCCAGATTTTGCTTGAGCCTCGTTGAAGGGAGAAACAGTGCCACCCTGTGGCCATTTGTATGTTTGACGTGATCTGGTGGGCGCGAAGCCAGAATGTGTTGGCTTGATGGCAGCAGGTGCGCTGCACCACAAGTTTCAGAGGTAAACTTGCGAAATGCTCGTTTGTTGGGTTTATAAGAGCAGTCTTCTTTTCTTTTAATCAGATAATTATTTCATTCTATTTTAGTCTAACCTGTTTGCACACACAGTTCAACGCTGCAGAGTCAGCCCGTGGAAGAAAGTCAAGTCATGGAAACGTAAGTCCAGTTAACTTTTGATGGTTTGATGTTGAACCGCTGAAGTATTTCAGCGACCAGTAAATTTACTGTGTGAAAATTTTGAAGCGTATTTTGGTGCATTTACAGCATTCATGCAGACGGGCCAGTGTTTTAGTAGGATTAGTATTTTGAACGTTCTGGCAAATTCCTGCTGGGCTGGGTTGCAGTTTAATATTATTGGTAATGTCAACAAAGCATGTTTTTATTTCAGTTCATATTTTGTGCCAATTCAGCAGTTATGGCTTTATCATGGCCAATACAGACAGAAAAAGAAAACCAATTAAATGACATCTAGAAGATCAACAACCAAACAAATAAATAGATTAAATAAACATGTTGGGAGGTGTTTTGTCAGTGGAATGTTTTTGTCAGTCTGCTAAGTTGTGCGGCTGAAGTGGTGTGAATAGGTTTTAAATAAGAGTACGTACAGAGAGTTGAAATGTTGCTGGTTTAACAAAATGATGCACATACAAGCACGCAATAAAAGTGAAAATCACAGTGTGACCTGTTCTCATGAGGCTTTATTGACAAGCGCATTCCGTCGCTCTTGAATTTTACTCGTAGAGGAAGGCTTGAGCACAGGGGGCGTAGTTGAGCATCTCGGCAGCCTTGAACCACAAATCTATCTCGCGCTTGGCATTTTCCACTGTGTCGCTGCCGTGGATCACGTTCCTGGTGGGAAAAAAAAAATGTACAGATGCTAGTCTATCAGCTGGATGACCGGCCATTAGTGGCGTCTTTAGCATTCATGCTAATTAGCATGGATGCTAAATACTCAAACTGATGCCAGTCATGATACAGATGGCGAGTGTTGATAATGTAAATCTCTAATTCGAATGATAAGTCATGAGTTGTGTGGAAGCTAATTACCTAGCCAGATGTCACAGCCGCTAGTCACCGATGGAATGACACGTCACAAGCAGTGTGCTCAGAACGGCTGCCCAACGAGGACTTACCTGCCGATGTCAATGCACAGGTCTCCTCGGATGCTTCCGGGTTTGGACTCGGCCGGGTTGGTTTCTCCCAGCATCATTCGTGCCAGCTTAACAATGCTCCGCCCCTCCCACACCTGTGCAGGACACAAGCATGGTGCCATTTACGACGGCGAGCGCCTGTTCACGTGATGCCGACTAAGTACGTTACCATGGCTAGGATGGGTCCGGACGCCATGTACTTGCACAGTCCGGCGTAGAAGGGCGTGTCCTTCAAGTCGGCGTAGTGTGTCTTCATGTGATCCTCAGACGCCTGCCGCACAAAAGCGCCGCAATGTCGGAGTGTCGGCGGAATATGGGGAAATATTGCATACCTGCATCATCTTGCAGGCGACCAGTTTGAAACCTCTCTGCTCGAAGCGCTTGATGATCTCGCCGCACAGGCCTCGCTGGACGCCGTCCGGCTTCACTGCGATGAAAGTTCGCTCCATGTCTGCACGCATGTCATCACTATTATCAGGTGTTTTTCACATTTTGGCACTTAGCAAGGCAGTTCTGATGCTTGGGTTTGAATGTGGTTGCTCTCCTGTGTGGTGTTTGCATGTTCTAACCCTGGCGACCTCTCATAGACAATACGAGATTGAGAAATAATGAAAGTGCCCGCCACCCCCAAGCCACACATCGCCAGCCCCAGCTGCCTATCGGAACATACCAACACCAGCCCCGCCCTCCCTGATGCTAACTTTAGCGTCAGCTGCCTGTGGATCATGTGACGAAGGGGAGAAGTGACAGCTGACATGATTGGACACTTAACCCTGTCCACCATGACCCTCCTCATTCAAGTGACCATTCACACCAATATAAACATAAATGACAACTTTCAATCAAAAACATTCAGGGTTCGTGTTTAGCTTGCTATTAGCAGGGAAGATGAAAACATAAAGGTCATGTGTCATGTTTTCTTCAAGTTGATCTTTTGCATCCTGTAACGTTTGCCCTTAAAAACAAATACGAGACAAACAAAGAAAATCAGGCAGAGGAAGGAAGACTGCACCGTTACCTTGAAGAAGCTCGGAGGTCGGTCAGCAGTCGAGAGCTCAGCCGGGACGATGAGCGGCGTGCAAAAACTTTTAAAGGCTGAGGGGGGCAGTGCGGGAGAAGGGAGGGGGGTCACCGGTCCGGGCTTTCCGATTGGATGAGCATCCCGATGACAGGAATCGCCGCTGACTCGACTTGATTGGTGTCAGTGGAAACAGCTAGCAAAGCTTAATTAGTGGGATTAGATGGCATTGCTGCTGACTTTGCGCCCAATCAAAATAACCTTCAAGCCCGACATCCAAATGGACAAACGTGATGCTTGTGACACCCTTCACCCACTTTGACTATTTTTAGCTTCTCATTTCATGCAATATGAACTGATTTAGAGTACTGTACATGCATGTGTGTGCGTGCGTGCGTGTGTCAAATCTGCAAACACCTTCTTGAAAATGTGACGCAGGGATTGGTCGCAGGTCAGCATTTATTTTTGCAGCTGTAGGAAGGAACATGACAAGATTTTCAAGTGCAGAAAAATCACATTACAAAGACTCCAGTTTGAAAAATATCCCACTTTGAAATTCAAGCGTCAACAGTCCGTCATCCTTCGCTAGCGGACTAGTTTGTTAGCTAGCCCGCTGCGTTCTTCAAACAACATGGCCGTCCTCGGTGTTAAGGCGGCTCGGCTAGCTAGCTAACTCCCTGCCGCCGCCGCATCCAATCGACCCAAAGCCGACAAAGCAAAAACCAAGCTGGACGCTTTTACGTAAAATAGATTCTGCGTGGGTTTCGTCTATTTACACCGCGGCTATTTACACAAACGTCCCCGCCTGAGTGATAAAAGTAGCAAAGTGACAAGTAGTTTTCTCCAAAGCCTGGAATGAGCACTTTGAAAGCAATCAGCCCCACCAAATCAATTGCCGATTGATGAGCGATGCGCATGAGCCAATCTAGGCCCCTAATTTTTTTGGGAAGTGGCCACTTCAACTACACTGCCATTTTGTCTCGGAGTGGACATTTTAATATCTCGGCTTTCTGAGCGACTGTCATCTTGTCACGTTGCTAATAAAAGCATCCGAGGACGACTTGCCGGTCCTTAATCGGTGCTTTGCAGTCCTTCAAAGGAAAAGTCCAGCTTCAACCTCACCTGGGGACTCAATACACCTTGTTAAACGTGTCGGTCAAGCAAACAGCTTTTGTTTGTCAAAAATAGTGTTGTGCACAACAACTAAAAAAAAAAAACAACAACAACAATAATCTTAAGAGCAATATTAATCATAATAATGATGAAGTCATCGCACGACAATAGAAGTAGTAAACAAAACCTCGCAGCCCTGAGAGGGTCATCAAAGTGCTTCGTCGGAAAATAGTTGAAACCTTTTTTCCTGGGTGGAGGCGTCCGCTCACGTCACACGGAAGCCAGGAAAGGAAACGAGGAACAAAGGAAAAGGAAAAGAAATGACACGAAATAAGGAAGTGAGGACAGGGGGGAAGTAAAGAAAGTGACAAATAGACACAAGAATAGAAAGTGAAGAAAGCTAGTAAGGAAGTGAGATTACAAAGTCAGGGAAGGAAGGAAGGAAAGGAAATAAGGAAAGACAAGAAAGTAAGGAAAGGAAGAGAACAAAGAAAGTGAAGAATAGAAGTAAGAAAAGGAAATGAAGGCTGTAAAGAAAGTTAGGAAAGATTTAAGTTTAGCAGGAAGGATGGCAAAGAAGTGAGGAAGGAAATAAGGTAAAGACGTGAAGAAAGGAAGTGATTAGTGTCATTAGCTGTTTGTGGGCGGGGCCAAATGCAAATGAAGGAAAAAAAATGACAGCCAAGCTTGTCCTGATTGGCTGAAGAGGAAAATGAGGAGGTGGGGCCGGTCTTCACCCGTCTTTGCATGTGTCCTACCGTGTCCTCTTGGCATGTCCCCTTCACGTGTTTTTTTCTTCCTTTAGGGGAGGGGGGGGATAAGGTCTATCCGTCTCTGGGTTCGAGTTTGCAGGACAAGTCAAAGAGCAGATTTTGGTTGTCGATGACGTGCAGCTGCCTCACGTACGCTTTCGTCTGCAAATGGGATGGCGACGTCTCCGTATCCATGACTACCGGCAGGAACAAGCACAATTAGCTTCCTGTGTACACAATCGTGTGTGTGTTTGTGCATGCGTGTTACCCAGTTGTCCGCTGCGGTATCTGCGGATGCTTCGGACCATTTCAGCCACTTTGTGCTGTGCAAAAGTAGCAATTTAGCAATCAAAAGTTGCAGTGCTTCCTTCTCTGCTGTTTTTTTTTTTTTTCCCTCAGTGATAAATGAAAGATTGGGATGAGCGTATTTTCTTACCATTTTGTCAAAGTTGACGTGTTGGCCGTGAAAAGTTTTACAACTCTCGTGAAGAAAAGTCAAGTCTGCAAAAACAAAGCAGTTGTGTGATTTAGAATTGGTGTGTGTGGTTGTGTGTGTGTGCGTGAGAGTGTGTGTGCGTGCCTTTGAGCAGCAGAGGCGTGAAGGGAATGAGCGGTGGCGTAAGACTGGTGATCAGGTCTCTGTAGGACTTGTGGTTTCGAGAAGGATCCTAATGTGGGCAAAACGTCCAAATGTCAAAAGTGGGACATTGTAGTTGTTCTGTAGTTCCAAAACTAAAACTTACAGTGATGCTTTCAAATTGTTGAAACTGTTTGCGGAACTTCCCCGGAAGACCCTGACACACAAAACATGCTCGTTAACTCGTCCACAGATGTTGAGTGTGGGTCAAGTTGCTTGAGCGTTACCTCCCAGGTGAGCCTCAGCCTGCTGAGTGCCGGGTTGTCCAAGCCCAGCAACACGGCCAGGAAGGACAGAAGGTCTTGCTGTTGTTTGCAGCTGAAACACACATGAAGAGGAGAAGAAAAATCTGGATGGATGGACAGACAGATGAGGGAGGGACAGATTGAGGTTGGCGAGTTTTGTCTCACAGCGCAGCGATCTTGATGAACTTTCTGAGCAGCTGAATGCGTTTGGGCAGTGAGTGGCACTGCAGCATCTCCGTGGCCACCCAGTGCTGAACCTCGCTGCAGCGCTGTAGTACCAACTCCAGGTTGAGGGGGCGCCAGCGGGACTGCTCGCCGTGGAACACATAACACACAAACTCCACCTGCAGGGAGTTCAAGTTCAGGCGGACGCCAAAGGGAGGCCAATCGTTTCGGGATCTGGCTGGCGCCTACCTCATGCACGCAGCTGAAGAGCTCCCAGTCAAAGGCCACCAGCTGGTTGGCCACTTCTTCAGCTGACATGTCGTGAAGTTTGCTGTCTCCGGGCGTCCAGTGGATCTCCTCAGGAAGCGGGAGCTGATGGAGCAAGAGTGACATTAAAATTGGGGTGGGGAGGGGAAGAGAGCTTCCTCAATTTGTCATGAACATTCCCGGCCTCCAGAGGGCGACAGCAGATGTTGATAATACCACATACTTTGGAGCGGGTACTGACCAGGGAGTCGAGCTCGGAGGGTTGGCAAGTAAACAAATGCGTGTTGACCCCCAGCGTGGTGAAGACGGCTTCGTCGCTTGGCCGGAACACCGCCTTCTCTGCGGACGCACACGAGCAAACGTGTCAGCCTTTCGCCGACCCGCGACGGGCCTACGCGGCGAGCTGGCAGACCTCCAGCCGACGTGACGGCCACCAGGATCAGTTTGCCGGGAAGGAGCGGGCGCTCGTCGCTGTACTGCAGCTTCTCGCGCACCAACGCCAGGATGTCGCCCACACGGCACGACAGCCGGCTTCGGATGGTTACGTAGGAGTGGTCGGGAGTGTAGACCCTGCAGAAGACTGTGTGCAGCGGACATGCCGTTAGCTTAGCGTTCTGATTAGCAAGCTGCATTAGGAGCGTCAACTGTGGGTGGGAATGTCATACTCTCGTCAGAGCCCCTGAACGCCTCCCGGGGCTGCAGGCAGGCGTCGATTCGCCGGAAATGGCGGAAGAGCGGTCGCACTTGCTTCCTGCGGCTCTCCTTTTCCTCGCTGCAACTGACCACACACGTCACATTTGTCATTTTGTGTGTGTGTGTGTGTGTGTGTGCGCATTTGCACGTACGAGCAGTGTAAAATTTGAGTCCAGCGTTCCAGTTTGACGACGTCGTCGACCAGGTCAGGATGTCGACTGAGCTCCTGAAGCGCACACAAGTACAATTCCTGCAAACACACACACTCGTTGGTTGTTGGTCCAGGTGTGTAGTTGTTGTGTAGCCGTGCGGTCACCTTTGGGAATTTGTCTCCCTCCTCCTGCAGGAGTTCTCGGTATGTGTCCAGGTAGCGAAAGGCCACGCTGAGCACGGCCCGTTTCCTGCGGAGGTCGTCTGGCTCCGCCTCCCCGTACGGCCCACTCTGACCGCTCTCTCCTTGCTCCTCCCCCTCCGCTCCCGGCCTCTCTCCTGCCTCACCTGGCCCCTCCCCCACATGCAGACAAAACCTGAGCGTGGCGTCAAGGAAGCAGAAAGGCAAAACAAAATTCCTCCGTGAGCGTTTAGACGTGCGGCGATGCGTGTTTGGTCGGCGCCCCACGCACGCGCATGCAAGCAAGCGTGTGTGCTCGCGCACATGAAGGATACTGCTGCAGTAGAACTTGCTGAAAGGCGTCGGCCGTAAGAAAGATGGGATGAGTCAACATGAAGTCATCCAGCAACGTCTCTACACACGCACACACACAAACAAAAACATCACATTGGGACCAAATACAAAACAATCGCAACGCAAGAGCCGAAATCCAGCAGCAATCATCAATGCTCACCGTTCGTCTATCAGTACCGTTTTACATTGTTTGTTAGCATTGAGCTAACTGGAACGTTTCATAAGGCAAAGCTATGTTGCTTAAAATACTATTTTTTTGCTTTGTGTTTGTACTTTTTGTGTTAACCTCAGCTTGAAGTGGTCTTCCACAGTTTGAAGCCTCTTTTGTTTGATCGCTCAACTTTTCCCAAACTGCTACTGTAGTTTTTTTTCTTCTGGCGTAGCAGCAACACACTCTCATAGGCAAGTTAGGCTTCATCAATTTAATTATTTTGGATAAATACGATTTTTTTTTTTTTTACACACAAACGACGCTTGCGAGGAAATGCGCGTCAACACCTCACCTCATTTGAAAACCAAATCTAAATACAAAATGTGGGTCACAAAAAAAAAATGTGCGCATGTGTCAATGTGCACACACGTGCACATATGTGAAAGCCTAACGTACTGCAGTGGGCGTGTTGTGCCAGAGCACTCCCCCCTTTGCAGATGGTTGCCATGGAGACAGTAAGAGGATGCCGAGGAACTGACATGACCACAATGCGTGTGCGCAATGTGAAAGTGATGTGTGAATTTCACTTCTTTCCATAATTTTTGAATGTGCCGACATTTTATTCAACCCATCAGAAATCCGCAGGAAGTCGTGGAGGCATGTTAGCAAACAAGCACACACATTTACTCCCACGCACCCACCATCTTGCACTCTGCGCGTGTGCAACATTCCTGTAGAAACACGCATGAGCCCACTGCATTATCATAACAGCAGCGATTATGTAACCACGTACACGTCTCAACAAGTTTGTGGGTTAGCACCGTGACTATTTTTTCTCTTTTGAATATTAATTCCCGTGAGGAGGAATTAATGTCTTATTAATGGTTTTCATAAATGTGACTATATTGGGTGTGCAGTTCCCTCTTTTGGTTTGGATGGCGCCATAATGAAGGTGTAGGTCACCTGTGCAGTTGACCAAGCGTTTTCCCGCCACGCTGTCCAGCACGGCGAACATCAGGTTTTGGGGCGTGTCGGCATGAACGGCGGCACCGCCGCCGCCACTTTCCGCCGCCGGGCTGGCTTCGGAACTCTGCTCGTCGCCGGACAAAGACGGGCTGCGTGCGTCGCCGCCGGCCGAGCCATTGAGCGACGAGCCGGCAGGAGGCCAGGGTGGGGCGTCCTCGCTGTCGGGGCTGCAATGAGTGGGTGGGGTCAAAGGTCATCATATCAGGATCTGGATTCAGAATCACAGTTTTTGTAGGGTTGCCACATTCTGCTGAGCTTTTTGTCTTGGCCGCCGCTTTGCTGGAGTCAATTATTTGTCGTGCACCGCTTGGCTAGCTAACAGCCAATCAGAGGGATGGGTTGACTTGGATGTGTTCATGAACTGTGAAGAATGTGACTACTCGGCCACGCTGACTGTGTGAAAGTCATCTTGATTTTGATTCAAGCAAGTGTCAAATAGGACTTTTGTATTGCGTCTCCAGCTTTTTGAAAGGGATCTGAAAACAGTTTGCAAAATCCACAGTTGGGTGCTTTGTGCTCACACTTTTGGTTTTTTTTTTTTTTGGTTTGGCATGTCGGAAGTCCTCAAAAACTCAATGCTGCAGGTCGATAGGTTAAAAGTGAAAGTAAATGTTTACAGCACTGTTATGAGTCACTGTAATGGCATTATTATTTCCATCATGATCATGTTGTTTGTCTGTCTATGCTCACAGTGGCTGGCATAGCAAATAAATGCTCTTTAATTGAATGGCAAAGGTACAGCCAAGCATGAAGAAAAAAAAAATGGCTCCATGCAAATCTAGTCGCTTTGTGTTCAACTATACAAGACCAGATTTCACATTGAGTTGAATCGAGGTCATTTGAACATGAGCGTCGTCCTAACGTGTTCAACTGAAGTCTTCCGTAATCATAGCTTGGATTCATATCGCAACTTTCAATGGACTGTTTTTGCTCCCGTGGTGTGAGAGCAAGAATTGACTAATCAGCATTTCAACAGAGGCAGCATGAATGTCTTGTCGCATGTGCACTGATAGCGGCGGCGGCGTGGTGACAACGCACGCATTTCAAATGTGGAATCACAATGACGAGCTGTCATCGTTTGCAGGTTGCTTAGCCGAAGGATGTACGTGACGTCATTGTGCTCCGTACGTTGCGTAACGACGGCAGCCCCCGCAGACCCCCGGCCCCCTCCCTTCTTTCTCCTTCAAACAGCAGCTCACGCGCCCGCGCGCACGCACGCACGCCGAGGCCGCCTACCTGAAGAGCTCGCGGGCCTGCCCCCCCTCCGGGGAGGTCTCCCTGAAGAAGGGGACGACGCGGGACAGGCTAGCCCTCCGCCGCGACGCCGCGGTCCCCCCGCCGGTCTTGTCCGCTCCTCCTCCGCCGCCTCCCGGTCCGGCTCCCGGTCCTCCACCTCCTCCACCTCCTCCTCCTCCACCTCCTCCGGCTCGGCTGAGCGCGCTCGTCTGCTTCTTTAGGAACTTCTCGAGCGGCTTCATCCCCGCCGGCATGGTGGGGGTGGACAGGACAGGACAGGACGGGACGGGACGGGTCGGGACGGGGGGCAGGCAGGCAGGTAGCGCGTCTACATCACAGGCGCGCGTCTCTCGCTCGCTCGACGCTTGTCGTCGGTCGGATGCCGCAGCCTCCCTCCGTCAGCCTCCGCCCCCGCCCCAAAGCCCCCGCACGCCCCCCAGTAGCTCCGCTCTGATGACAAGTGCACGTTCGCGCGGCGCTGGCCCCGCCCCCTCCGTCTGCTGCAGTCGTGCACGCCGGAAGCAACGTCACGTCACGTTGCAGCACCAGCGTGACGCGTCATTGGCCTTTGACGTCAGACACAAATAGATCTCTCGTTGAGTAATCTGAGATACGTAAGCAGGTTCGCCATATTGAAAGTGGCAAGTAGGCCCACAAAAGCTGATGTAGATCTGTCCAAACTTAAAAATGTTGGATGTAAATCATGCACCGCAGTCATAGTAAAATATGAGAGTAGAACACACCTTTTTTTTCAGTTTAAAGTTTAAACCAGACGTGCTTTGGTAGCAAGTCGTGGCATTTCATCAACTGACTTTTAATGTGATTAAAAAAAAAAAGTAGAAAGTATGGAAATCAGTCCGGCTATATGTGACATGAAATACAAAAACAAAGCGTTCTGGAGTCTTTGTTTGCAATGGTCCACTTCTGTTTCCGCTTGTTGCTTTTTGTTGATGTGACGGTCAAGTGACGCGTTGCCACTATCATGGCAACTTTAGTCGTGGTTGGCGCTTTTGGGCAGCTGATTGGTCAGGATGTGCCAGCGCTCCACCTGCTGGCCTTTGTTGTTCAGGCAGTCTGTCCAGTGGCGAAGGGCGTCGCCCAGCGCGTGAGCACCCAGACACACCCCACCTACACGGGAAGCGAACGGACGTCCGTGCGGTCACTATTTGGCCTCGGCCGAGTATTTAACCTGTTAGCACCCTCAAAGTCTCACCAATGAAGTCGTTGGAACGTCCCAAGTCGTAGTCCCACACCGTCACCTCCAGGGTTTTGTTGGCCAGCTCCGACAATGACATCTCGTAGAAGAACTCCTGCAGAGCACACACGCACGATGTCAGAAACAGTTAATTATTGCATCTCTAATTAGTACCTCATTAAATTCTGGGTTGAGGGTCTTTTTTATCACAGCAGTTTTATGTTTGGACTTCTTGTGGATGTCAGGCTTCAGGTATCTGTCAGAAGAACCGACAACATTTCAACATGCTGATTAGCATGTGCATGCTAATTGTGCAAATAAACGGGCCCACATTTTGACGTAGGGGTCGGAGAAGCCATTGACGTCCATGGCTGCCAGGTGAGCGCAGCGCTTCACGCCCACACAGAGACCCCCGCCGCCGTCCTCATCTGGCTCGTCATCGCCGCCACAAGGCGGAGGCAAGAACTGCAGCGAGAGGAGAAGGCGACCTCGTTCCTCCAGACTGTGCAGCTGCTCATTCTCCCACTAAGGATGAGAGAATGATGTCATCAGTGGATTGACCCACTGATCATTTTGAGGCACCTTTGACCCCCTTGAGCACGAAACAAATGGACAGTTGTGAAGAAATTCCAGTTGGTGAGCCAAATATTGACCACTACAAGTTGGGCTTTTACCTCTCGCAAGTAGCAGGAGATACCTCGCAGAGCTTCACCCATGGTGCTGGGAGACGGCAGCTGCACACGTGCACACACACACACACACACACACACACACACACACACACACACACACACACACACACACACACACACACACACACAAATGAGGACGTTTTGAACTGTGTACATATGAGTGAGCACAAGTGAGTGCGAGTGTACCGGCGGAGGATGTTCTAAGCACGTATGGAAATGTTTGGTGTGGTCTCCTTGGATTCTTTTGAGAGAAACCCGCGACTCGCCAATCAACTCGTTGTGAGTCAGCTTGTCCTCGTCACACACAGTCAGCCTGCGGGAGCCAAGATGGAAGAGTTCAAAAGTCCAACTTGACACGTGGAGACGTGCACCCACCTGAGTGTCTTCCTGTTCATGTCTTGCTGTGTGATTCCTATATAGGTCAGTGTCTCGTTCCACACGGGATTCAGAGAGTTGCGGATGGTCTTTGTCTTCAGCTTGTTGGCCTGATGGCACATGTTAGCATCGTTAGCGTCATTTACGGTACTGCATATTTAGATCTTGGTGAATCAATTTTTTGGGGAGAAGCAGGGTTGTAGAACATTGTAGAAGGTTGTGGTCTGACCTTGGAGGCGCCGGGCAACAGATGAACTTTGACGTAAGGATCAGCCAAGCCGTTAAAGTCCATCGGCTTCAGGCCCTGTGGAAGCAGGTGCCCTTTAATGGCTGCTACGCTAAACGGGGTCTCCAAATGTTTGAGGAACTCTGCCTTAAATGATCAGTTATGTTGTTATGTCAGGTTGATTTAATTTTTGACATGATTATAAGTCAATGTCTTTCCTCCTGTCACGTGATCCATGTGTGTGGACTTCCTGTTTGCGTCTTACCTTGGCTCTAATCACGGTGCAATGCAGCTGACTGGTCGCCTGCTCGTACCTCAGCTCAAACTCCAGAGTTCCCAATTCCGCTGCTCACACAAAGAAATACATCTTACACTCACAACATATCAGTGTGTCATGTTCGGTGTGAAACCATGGACACTATGTGCTAGCACAAAGGTGGCGTATGTGGTGTAATTTATCATCTGCTAGCGGCTATCTTCTAGCACATAGCAAAGTTCTCTTGAACTTGGTTGGCCAAATCTTTGTGTATCGCTTTCGTAGTATCGGAGCATCATGAGTTAATGTGTTTGTTGGTGTGACCTTTGACAACCGTTCAGTTTTTCACGTAAAAGTTGAATTGAATAAAAATCATGTGCTAACACACAGCGGCATGCTAATTTAGCATGCTGTGCATGCCACATAGCCTGTTAGCCGAGCTGCACACACGGAATGACAGGGAACCTCACTGCAGTCGTCGCTGTCGGAGCCGACAGTGTCGACTGACGTGCTTGCGTCCCCGTCCCCCTGCAGGCCGCACGCCGTCTCGGAGGGGCCGAGACCTGACGACGACCTAGGAGAGGTGGGCGAGCAGCGGGGAAAGTAGTCCGAGATCTGGCGAATGGGGCGGATGGGGCCCGGACACACGTCGATGGCCATGTGCTCTTGGATGGAGATGCTCAGCTTCTTCTTGGTCCTCCTCGTGCTCATCCGGCCTGAAAACAAACTACCTGCTCATTGATTGAATTCTTTATTTCAAATGTGAGATTGATGTTCAAAACTAAATGAGATGAATGCAGATCTGTCAATCAAAACAGATCACCTGGGGATTAGTTCAAAAGTTGTCAGTCAGTTTGTTCGCGGGTGGGAGTGAGACTTTGATGTCTGCAATGAAATCATATGACTGCTAGTGCTGGCATAACATGCCATGACGCCCATAAAAGAATTGCCCGTCTCAGATCTCATGAAAGGATTGACTGGCTCGCTCGTATCTCGGCGACCATTCACAGCATCCTCAGATGTCTCCTTCCCCGCTCGTTTTCACACTCCCCTTTCATGATCTCCTTCGAATCCTGATTGACGGCTTTGCGTGTGCGCGTGCATGTGACATGTTGAAAGTTTTGCTGCTCTGCCTGCACCTCAAGTGAGCTCCACACGGGAGCGCTCCAAAGCGAGCAAGTGGAGCTGCTTAACGAGTTGCAAATGATGTTTTAAGAAATAATCAGCGCATGCCACAATGTCAAGTAAGTAGAGAAGAGAGCGTTTTGCACCAACGGAAAAAGTTTCAAAGGTCTTGTCGCACATTTGCCTCGATCGTCCGTCAGCAATATCACGAATGGATCACAACACATCATATCAGTACACGGATTGCAGGCGAACATGCTTATTGCGCTCGAGTGACCAGTGTGTGTGTGTGTGTGTCTGTGTGTGTGTGTGTGTGTGTGTGTGTGTGTGTTACCTTGTTAGGATGATGCCAATGAAGCCAAAGCAAGTGGAGTCCAGCTGATCAGGGTGTCATCTGACTAACAGGTGGCTGTTTAAGCGGACAGTGGCATCCAGCAAAGGGGAAAGCAGTGAGGGAGGGGGGCAAGCAGATGGGAGGGATGTTCACACCTTCTTTTTCATAAGCTTGTGTGCTCTTGCGACTGTTTTCTTTCCATCCTGTGAGGAGGAGGAGGAGGCTCTTCCTTTTATCATGATTTACCCCCCTCAACACACTCACCCTCACTACAAACCCCCCATTTGCAGAGCCTTGGAGGGTGTTGGAGTAAACCTCGCATCTGTCTTCCTCCTCTTCCTCCTCTGTGTAATTTGTGTTTAATGATAGTTAATGATACATGTATGCATCCAACACACACACACATGCACACACACACGGGAGGAGCTTCTTCCTCCCAGCCATCACTGCACTAAGCACACAATAATGCCAACACTTTTTCAGAATATACTGATACTGTACATTATGAATTATTATTATGTTTACATGTTTATTTCAAAGACATTCCCATGAGCTGTATCATCTTATTTTCAGGGAGTTTTGTGTATGTATGTGTGTGCGTGTGCATGTGTGTGTTGGGTGGAGTCCGTGGGGAGGGAGGATGGCCTTGGTTGAATTCTCATCTTCCTTGTCCTTGCTGAATCCCCCCCTCCGTCCATACACCACCCATATATGGGCTGGCTGTTACTGTGTTCCTGGGCATGAGGAGCGGGGTCAAAGATCAGATGGTGTAGGTGACTTTAATAAGAGCCCTTGTTGCCCGCATGAGTGACACGTAGACACAAACATGGAACAAACTTCAAGTTGAGCTAGAAAAGGTAACAAAGGCCATAAAATGGAAGTCGTCTCTATTAAATGAACGATGACCAACGCCCACGTTTGCAATATCCTGACCTATGTACGACAGCAATGTGCCAGTATGTGAGACGTGTGGAAAATTTATGTCAGAAATTGGGTGGAATAACAGCACGTGATAATCAATCCAGCAGAGGGCAGTGTTGTTCACATTATATTTATTGTTTCTTTTTTGTCAACAACCATTTGAAACTTTACTCCAAAATCCACCTTATCAACACCCAAATGTTCCCGCTGCCAACACGCGCGCCATCGTTGCGGGTGGGCGGGGCTTGGGTGCTTGGTGAGGGTCACACGCAGCCGATGTCATCGTCAGGACGCACGTAGGCGTCGGGACGGACAAACGTGGGCGCTCCCGTGCCATGGTCAGTGCAGGTCGTGTCCGCTTGAGCCGTCAGACGGGTCCTGGGGGGCCACAATCACATTCAAGTTAAATACTCTTCCCCAGTGCAATAAATTCAAATGCCATCAATACCCCGTTAAACTGTTTTGTTACGTGCCTCTGAAAGAAAAAAAGAAAAGTCGCACTGTATTGTGAAAATGCTTTTTTCACGAGTATTCACTCGAGTACTCAGAGATACGACAAGTACTTTTATTAGCCTTTAAGGGGCGTGGCCATTGAATGATGCCAAGAACTTGACCGCTTGAGAGCGTCTGGCCGTGGGAGGGAGGGAGGCGGCGTATTAACGTAAGAAAAACAAAAGCGGTCTGACCTTTGACTTTCACTCTTTGCTCTTCTTTTCGCTGTTTTGAAGTTTCTCGACTATCTTGCGTTCGTGTCCAGTCGGGTTGTGCCTGTTGGTGTTGTCACTGGCCTCCTTCTTCGAGCGACCTTTGCGCGACGCCCCCTCTGATGATGTCATCATCGCCAGCGCAACACCGAGAAAAACAACAGCAGAAACAACGTTCAACCATCCGTTTTCTCCTCCATTGAACTCATCTTAGCTGCTTTTGAGTAAAAGGCGCACTGACTACCAGCCGATTGCAGGGCACACAGAAATACAATGGTGATCATGATAATGATGAAGATGTGGACCTGTATACTTGTCACTGAGGTTGTAGTACTCGTACTGGTCGTAGTACTGGTCCTCGAAGTTGGTGGGCTTCAAGTTCTTGACGTCCACGTGACTCATGACTGCTGCTGCTTTTCTTGTCTCTCGCAGGAAAAATAATACAAACTGGCCGGCTGTGCTCAGGATCGCTCTGCTCTGGCGCTTGCTCTGTCTGCGTGTTTGTGTTCAGTGGCGCTTTTATGGGACGGTCCAGTTCCTCCCCCTAGGCTGCCACAAGTTGCTATTTTGCTGGAAACTTCCAGGCTCCTCCTGCTATTGCATCAGTTGCGCATCTGGACTTCCTTTTCAAAAACGAGGACAAAAACAAGTAAATATGTCTGCCCAAATTTCAGCTAGACAAAGTTTTCATCACTTTGTCACGTCCTTGTGTAGTATTCATAGTCCAAGTTTTTGATGACATGCATGAATCCATCAATCAAGAGTTTTCCAACAACTCATTTTTTTTTTCATTTTGTTTTGCGATCGAAGGTCGAGCAGTTCAGGTCCAATAAAAAGCAATGATTATTAGTTTTATCTCGCCGCCGCCCCACTATGACCCAGAAACATCTAACAAATTTATCAGCTAAAAAACCAGGACGAGGTCACTGACAAAAACGTATGTTTGCGCGCGCGCTCAGTGTTTGCGAGTCACAGCTGCATTGGCAGAGAAGCAGGTCACACAAGATAAGATAGTTTGTGCTTTGCTGCCGACTTGACATTTATACTTGGTAAATAACACGCATGAAGAACGTGCTCACGTGTACAAAAATAATAAACACGAATCGACACGTTGGCTCCAATTAATGAATGAATGAATCTTTATTTCGAACATGACTTAAAGAATAAAAAAACAACAATAAAACAAACAACAAACAATATACATCACTGTTCTTAAAGGAGGAGTCTACAAAGTCTGAGCATTCCGACTTGGACTTTTTACAACTTTTTTTTTACGTGTGGTGAGCTCAGTTCGACATGCTCGTCGGTGCGTGTTAGCGTCCAGCAGGCGACAGTGCGCCCTGTGTGTATCTGTTTCGACAACAGGAAAAAAGAGACGAAGAAGCCGCTAAGCGGAAGTAAGGGAAAACGTAGCTAACGTGCTAACAAGCGGATAATCTTTGTAAGGTTAATTTGCAACCTTGCGTCGTTTTGATGCTTTTGTGCCAATCAAAGCAAGCGTTGGCTGATTTAATTTAATGGCATATACATGCGTACGGTTTTGTTTTATTCTGTTCCGTGGTCCTGGCGAACACGAGCCTGGCATGGGCTCCTAGCTAATTGAAGCGAATAGCTGGAAAATAACACTCGTCATTTAGAGCATATAATATAATTATAACTTTTAACATAGCCTCATTTTTTATTCAAAAGTACAAGTGTTGTATGTAGTTGCAGAAGATGTCAGCAGATACTAAGATCGCTGAGCTGCTCACTGAACTCCATCAACTCATCAGACACACGCAGGTCAGCTTGCACAGTGTCATTTGTGTGTTTGCGCGTCTGGCTACATGGTCAAATATGTGCACGTGTGTTTTAGGAGGAGCGGTCACGCAGCGAACACAACCTGCTCAACATCCACAAAACCCACGAAAGGATGCAGACGGAAAACAAAAGTCAGTGGGCGTCTTTGTTTCTTGGCGATCAACACGGCACGTTCGGCACGTGTTTGACTTGAACGTGCACTTATTGTCCCGCAGCGTCGCCGTACTACCGCACCAAGTTGAGAGGACTTTACACCACTGCCAAGGCAGACGCGGAGGCGGAGTGTGGGTCGGTTGACTCGTGTTGTCATGGCAAGCATTGACACCTGTAAACCATTGTCATGGTAACGCATGGCAAACACGTCACTTATTGTCACCGAAACAATTGCCACGGTATAACATGAATGTGTAACGTCATTATGGGGACAATGAGTCGTGGTAACGACTGACAATGTGGAAGGCGTTGCAACAGATGACTACAAGAGTGTTGCCATGTTAACCGTTGAAGTTTGTCTCGTTTTCAGGATCCTGCGTCGTGCACTGGACAAAATAGCTGAAATCAAGTCGTTATTGGAGGAGCGAAGGATCGGTGCGTACGCACCTGCGTCCCGTCCTGTCCCCGGCGTCCGCTCACCTCATCACACTTGTTGTCCGTTGCAGCCGCCAAGATGGCCGGAGTTTACAGCGACAGCGACCCCCCTAGGAAGACCATGCGACGTGGCGTCCTCATGACTCTTCTCCAGCAGTCGGCCATGACGCTGCCGCTCTGGATTGGCAAGCCTGGCGAGAGGTGCCGCACCACGCTCTTTTTAGTTGACGTGCTTATTGGTGCTTTGCAGTGAAGCCCGCCTACATTCTTGAAAAGCGCACTCCAGCCAACATATCAGAACTTGGCTTATGCTGCTGTTTTTGTCAGTCCATGAAATATTTATTCTCACAAAACAGTGTCTGTCCATCTTTTCAGCCCGCCCCCTCTGTGTGGGGCCACGCCCGCCAGCGGTGACTATGTGGCCAAGCAGGGAGACAAGGTGGCGGCCAGGGTCAAGGCGGTGGACGGAGACGAGCAGTGGATCCTGGCTGAGGTTGTGAGCTACAGCCACGCTGCAAACAAGTGAGAGTTCACAATAATTCAAGTCTGTGTTGTCCTCCATCTAGTGGTCAACACTGATATTACAACTTATAAACTGCAAAACACTTTTTTTGTGGTGACTCCACTTTGACATTCATGATTCAACGTGCGTGCTCTCTGCTCATACAATTATGAACAAACCAAACCACACTCACCACTTGTAACCTCTGTCAGGTACGAGGTGGATGACATTGATGAAGAGGGCAAAGAGTAAGTATGTCACCCACAGGAAGTTTGTCAGCCACGCTAGTGGGAACTGATGTCACTTCCTGTGTGTGCGCTTGCATCAGGCGACACACTCTGAGCAGGCGTCGCATCATCCCGCTGCCGCAATGGAAGGCCAACCCAGAGACGGACCCCGAGGCGCTCTTCAGCAAAGACCAGCTGGTGCTCGCCCTTTACCCGCAGACCACCTGCTTCTACCGCGCCCTCATACACGCCCCGCCGCACAGGGTCAGTCGCACACACGCACGGGCACACGCGCACACAGGCTACGTGACCCTTGCAGGTCGACTTGGGTCAACCGTTGGCTCTTTCAGTACTTTTCGCTGAAAGCTCAAATTTACCACAGGTGATCCGGGACGATGATTTTAAAATGCTTTGAAAAACGGTTTGAAAGGTGTGCGACAAAAGGTAAATGATTGTTGTGTTTGCTTTGCCACTGTGGTGTGCAGCCCCAGGACGACTACTCGGTGCTGTTCGAAGACACGTCGTACGCCGATGGGTACTCACCGCCTCTCAACGTGGCTCAACGTTACGTGGTAGCCTGCAAGGAGAACAAGAAGAAGTAAAAGCAAACCAAAGTGCACAAGACATCGTCGCACATTACCTTCGCCTCAAACTCTACCTAGTGGCAAAGCAAGGAAGTGCATTCTGCCAAAAGAATCATTTGGGGGGGTTTTTAACTTGCAAGGAAATATGTCATTAATATTAACTGTAAATAGTAAAATATGTGTGAAATTGTTTTTAAACATTAAAAGATACAAAATGAGCCATGTATTTGTTAATGAGCACATAATATAAGCATCACACAATTGATGCATTGTAGTGAATTTTAGTGGACGGATGTCCACGCACTTCTTAAAAGTACTATCTCACAATTTGGTCAATTTAGTAGTAGTATTTAAATATCTGTCAGTGCACGAGTGGGTGCTATTTTTACAAAAGCACAAGTAAGCGGGATATTTTCGCAACGGCGGATTGCACTGAAGGCAGCACGGCGCAAGTCCGTAAATGCATCAATGACGCGATAAAACACAAGATGGCGGAATCGGTGAGTTTGTCTCTCATATTGTTTGATTATAAAGCAGAAACCACTAGATAAACTCCAGAAACTGTTCTTGACATTACAGAGTTCTGTGTTTAATCAGCGCATACCCGTAGCTTTGACGTCCAAGTGATGTAAACAGTCAAAGTAGCATGTAGCTAGCCCAAGATAACTTCACAAGCCCTCAGCTTCACTTCAAAACATGCGCAAATAAACAATTATTATTCTCCCATGTAAGTGACCCACGGCATTGGAGTCGATATGTTTTGTTTTGCAACTTAGAGCTGTAGTTTCAAATGCTGACCATTCAAAAAAACCGTAATCTGGGCTAATAAAGGACAAGTTTTCTTTTTTTCCCCATTGCGTTGCGATCTCCAAAGATCAAAGCCTGACCCATGACCCAAGATTTCAGATAGTTTATACGCAATGAGAACACTAATCTGCAAAAGAAAATGTCCCTTATTAGGCCAAATTATCTTCTAGGTTTATGACAAAAATCGATATATTTTTTAATCATCAAGCCCAATATCATTGAAGCATGAAGAAAATGGTGTTAAAAATTTGTCACTATTTTTTTAAGAAAGTATTTGTATTTACTATTTGATATATCATCTGGTATCAAAGCGCATAATTTTCCTGCCAATGATGTCACAGCACGCAAGCAGTTGATAGCGTGTGGCAGTAGGTGATTAATCAGAAAATGCCATTTCCTTCCTGTCATGTGGCGTCTCCGTCAGCCAGCTCTCTGATGAAGACTCGGCGGTGGCGGTCAAGCCGGCGCCCAAACGCCGTCGCATATTAGACTCTGCGGCCATTGTCCCCGTGCCCATCTACTCTAACAAGGTCAGTTCAAATGATAAATAATAAAAGGCACTGCAATGTCTTTAATTCACATTTTATTGTATACAGTCTGAATGGAAATAAACGTCAAGTTATTGTTCAGGCCAGCAGTGCAATGATGCCGCTGAATGTTTGGCTGTCTTGAAGGTGAACAGCAGCCTGCGACTGAAGGCGAAGATTCCAGTCTTGACAGAATATGAAAGACCAGGTCGGAGGGGGCCAAGAAGATGTTGCTTCTGCCAATGACAAATTTCAATACCACTTTTGCTCTTTTTGTCCGCAGACAACAGCGATGTGGACAAACTGTGGTCGCCGACGGCGGGTCAGAAAGAGCTCAGTATCACCATCAGCGACTCTGATGACGAACAGGAAGTGTATGTGCACACCAGGAAGTAGCGCGTGCACACACACAAAATTCATCATATGTTTGTGTGTGTGTGTGTGTGTCAGAAAGGAAGAAAGTCCCCTGCTGTCTTCTCCCCCTTCCCCAGCAGACATTTCCTTCCAGAAACCGTCGCGACATTCAAAGAAGAAGATAAAGTGAGTGACCTTGCATATGTACGGCTGCAAGACGCTGCACATTATTAGCACTTTGCTACTTTGTTGCGCAACATCAATAAAACTATGGCGTGTGTGTGCACGTGTCAGCGAGGTGGACAGGAAGCTGCGTGCCGTGAACGCCGTCTTCTCCCCCAATGGTGTATCCACCAGGGGACGGCGACGTGACCTTCTACAGCAGGATGCTGACGACGTGATGATCATGACGGAGACTGGGCTGCGGTCATGTGACCAACAGGTGCTGAAGGTGCGATGTCGCACTGACGTCTACAAGTTGCCCGTCACGATGGTACGTACGCACACACGCCACCTGCGTTCAATCACTTTAGTCAAGTCAATCAACAATCAGTCAACAAGCAATCAATTATTCAACCTTCATGATAGTTTTTGACAGACTTTTGCCAAAATCTGCTTGTGCCTCAAAATGTCCCCCGTGGTGCACCCCAGAGCACATCGGTGGGCCAGATGCTGAATCAGTTGGCGGACATCTTGGGCGTGCCAGCCTTCCGCCTGCGGCTGCTGAGGGAGGAGGCGGAGCTTTCTGCCGAGGCCAATGTGGGCGACTTGGGCCTGGACATTGCTGACATCTTGGGTGAGTCACATGAAGAGCGCAAGTCTTTTGTCAAACCTCTCCAATGCCAGCCTGTCATGTATTAATGTTTGTTGTGTGTCTAGAATGCGTCGTCATGGCGACAGATGAGAGCCCGGTCATCACGGTGCGTCTGCAGGGCAAAGACCGAGATTCTACGCGGGACTTCTCCGTGCACAAAGTTTGTAACCGCCGCCTCTTCCTACCACTCTCGTTCACTTGGATAACGGCTAATGGGTGTCGTAGGAGGCGGAGCTTGGCAGCATTTTCTCGCAGTACGTGTCTGCGCTTCCCAACGCCACCAAGCAGAAAGTCAAGTTTCACTTTGATGGCTGCAAGGTGACAGAGGGACAGACGCCGGCGCAGCTGCACATGGAGGACGGAGACATCATCGAGGTGTGGACGTGATGCCGACACAAAAGCGCTGCCGCCTTCTTTTGTCAATGCTGGGGAAACAAAATCACAGTATTTTTAAGAACATTTTGTTTGTACTCTGGATGACATTAAACACATTTTTTGGTTAATTGTTGCCTCGTTGTACAAAATATGCGCATGTTGGCAGGTTGTTCATTGAGAGCAAAACAAAGCAAAATAATATATTTAAAGCAAACGCAAGGATTGTTTATTCACACAAATACATTTGGTTATGAACTTAGTCGATGACGAAAGGTTCAAAACGTCAACTTGTTTGGGTCACGTGGGCCAACTTTGCCTCAGCTGTCAGATGTGAACACGTGACAGTCCGTCACGTGAGCTCTGAACCGGAAGTTGACGGCAAAGCATCATGGCGGCAGCAACCAAATGTAATTTGTGAGATTTTCCATTCGCCACAAACTTTTCTCGCCGGGCGACAAGAAGAAGAAAGCAACAAAAACATGTTTGTTTAACAGCCTCGGGGAGATTAAGTCCGAAGTGGACGAAAGCGTCTGAGTCGTCGCATTTGGAGGTAAATACAAGTTTCTCACCCCCCCCCATGTTTATTTTGGGCTTTCCGATGGCGCAATAGCAACACATTAGAACGTATGTCGACATGATCAACATGCTGCTCAGGCGCTCGTCTATTTATAATAATTGTTATTTTAATTTTGTTAAAGTGTTTATCGGATTCGCTCGTATCTGGCGCCAGTGACGTCACACGTATGTGATTTGTTGATTGCAAATTCTTACGTGCTTACGAGCACTGAATTAATTATCTTACACTTAGTAACAGTTGGTGACATAGCCGAGGGCAAAAGGGCCAAGAATTCCTTTGGAAATTTTATCTATAAATGTGATTTAATAACTGCATCTGCGACTAATTTATACATGATGATCCGGGGGGGGGGCCTGGGGGGTTAGTCTTGTTGATGAGCGAATGATTGCCCGTTAAAGCTGTCCAGTCACATGCTTTCAGTCCCGGAAGAAACGCGTCCAAACATTCCTCCAAGACACGCCCATCTCTAATGCAACTCGTGACTTTGGCTCTTCAAGACGCTGCGCCGTCAGGCCACTTGATTAGGTACACCTGCTTCAAACATGCATTATATGCAAATCTACTTGTAGGTCCATATACTAGTACACTGTGTGTCCTCACTTGTAAATCCTTTCTGCACAACAGTAGAATGACAGACTACTGAGTCATGTTTTTTTTACCTCCACTGAAGTCATTCTATTACTGGTGAGGACAAAGAGGATACTAGTACATGACCTAAAGCTGAATCTCCTTGATGTGGCTGTAGCTAATTGCATGAGCTGTCTGTCATTGCCCCCAGCGGCCGCCATGTCCGCGGACGCGCCTGCATCGGACGCAGCGCCGTTTTTGTCTGACTACAGCGAGGTGGCATCAGCGGAGGAGGAGGAAGTGGAAGTGCAGCGTCAGGATGCGGTGCAGAATGAGGAGCTTAGCGGCGTGACGCCAGTGCGTGCTGTGCTGACCGTCCTGATCCTGTGCTACATTAACCTGCTCAACTACATGGATAGATTCACCATCGCAGGTACAAGCGTGCACACGCAAATGTGCACACGACAGGTTGCACACTGATGATGTCATATGCCCGGCAGGTGTGCTTCCCGACATTGAGCGTTATTTTGGAATCGATGACAGCAAATCGGGTCTGCTCCAGACGGGTGAGAGAACGTCCGACATAGTGTACGCGGATGCCGCCTTCAGCGCTCTACTGGATGTGGACCATGTTGGATGTGGCAGAGTAGGACCATCGCTGAAAAGGGGGCGGGCGATTCGCCTCCTGAAATTGTTGCCACATCCAACATGGTCGCTATGTCGGTGCAAGATTAAGCGCTGGACGAAAGGCGGCGGATGTGGGCGGTGACCTCACTCCCTGCTGCCTCTGGTTTCCAGTCTTCATCTGCAGTTATATGTTCCTGGCGCCGCTCTTTGGTTACCTGGGCGACCGCTACAACCGCAAGTTGATCATGAGCGTCGGCATCACTTTCTGGTCCGTCGTCACGCTGGTCAGCTCCTACACGCCCAAGGAGGTCAGCGGCAACCTTAGCAAACTTGCCATTTGTCCTCCTCCATGTTGTCCTCGCCTGTGTGCTCAATGGACGAATTGGCTTGTGCGGCCGGTAACGACGAGTGCCTGTTTTGTCTTTTGCTTTCAGCACTTCTGGGCACTGCTACTGACACGGGGCTTGGTGGGCGTAGGCGAGGCCAGTTACTCCACCATTGCGCCCACCATCATCGCTGACCTCTACGTCAAGGACCGCCGCACAAACATGCTGTCTGTCTTCTACTTTGCCGTTCCTGTCGGCAGGTAGGAGCGCCGCCGGCGCCGACGTGCGCCTTCATTTCCGCCAGTGAGATCCTCTTGCTTTCTCCGCAGTGGCCTGGGCTACATCGTGGGCTCCCAGGTCAGCAACGTGGCCAAGGACTGGCACTGGGCTCTGAGGGTGCGTCCGTGGCTGTGCGTCCGTGTCCGTGCATGTGCTTGTTGTTGTCTAAGTTGTCTGGCTTTGTCACAGGTGACGCCGGGGTTGGGTCTGGTGGCCGTGCTGCTTCTGGTCCTGGTGGTGCAGGAGCCCAAACGCGGTGCCGTAGAAGCTCGGTCCGAACATCAGCTTCATCACAGCAGCTGGACGGAGGACCTGCGAGCACTGAGCAGGAAGTAGGTGCACCAGCCGGCTGGGCTCGCCCGTTCGCTAAATACTAACCCGATGCACTCTCTATATTTGCGGTGGTTCACCTGCAGCCCGAGCTTCATGCTGTCCACGCTGGGCTTCACAGCCGTTGCCTTCGTTACGGGCTCCCTGGCGCTGTGGGCGCCCACCTTCCTGTTCAGGGCAGCCATGTTTACGGGTGAACGCGCGCCCTGCCAGGAAGCTCACTGCTCATCCTCGGACAGGTGAGCCCGGGGGAGGGAGGGGAGGGGATGCCGCTCAGAATTGAGACGTAACGTTAACAACAGTTTCTACACCTTTTTTTTTTTTCTGGACTGGCGACTGGCCCATCTGTCTCATAACTTTGGTGATTTTGTGCCTGCAGTCTGATTTTCGGCGCCATCACATGCGTGACGGGCGTGCTGGGCGTGGCCAGCGGAGTCCAAATCAGCCGTCGGCTTCGAAGCCGAACGCCGCGCGCCGACCCGCTGGTATGTGCAGCTGGCCTGCTGCTCTCGGCGCCCTTCCTCTACCTCGCTGTGGTTTGCGCCCAGGCCAGCACCGTTGCCACTTATGTAAGTAGAGCGTTGCCACCTCTGCCACTTGTCATCCGGCGCTCGCCATTGGTTTGTTGTTTGGAATGAAGACAACGTTGTGTTGTGCGCAGGTGTTTATTTTCCTGGGTGAAACCTTCCTGTCCATGAACTGGGCCATCGTGGCCGACATTCTGCTGGTCAGTGACGTGACGCACGTTTCCTCTCTTCTCCCTCCTTATTCTTCTACTTACATGCTTGTGTTTCTTTTTTGTTGTTGTTGTTAGTATGTGGTTGTTCCCACGCGGCGCTCCACCGCCGAGGCATTTCAGATCGTCATCTCGCATCTTCTTGGAGATGCCGGAAGTCCTTATCTCATCGGAGTGGTACGCGTGCGCTCCATCTTGTCGCACGCGATTCATTTTTTTATCTTCCAGTTGTCGATTGCATGGTTATCCAGCGCCGCTGTTTTCTTTCAGGTGTCGGATTCTTTGAGGAAACGGGATTCCTTCCTGTGGCAGTTTCGCTCACTTCAACTTTCTTTGCTGCTGTGCGCCTTCGTGGCCGTCGGGGGCGGAGCCTTCTTCCTGGCCACCGCCCTCTTCATCGAGCAAGATCGCCACCGAGCAGAGAACTTTACCCCCGCAGGTGATCTAGCACGCTCGCTCACGCACAGCACATCACGTGACGGTGGCAATATGATGTGACTCGGTGTGTCCGCAGATGACGAGCCCATCCGGGTGCCCAAAAGTGGGCGATCCACTCTGGTTCCAGTGTCCAGCGTTCTGATTTGACGGCCTGCCAGCCGTCTTTTCCCATTGGGAGGGAGCAGCCGCTGATATTTTTATCACTTTTTTTTTTTATTTGAGACGAGTCCAGCAGCGAACTCTAATGACTCCACATCTCCAGAAAACCGCTTTTTTTTTTATAAGAAAAGACCACTTTTAGGATACTCAACTGTTTGTGCGGTCTTTTAGGATACTAGTGTTGCCCTTTCTTAACTTGCTATGTGTCCGCTTCTGTCAAGGTGTTCAACTTTCTGCTCTTGTAGTTACCGGCGTTTGTCATTTTCCCACCTGCGGCCTCGGTGGCTGCCCGCTTTGCTAACTGGCTTCTTAGCTCAACCGAATAAACCAAGACAAGTTGTTTACTCCTTCATTTATGTCACTTGTTTGGACGAGACTGCATCTCGTCGCTGGTCACCTTTTAGGTGCTTGCTAATCATCCAGTACTTGCTAACCAACTTGTAGTTTGCAAACCAGATTTTCTACTACTTATCTTATAGTCAACGTTTCGGCATATGTCTACTCGCCTCCTCAGAGATACTATATTTACTAATCGTCCTCTGCTTTTCTCGTTGTCCTCTCGACATCCAACAAGTCTGACTTCCTGGTGATTGCCGTCCCCAGTTGTCCTCGGCTCTGGTTTTCATCTCGTTTTAATCTTGTCACGTAGTCATCTGCCTGTCTCAGACAAATCCAGGTGGTTCAGTGCGGGTTTAGTTAGTTGTAGCTCCGCCCTCTTCCCCCCCAATCACCTCGATGTGGTTTCCTGTTCATCGGTGTGAAGATCTTCTTCCATCGCGGCAGAGGAGCCCGCTTTGAGCGCGTGCGGCGTTGAAAGCGGCGGGCGATTGGCCGAGAGGAGCAGGAAGGGGGCGGGAGCAAGTCGTTGCCAGATGAGCCCGCGTCGGCGGCGAGGAGCCCGAAACGGCTGACCGGCCCAGATCTACTCGCACATTGACCGCCGTTGCTGAGGCGACGTCACGGCGTCGTTTTTCCCCGCGTGCACCTGGCTGACGGGAAGTCCTCCAGTTCGCCTTCATCCTGCCATTGCCGCTTCTTTCTCTGTACCTCGCACACCCTTCATACAAGATGGCTGCCTGACACGCTCTGAAAACACTCGACAGCCAAAAAGGTTTCACCTTTTTGTCTTCTTCTGCATCATCTTTATTTTGTTCTACTTGGTCTTATGTCTTCTCCTTCGCCTCCTCTTTGTCCATCATCTACTTCATCATCTTTATTTTAACTCAATTCTTCATTTTTATCATCATCTGCTTTGTCGTCATCTTCATCCTCACTGTTTTCTCCTTTGTTCACAAGGACACAAAGTTCAGCGGCAGCGGCGCTGCGACTTCCTGAGTGTGGCGTGTCGGCCATGTTGTCTTCCTTTGACGTGAGTTGTGGGTGATCCGTTTTTGCCCGGCCCGCTTTTTGACTGGCGTTGTGGTTACATCCTTAGGTCGCATCTCTGCTCCTGCCCGCACTGGTGTCGGCCGCCATGTTGGCGTGCGGCGTCGCCCTGGCGTTGGCATGTCTTCACTGCAGGGACAATGGACCACCTGGTTCGCATGATGTCACTTCTTGTCACCTTCTGTCATCAATGTGTTCAACTGAACTGTTTTTATTTTCTGTTTTGGTGTCGTCAGTTTCCATTCAGGATGCACGCTACACCAGCAAGTACATCCCGTGAGTTGAACGCTTTGGTGCGACCGATCACAATGCGACCAATCACTTTCGAGTCGCACTCGATATTTTTTGTCCCTGACACACAGGTCCACTCAATTCACACTAAATTTTTGTCTCTCACACACAGGTCCTCTCAATTCACACTGGTCCATCCACGTAAGTTGTTTAGCTCCAGAAGCTTACGTTTATGGCTAAAGCTAACAAGCTAAATTAGATGAGGCCTCAAGGAAGAACTATTGAAGCCTGCTCAGACAAGGAAGTGAAACATGTAACACGACGAATTGCAATCTATTTTCTGGATGAACGAGAACATCCGCAGCCATCTGACAACTGTTTATCGCTAAAACTAAATTTGGCAGAAGCTAAGAAACTAAATGACTATGTTGCATTTTGAAGCAAGTTTGTGGCTGAAGCAGATATGGCAGATGCTAAAAATGACAAATTAAAAGCTAACACATTTGAAGCAAAGGTTTGTGGAGGCTAACAAAGGGAGTTTTTATCAACACAAACGTTTACTGATTTGCAGATCAGTCGACGACTCGCCCGACTTCTGGCCTGCTGTCACCTTTGTGAGTTGCGCCACATTCTGAACTTTCGTGTCTCTTCTTATCTGTCATGTTCCTCATCACATCTTCCATGACATTCTTCTCATGGTTGATGTTCACATCTTTCATGTTCCAAGCATTCCCGCTTTGGGTGGTGGAAGTCAGCGCAGCGGAAGATCCGACAGAGAGCTATCAGAAAGCGGTGAGATGAAAAGATGAAAAAGTTCCACCAAGTTGAAGGACATTTTTTTTTTAGTCCTGGTCTTCTTTCTGCAGAAAGTAACCACAGCTACCAGAACTCCCACAATGGTGAGCCTTCAAATACCTTCACACGCTTGTTCTGATTCTGGTTTTCCTTCATGTTCGGGGCTTTTTTTTTTGTACTTCTAGTATTTCTTTAGTTAGTGTTTTTCTTGTGCTTTGGGTTCTTCTTCTACATCTTTGCTGGACTCTGTCTCTGGTCTGAGGAACTGAAAAAGACAAAATGCTGGCCCTGTAGTGGAGGTTCAGCACTTTGAGTTGTGTGAGTGGAAATGTTATCCGAAGAGAAATGCATGATTTTTTTTGTTTGTCGTTTGTTTCCACAGAACAAGAATCTCTCGCTGATGATTACATGTAAGTTCTACAGGTTGTTGGCATCACAGTGCCTGCCATGTCCTGTCTGATCTTGTCCTTGTTGTCGGTCTTGCAGAATCGTGTTGCCAGGAGGCGAGGCTCCTGCTGCCAATCTTAGCGGCGCCTCCACGCCGAGCTCAGGTAGCATCCGATGCACTTGCCGGCTTTTCTCGGTAGTGGTCATTTAAAAATGGACACCACGTCTTTGTTGCAGGCGAACTGCACAGCTACGAGAACGTCCAATGTAAGCACCTGGAAAGATCACCAACCTATGTTACTGCTGACTTCCTGTCTTAGAGCCTGTGTGTTTAACTGTCTCTCCTCAGCTCACACAGGCTACCTGAACGTGATTGCGCTTCCTCCAGAGAGTAAGTTGATCGTCATCGTCGTCAATCTGATTGCCAAGCAGGAAGTGGAACCTTGTCAGGAAGGTGGGCAGCGCCCTTGCTGCCTCCTCCCTGATGGATTGATGCTTACTTCCAGGTGAGACGCCAACGTTGTCGTCCCAAAGTGATGAAGACGACGACGACACCGATGACGGCGAGGGGAAGTACGTCAATCAACCCAGCGTAAGTGGAGATAAGCTTCAGAAGATTCCCAATTGGATGTCTTGTCAATGGCGAGCGTCAGATGAGTTGCTTTGCCTTGCAGGTGATGTCATCTAGCCCGCTGCATGATGGGATGTAAAGAGGAATGAAGCGTGACTAATGTCAATGTCGTTTTGTTTTTTATAATTTTTTTGTTGAACTGACGACTCCTGAGAATGTTTTCATCCACACTAGTGTTTTTCAATGTAATTAAAGTTGACAAAAATCATTTCCTGTGCTCATTGGCGTTACAAGCAAATGTATAATAAGAATTAAGATTCTTGTATTTAATATAAGAATGCTCATATTGGAGTAGAAGTGCGGCTCCTGCTCCGAAGCACAGGGTGGCAGTGTTGCATCATGTGGTTGTTTATGATGCACTACCGGAAGAAGAAGGCGAAGGGGAAGAAGAAGGCACTCGAGGGCGGCAGCGAGTGAGCCATTTTGTATCGAACGTAGTTTTGAGATGAAGGATTAAATGCTCTCTTAAGAAGATTGCGTTCTTTAAAACAAACAATCTAACAAAAATAACGACCTTGGGCGGGATCCAACGCCGAGTGAGAAGGCGACCACCAGTGAGTTGGGTGTGATTAGTTTTGTTTTTCTCA
This sequence comes from Syngnathus floridae, assembly GCF_059516105.1. Lineage (NCBI taxonomy): Eukaryota > Metazoa > Chordata > Actinopteri > Syngnathiformes > Syngnathidae > Syngnathus > Syngnathus floridae. The sequence goes on along the minus strand of NC_142429.1, from coordinate 5,294,952 downwards.
GGAAGGCGAACAGCACTCGGCGGGCGGCAGCACCATGAGTTTTTACGGAAGGCCTCCGCCTGACGTCGACGGCATGACTTCCCTCAAAGTGGACAACCTGACGTACCGCACCACGCCGGAGACTCTGCGGCACGTCTTCGAGAAGTACGGCCGCGTCGGGGACGTGTACATCCCGCGAGATCGCTACTCCAAGGACAGCCGCGGCTTCGCCTTCGTCCGCTTCAACGACAAGCGTGACGCGGAGGACGCCATGGACGCCATGGACGGCGCGCTTTTGGACGGACGTGAGCTGCGCGTCCAGATGGCCCGCTACGGCAGACCTCCGGATTCGCATTACAGCGGCGGGCGTCGTGGAAGCTGCGGCGGTGGCGGCGGAGGAGGAGGAGGCCCACCTCGAAGATACGGAGGCTCCAGTCGCCGAAGCAGAAGGTAAGAAAAAAAAAATGGAGCCAAGCGGAGACGCTTTGTTTGGCAAAGCATGGTCAACAATGCACGGTGATCCCGCAGAAGTGCATTGGCGCTTCATTTTAGGAGGAAAAACAAAAATATACTGTTTGATTTTGTCTGTCTTTTTTAATTTTGATCATTATTTTTCATGTACATTTAATGATCATCTAGTTTCTGAGTTTGGTCATGTAATGTTCGCAAGATGAGCCGTGATTGGTCTTTTTACCTGATCCCTCAGCACGTGATGTTATTTCAGTCGCAAAATGAATTTAAAACGTATTAAGAACGAAAAACAATGAATTTATTATTTATAGACAAAATATTTATACTGCTGCAATCAGCTAAGTGCATTAGTTTATCAAAACGTATTATTCCACCTTGAAGTATATCAACATATGTAATGATTAATCTTTAATTAGTGATGCATTTCTCAATTTTACCCAAATTATTTCACCCCCTTGCTACTCTAATCAATCTGTTGTTATATGTATATGTGAATGTGGCAAAAAGGTTTACAATGTCTACATGTCAACTTTGTTCCCGCAGCCCTCGACCAAGAAGACGCAGCAGGTCCCGCTCTCGATCCCGCTCTCGCTCCCGAAGCCGATCCCGTTACAGCCGATCCCGCTCTAGATCTTACTCCAGATCCAAGTCCCGCTCTCCTCGGAACAAGAAGACCAACGCAAGGTCCCGCTCCAGGTCCCGCTCCAGGTCTGCCAGCCGCTCCGTCTCCCCTCCAAAAAGAGGCTCTGGGTCCAGATCTAAAAGCCCGCCCAAGTCAGCCGCTGAGAATGGAGGAGACTCACCCTAGTTGGCAGCAACCTGGGTGAGAACTTTATTTTGCATATCTACAATGAACTTGAGACTTAACAATGACTGTCTTGTTGAATGTCCAGTTTTCTTATTGGCATGTGAAGTGTCGCTGAAAAGTATTCTGATTTTGTGACATTTACAGCCTCGAAGCTTGATCTCCTACCCTACTGACTTTATTTTTCTTTTTTTTTTTTCTTTCAGGTGAAGGATGGATGATGATGTTCCAGGGCAAGAAGCCGCTTGTTCCGGAGAAGGTTGTCTTTGCGGCTTCTGCGTCAGTTTTTTTTTTCCTTTTTTTTTTTCTCTGTGCTTTTCGTCATGAATATAAACCTTTGCTCTCTAGTGAGCGGGCTGGTGTTGCAAGGGACGTTTTACTGTCCTGGGGTTTCTAAACAAGTGGCTCCACTCCATGGACTCGGACACTCCCGTTCAAGGAGTCGGTGTGGTTTCATGGCTAAAGCGAAACATGGTTGTAGTCGGCTGTAATCATCAAAAACTTTTTTTATTTTCATAATGTTGTCTTTGTGCACTAGGCGCAGTTGTGATGCAGTTGTTGCTAAGGTGTTGCTGTGTGTTGCTGGTGCCCTCAGCGCTGCAGTATTCTTCCCTCAGCGGTACGCTCGCGACGCCCCTCTTGTACCATCTGCTCTTTTAGTTGCATTTTTTTTTTTTCCATGTGACTTTCATTAAAGATTTTCTTCACATTGTCTTTTTTATGACATGTAGGTTTTTTACTTGCACCGACTGGAGCTGTGCAGCTGCAACCTTCTGGAAGCTCCGCAGATCCATGTTGGTGGTCTTTTAATAAACTACTACTGTATAACACGCAAGCTTAAGCATCCCTCACTTAAAGATGACAATACTATTTGGAAATCAAAATTACCGCTCATCAGTATTGAAAAAATAAATCGCCACTGGAAGGCAGAATCCTCACATCTCCAAAATGACACACTAGGGTGGTCCAAACATGATAAAATTTGTATTGTGCAGGGTGAGGAAAACAGGGTAAAGGTGCCAATAATCATACATTATTCATGTAGTCTTAATGTGCAAAAAAAAAGTTGATAACGATAGCATGTAAGACTATCTTTGCTATAGGGCAGGGGTCGGGAACCTATGGCTCGCGAGCCAGATATGGCTCTCTTGGCGATGTTAAAAAAGTTATTAAAAAGAATACATTAGTACACTCAAAAAATCGTTGGTCTTAATTAAAATACATGCATTTAATTGTATTTAACTTATCTTATTTTTTTAAATGGTATGGCTCTCACGGAAAATTATTTTTAAAAAATGGGGATTTATGGCTCTGTCCGCCAAAAAGGTTCCCGACCCCTGCTATAAGGCTTTCGACAACAGGAAGTACCCATAACGTTACTTTGAAACGTCCTGCTGAGGTGACGAGATGGACCCCGCTAAAAGCAAAAATGAACGGCCGACCACTGTTTAACTGACAGTTGAGTTTAATTTTTTGAATGTTTCTTTTACTACTTGTGTTTGAGCCACATAGCTGCCATGAACTAAAGTAATCAAAACTGGAACGTCAGCCTGTGCCTGAAGCGACACCTGATGGGAGTCGCTCCTCTGATTCGTCAGATGTCCTAGCACGTCATAGGCGTGATGACGTACTGTGGGCGGGGCTATAAAGGCTTGTTTTTCTTGCAGCTCACCATCTCCGGACTCCATTTTGAGTCAGCTTGTGTGGCAACGCCGAGCGGAAAAAAAGAAAAAAAGCTAAACTTAGCCTAGCCTGTCGTCGCCCTTTCTTTAGGCCCGAACGCTACTAGCACGACCCGAACCCACTCAGCCGACGAAGCAACGCTCGCGAACCAAGTTACTATCCGAAAGGAAAGCAAATCTTATCGTATGTCCGCTATCCAGAACCTCCAAACTTTTGGTGAGTGTTTTGGGAGCGACAGGGTGGGGGAAGGGCAAGCGATGTTTTTTTTTCCACTACAGATGTTCGGATAATATTGAGTTTTCTTTTCTGTCTCGTCCACGATTAGGTTTGGCGTGACGTTAAATTGATGAAATAATATTGTGTGATATGATTTGATGGAATTCGGCGATTAGCAGATTAGCTGGCCTGAGCTAATGGTCAACGCGGCCGCCATTTGGCAGGAAGCTAACAGCCTGTTAGCTTTTTATCCTTGACAGTTTTTCTTCTAACTAAGGTTTTAAATTATTTTGCAGAAAAACAATTTCACAGGAAAGTTGATGTTCTTTTATTGTGCCAATTTGGATTACCAGGAAAGTTGCCAGGGGGAATTGAAAAAATCTTGGTCAATTATTTTGACGTTTCCTCCTTTCGATGTGCTTCGACACCGTCGGTTTTGTTATTTTTGTTGTCCTCGCATTGTCTTCACTGGGTGCTGGAAAGCACGCCGCTGATGTCATAAGTGGCCTGTTTAATTTGATTGGTTTTCTCCAAAGTGAAAGCGTGAAATCTAATCTTGGAGTTTTTTTATGGGGAGCAGCACTAGGCATGCGCAGGCACTGCGCAATTTGACCTTTGAGTCAGGATTCCCGAGCTAGTCGAGGGATTTGGCTGATACGTACGCGATGAACCGTGTGCTCCATGAGCTTATTGTTTATATTTATACCCCTAGACCCCTTTGCTGATGCAACTAAGGGTGATGACTGCCTCCCAACTGGGAAAGAAGACTACATCCACATAAGAATCCAACAGCGGAACGGCAGGAAGACCCTCACGACTGTCCAGGGCATTGCCGCCGAGTATGACAAGAAGAAGCTAGTCAAAGCCTTCAAGAAGGTCTGCACCTTCCTGTTACTTAACACCCATTATTGTTTTCGATTAGATTCAGCTTTGTTCTTTTTGGTCACCGATACAAAGAACTGTCACTCGAGTATCTCATTGTTTGCCGCTTGACCCAACAGAAATTTGCTTGCAATGGGACCGTGATCGAGCACCCGGAGTATGGTGAAGTGATCCAACTTCAGGGAGATCAGCGGAAGCACATCTGCCAGTTCCTCATAGATGTGAGTCGCAGTCATCCTGCCTTGATTTGTTTACCCTTTGCAGCTCATTCACTGTCTTATCTTTGTTGTAGATTGACCTGGCCAAAGATGAGCAGCTCAAAGTACACGGCTTTTAGACGCTACCAATAGCCCCCTCACCCGGAAGACTATCATTTCCCCCACCCCCAATGTGCTGCTGTCGCTCTTCCTCCCCCTGCCCCAGCTCCTACTAGCTAAGGTGAACAAGCTGTTCTAACATGGGACTGTGTACCACCACTGCCGCCCTCCACCACCAGGGGGCAGACTCTCTGCGGCAGCGCAGACTTCCTGAGACTCCTCACAACATCCGAGACGAATGGTGATGACGTCTTCATGCCTTCCCTGGGTTATTTACTTCATTTTTTTTCCCCTTTTTAGGTCTTTGTGCCACTATGAGGCACTATTCATGTAACTTTTTTTGTTTTGTACTTAAGGTGTTTCAATAAAATGATGCGTCTCCATATGTTGTCGAGCAGTGATTGGCTCAGCCAGAATGTTGTTAATAGAGGCTGGTGACAGTTATGCCACCGTAATACAAAAGATATCAAGATGAGTGGGTTTGCAGTCATTCTCCTACACAGGCTCATCTTCTGTAGATGACCTAGTTAAGAGCGGTTTGTGAGGCATTCAAATATCCTTGAAAACAAATCCAAAGCAATTGTAACTTCATTTGATTTGTTCTTTTTTCCTCACATGCACCAAATTAGTCATATATAACCTAGCAGTAATTGCTAACTTCCCAAGGAATATCAGATTTCAGATTGTTGGTGACCCCATACCAGAACTTAATTCACAAAAGTGAGTGGACGATATATATGTTAAGTAATGTAAGACTAGAAAGATAAGCAAGCCAATTGTGCATTAAATACCTGATCTCATTTTTGGGCGTTCGCCTCTTTCGAGCCTTCTCGCGTGCCGTAGGTTTCCAAGGCAACGTCGATGCAGCCATTGTTGATGGCCGTGGAAGAGTCAAATCTCACGACGCTCTTCTCTAACTTCTCTTTCTTCTGTCCTCGTCCAGCTCCAAAAACAAATACTTGGGTACATGATGACTTTGGAGTTTCGTTTTTTTCTTTCTTTCCTTCTTTTTGTTTCAGTCGACTCAGTTGAGCGCTAAAATGGCGCCGAAGCTACATTTTGCCTCCTGCTAGCATTACCCTTTTACTTTTAAAAAGGTAGTTCAGTAAGTCGATTTGAGTTGTCATTCGTCCAAGATTTGAGTACAAACGTGAGCAATGGATTGCGCTTCGTTTTGTTGTAGTCTGACGTCATAGCGGATAGGAGACTCATGTTGTGTTTTGACAATAACTTTACCATAAGGACGAAGAAGAAAAGAGTGACGTCATCCGACAAGAAGAGAAATAAAAGCAAGAAGCTGTTTGCTCTTCATCTTCAACATAATCGCTTCTTAAATAAACTCTGACACCAGGTAAGCACGTGCGTAGGGATCGATGACCCCCCCCAACCCCTTGCACAGTATATCGATGATCCAATTTCAATTAATTGGGCCGAAAATGATTGAGTGCAAATTACATACAATTGAGCAACTGTCAATGAAAGTGGCACACACAGGATGTTCCACTAGATGGGAGAAATTACACAATTATCTTGTGCCTCGAGTTTTAGTTCAGTTTTTGTTTGATGCTGGTTATTTCAATCTCTTCCCTCCAAAATTCACATCAGAAGACACAAGCAATCACATGAAACAATAAGCGTAAGCAGAGCAAGCCAAAATGTAGTTGATGATGACGATGTTTTGTTTTGTGACTGCAGGCAAACTAAACATGTGACCTTCAAGTTAGCTGAGAATGACCGTAAGAAAAAAACAAACATTAAAATCATAAATTTGAAACCTTATCTAAAATGATATGGTCTTCTCGCTCAGCTTGTTCCTGTTTTGGGTTTGGCGGTCCCCTTGCCTGCCATCATTATGGCTGGCGTCACTCTCTACATGCTGGTGCTGGCCCTCGTCCTCTGGATACGATTCTGCCTCAAGGTATGTAGCGCCCCCACGCGGCAAAAACAAACGAGCAAGTAAGCTGAGTGAGATGTTGCGGTCTGTGTTGAAGGAGCGCTGTCCGCCGTTGTGCGGCTCCTGCTGTCCCGACTTCTCCGTGTGGGATCAGTGCTTCCGACTGGCGCAGTCGTGCGACTGTCGACTGCCTACGCTGCGCTCGTGTCTGATGGACGTCGGATCGCCCCCCTCGGTGAGAGACCGCGCAAAACGCCACACCTTGCAGGGCTGTGAATTTATCCTTACAAAAGTGAGTGAGGTTGGTGGGTGCTGTTTGTGTTTGTAGTGTTCCAGCTGGGACTGCGCATGCACGTGTCAGCCCCCCGAGTGCGAGTCGTGCAACTGTCTGTGCTTCGAGATCCGTATCAAGTAGTGCGCAGCAAGAACATCATTCAACACAAATGCTACGTATTAAACAACTTTTACAATTCTACGCTGCCAAGGACATTTTAGCTGAAATGGACTGAATGGGAGAAGACGTCAACGTGCCATCTTTGTCAGGATTTGTGTGGAAGGATTTTCTGAGCTCAAGAAAGTCCTACTGATGGCTTCACAATAGTGCCAATGACTTTGTTTTCTTTGACCCTTTGAGCACATTTGTCTCAGTTCAAGTCACCAAAAACAAATTTTTTTTTTTTACCTTTTACATTAAACACTGAAATGCTGAAATTGTGACTTTCGATCAATCCATCGATCCATCGATCTATTCATCCATCCATCCATCCATCCATCCATCCATCCATCCATCCATCCATCCATCCATCCATCCATCCATCCATCCATCCATCCATCCATCCATCCATCCATCCATCCATCCATCCATCCATCCATCCATCCATCCATCCATCCATCCATCCATCCGACATACTGTACCGACAAGGCTGGACTGATTCAGCCATGTCTTTATTTTTCTCTCTCTCCATTCAACTCCCGTTCCCTCCTTTCTTTTCTTTTTCCCGCCGTTCCTCACGAAGAGTGTAGTAGAGCAATTCACTAATAAAACGTAACCCAGGTACCGTAAATATACACATCATTACAGCATGTTATGAAATAAAGATCATTACATATATATATATATATATATATATATATATATATATATTTTTTTTTTTTTTTTTACATATGTAACATTTAATTTAGGGATCATATATATATATATATATATATATATGTATATACATATATATTTTACATATGTAAAACTATTTAGGTTTATTAAGGACGGTGTCTTTATAAATATGTTTTGACAAAATCATCAAAAAGAGCGAAACATTCATTTTCACATTTTCTGTAAAGAAAAAAATAGTGCTCACATTATTTCTTTGGAAGTCTGTCCAAGTTAATGGGGAGGTTGAAAGTTTGATTAGCATCAGAAGCAATAATCCAAGTAATTAAAAAATAGCTTTCACATTAAAGTTGGGACACTTTGCAGGTGCCACTTCCTGTTTCGTTCAGTTACATATTGCCATCAGGACAACGTGCAAACCCACGCCGACCAACAGGAGCTCGCTGAGGTGGGATGGCGGTGCTGAGCTGGAGGTGGCGGGTGATAAGAACTCCCCCACTGCCTGTCTCAGGAAGTTGTTAAAGACACTGAGGTTGGGCAAGACCATCATTTGGTCCTCTTGTCCTGCTCGGCTGGCGTTGGTGGTGTCCAGCACCGCCGCCTGGTACCAGAAGCTGCCCAGCTGGCACATCAACGCCCCACCAGTATTCTCCTGCATGGACGCAAGTCACATGACAGGAAGTCACAGTCTTGTCCATTCTGAATTTTATCTTCCAAAGCCAGCTTAGATGTGCAATGTGAAAGCAGCAGAAGAAATGAAGGTCACCTGGTCAATTGTCAGTTCAGTACAAATGGAGTCGGTGGACGTCCCATTCCCACAGTCCAGCAGAGGCGTCTGGACCTCCTCGAGAACCTCTGCAGTGCAAAATGGGACGAGAATGACAAAATGTGAGGAGGTGACTTCCCGAGGATGACCAATGGATGACACACATACTTAGAAGACAAAGAAATTTAACAAAGTACTTTTTTGTAAACGTCAAAGAAAATTAAGTAGTGCAGATATGTACCTCCTCCTTGGCTCATACTCCATCCGGCAGCCCAGCAGGTGGAACCAGTGGCGAAAATCTGCCCACTGGCCATGCAGATTGGTTGGATGAAGATGGACAGCGGCGGCGGTGATGCCAGCCGCAAAACCGCCACATTCGGACCCGACTGTGTGCTGGTTGTGATCGTGATCACGTTCACCGCCGTCTCAGAACCACTTTGACCCAGGAAGACGGTCCACTCGGACACCGCGTCGGACCTGCAAAGCACAAGCCCGCTTTAAGCATCCGACGTTTGCTCGTGTGCCGACTTGTCGCCTTACTTTGCGGTGCATTGTGCGCTGGTCAGCACGGTGTCCACGCTAACCAACGTGCCGCTACATACGAGACTTCCATTCAAATGCAGACGGGCCACCCAGGGCCAATCGCCCGCCGTGGCCGATCCAGAACCCGAGAGGCGCTCATTCAATGGGGCGTCCCCGCAAAAGACCTCTGCACAAAAAAATCCCTCACTTTTCCGCAACCTTAATACTAATATTTTAAACATTCAATTTTGACTTGCATTAAAGTGGCGGTGTGCGGCGCTGCTCACGTGTGAGTGTGCCAGTGCTAGTACTGATGAGCGGCGGGGTTGTGCTGGTCGGCGTCTGGTCACCGCAGCTAACCTGCAGGTCAGGGTCGGTTCCCGAGGACGTGAAGGTGACAAACCCCGGCAAGTTGTCGCTACCAATGTGGCCGCTGATCCAATCCTGGTACCGAGACACCCGCGTGTAGACTCCCGGCAGGTTTGGCCTGGCGCAACCTTCTCCAAAGCTCACCACCCCGCTTTGAACCCACCTGGCACCTTGCTTGCTCACCATTGGACCGCCAGAATCACCCTATGGAACACGGCAATCTTCTCATGAGCGGGATTACGTTTGGCATGATTCTTTTCTGTGAACGCCATCAAAAGTCACCTGACAGGCATCCTTTCCTCCTTCTCGCAGGCCCGCACAAATCATGTTGTCTGTGATCGTAGTGTCGTAGTCACAATTGCATTGGCTGTTTCCCACCACGGGAACCTCCACCTCCATCAGGTTTTCAGGGAATGGTAGAGGAACTGCACACACAAACACATCATCCCATTAAAAGAAACTAATTTGACAATTTGGAGTTCAACCGTACGCTAGCATCAAAATAATTGTTCTTATTTTTGCTCGGACTGACCTCCCGAGCCGATGTTGCCCCATCCGGTGACCCAGCTGTCGGTTCCGGTGAAGAAGGTGCTTCCGCTGGCGGCTAGGCAGACAGGCGTGATGAAGTTGTTGAAGGTCACGGGCGAGGAAAGCCTCAAAAGGACGATGTCATTGTCGAAGGTAGTCGGGTCGTAGTCGGGATGGCGGATGGTCTCAACTATGTCGCGGCTAACCTCGTTTGCATTTGAACCTTGCTGACTCTGACGACCCAAAAACGCCCTCACAGGTCTGGTACTGCACAAAAACAAAGAAATGATGACATCAAGTCAATCTACTTTTTAATTCCAATGGCTCATTATTTGGCATCAAAATGTCCTCGCTGGAGACCTCAAGTCGCAAATGCCCCGCTTTAGTCTGGAGCAAATTTGAAGTACCTGAAAAAGCAGTGTGCAGCCGACAGCAGCCACTCGCTGTTGATGAGCGTCGCCCCGCAAAAATGGCCCCTCGGAGACATGTGCAGGCTGGCCTGCCAGGGCCAATCACCTTGGGAAGCCGCCTGACCCCCCACAATGCGGCTGTTGAGCTGGGCCAGTCCGCACACTAAAAACACACACACACACAATCGTTTACGATAATCCAAAATAGACTTTTTAAGATCTTGTTATTGATGAACACTTAGGCCTCTTGTACCATATTTTCATTAAGCAACAGTAATTTATTGCAATTGCATTATATACAATAAATCAATTTACCAATTACAAATATATAAACAAATAGACAAAAGGCTTACCCTCTGGTTGCGCTCCACATTCTGAAGATTGAAAAGACAAAAAGAAGAATTCCAGTTGTCAGTGCAGTTATTCACTGTTCATTGTACATGAAGCGAACAATTGGAAGGCATTCAAAGAATGTGAACAATCAAGTACAGGGAAGGGGATAAAGAAAGATATTCGAGCCAAAAGGAAGTAGAAATGTTGTGCACAATACGGTAAGTCCCTGTTATCTTTATCATGTTGGTTGCTGTCTGACTGGTTTTGATGGTGTCATTTTTTTTTCCATTTGCCACCAGCTTGTCTATGAAAACATGTTTGTCTGGTGGGTCTCTTTCCCCTCGGCATGGTCAAACGGGGAAGTTTTAAAAATCCCGTGGTAGTGATGGAGTCAGGAATGAGTGAATGATTCCAAACGTGGTGAATCATTCAATCATTGCTACAAAAGAAAGAAATGATCAAAAACTCCCAAATCAGCAGCATGCAATTTTTAGAGAAGGAAATATCTGGGGCTTTTAGATACAAATATTTCTGTACAAAAAAAAGGATAAATTTGCTCAGTTGCGGCACAAAAAATATAGCCCTTTAGTTGGACGGATCAACACGAAATATTGTGGACAAGTCTACCATGACAGGACATGTGAAAAACTGTCAAGGACCCAATTTGAAAAGGGATTCGACCATATTGGTCAAATTCCGAAGTGGTGTCCTCGACAACTGGGTGATCCAAGAATGGATGACGTAAAAGTATGATGATCTTTTTGAAGATTTTCTGCGGGACTTCTGGAAGACACGCAAACTCTATCCAGGAATGGACCACGCCATCATTGCCGTGCATAAAGATCCCAAATGTGATTCTTCTGAAGTCATCAAAATGACAAAAAGTTTGACTAAAAATAGAGATGACCAAAAATCTTTCTAACCTGTGCCCAGCAGCAGTAGCAGCAATGTCTTCAACATCAGCTTGTCCATCTCGTTCATCTCCACAAAGCGCAAGGATGGCTCACATCAATAAGTACATACGGAGGACACGCCCCCACATGAAGCCACGCCCCTTCACCTATTACACCTTTTCTTTGGCCACACCTTCAAAGGTATGTCGACGTATTCCAGTTACTGTAAATTGTAAGCAAGGCTGTGATTATTTTGAATGCAAACATGCTCATTGGCCATTTAAAAAAACCCTGAAGAATGACATTGCTGGTCCCGCCCGCCCTCTTTCACCTTATGAAAGCTGTTTGATTGACTTGGCATCCAGCATGTAGGAAAAACATTTTCACGCAAACTTCCCCTCTTTGTCAATCATCGTCCAGTCGTGGCAAAAGTCCCTCATTACGTTTTCTTTCTCCAATTTTGCGACACGTGGAAACGTTGATAACACTTTTTTTTCTTAATGCTCCACATTTATAAAGCAAGAGTAAAAAAAACAAGAAATTCTCCTGTTGTAAGGTGATTTGTGAGACGGATTGCCCAATGTGAAATGAGGCCAGATGCTCGATGAGCATATCTGGCCCGCTACATCTTTTTCTGTGGCCCGCTGCTAAAAGAAACCAGCTGAATCTACGTCGTGGTTCTTAAAAAAAATAATAATAATAATCAAAATTGGTTTTCAATCTAAAATTCCCCCCCCCCCCCCCCTGCAAAAAAATTGTGTTGCGGTTCCCTTTTAATCTGTTTATTCATCCATCCATCCATTTTCTGAACCGCTTAGTCCCCACGGGGGTCGCGGGCGTGCTGGAGCCTATCCCAGCCGTCATCGGGCAGTAGGCGGGGGACACCCTGAACTGGTTGCCAGCCAATCGCAGGGCACACAGAGACAGACAACCAATCGCACTCACACTCACACCTAGGGACAATTTGGAGTCTCCAATCGGCCTACCAAGCATGTTTTTGGAATGTGGGAGGAAACCGGAGTGCCCGGAGAAAACCCACGCGGGCCCGGGGAGAACATGCAAACTCCACACAGGGAGGGTCGGAGGTGGAATCGAACCCGCACCCTCCTAACTGTGAGGCGGATGTGCTACCCAGTGCGCCACCGAGCCGCCGTCTGTTTATTCATTTTCACTATATTAACGATGACACGTTTGGGTTAAGAGGGCGTATTAGCTTCCGAGTGGCACGTAACTGACATAAGAGAATCGAGGGGAAAGCCTTTATTGTTGTTATAAAACCATAAAATACAATGAGTGATGAAATAATTTTATGATAATTTAATTTGAGGCTGAGGGAATTCCCAGGAAACAAGGCAACTGTCGAAGTGCGGGAATCCCTTTAACCAATTGGAACTTGGAGGTCAGGGTTGATTCCCGGGGACGTGAAAGTGACAAAGCCTGGCGGGTCGTCGTCGTTCGTGATGTTGTTGATCCAATCCTGGTACCGTGACACCCGCGTGTAGACGCCCGGAAAACTGGCCAGGCCGCAATCTATGCCGAAGCTCACGATCCCGCTTTGGATCCACCTGGCACCTTGTTTGCTCACCAATGGACCACCAGAATCACCCTGTGGAACATTTCTCATTAGCGAGATCACGTTTGCCACGGTTGTGTGAACGCCATCAAGTCACCTGACAGGCGTCCCTTCCTCCTTCTCTCGGACCGGCACAAATCATGTTGTTGGTGATTATCAGCGGCGTGTAATCGAGATTACACTGTCGGTTTCCTATGATGGGAACATCCACCTCCATCAGTTCGTTGGAAATTGGTGGAACTGCGCGTGCACACGAAGGAAAAACAAAATGACAATGAGCTTTTGGCACTGTTGTTTTTGAAAACATTCGGTACAAATGGGAGTGTCGGCCAACCTCCAAAGCTGAGGGTTCCCCATCCGGTGACCCAGCTGTCGGTTCCGGTGAAGAAGGTGCTTCCGCTGGCGGCCAGGCAGACAGGCGCGATGAAGTTGTTGAAAGGCACGGGCAACAAAAGCCTCACCAGGGCCAGGTCGTTGTCGAAGGTGGGCTCGTCAAAGTTGGGATGGCGGATGACCTGAGAGATACTGCGGATCTCTTCGTTGGGATTGGGACCTTGTAGCCTCTGTCGGCCCATAATCGCCATCACTGGGTTGAAACTGCACACACACACAAACACACACACCCGCACGTGGAACATCAACCAACTCCTCTACTGAACTTCAACTTTTTGTTGGTGTCTGTTTTTCTGACCTACGAAAGCAGTGTGCGGCCGTCAGCACCCACTGGCTGTTGATGAGTGAGCCCCCGCAGACGTGGCCCCTCAAATCTTGCAGGGTGACCTGCCAGGGCCACGCGCCCTCGACAGCCACCTGACCCCCCACGATGCGGCTGTTAAGTGGGGCCAACCCGCATGCTGAAAACGCGTACAAACATAAGGTCAGATTTGGCAAATGTTTGAAGAAGTACAGAAGCAAACTCAAATGACCATTTTTTCGTGTCCATTCTAGGTAAACGCTAATGCTAACCGGCGTTTGCAAGCAAGCGCGCTGAATGTTTTGCCATCAAGCTAAGCTGCACCCCATAAATGACGTCACATTGTTTACTGTTACTTCAAATAAAGTGAGTTATAAGTGAGTCATTGTGATAGCAGATTTGTTTCTCTACCGTCCAATACGAGTGCCACGTGAGGGACCAAATCAAGGAGGAGGCAGGACTTTTGAGTGCCTCTGTTGTTGAATGTAAATCAAGGAAGTAGGGAAGGTAGTAAAGAAAGAAAGAAGGGAGGTAAGAAAGCCTGGAACTCACTGTTGGCTGAGTTGGGAGTGGAGAAGCTAATGGTAGTTTCAGGCGGTGGTGGCGGTGATGGTGGTGGTGGTAGTGATGGTGATTGTGGTGGTTGTGGTATTGTGGTAAATGTGAGTGGTGATGTCGTTGTAAATGGTGTTGATGTTGGTGATGATATTGGTGGTGGTGGTTGTTAGGTTACGGATTCTAGTTATTGATCTGACTCCAAATTGCGATCAACACTTAACACATAAATTGCTATGTCCTAATCCACACACTGGCGCACCTAACAATTTTGCGAGTTCGTTCTGTCAAAGAGAAGACCAGTAGATCAATTAGACCAAATTTACCAATTATTTATTCCTGACAAAGCGCACTAATACAGGCCTGGGTCCCGGGTCCCTCAAACTAAAACTCGTGCGTTTTTGTGACCACCAAAAGACGACACATTCTTCCGGGTTGCCCAGTTTTAAAGAAACACAATATGAATATTAAAGCATGCAAAATATTGTGAGATGATTGGTGGATGGCCATCTTCTCCCCGTCCAGGTGTCGCTGAGGTCAGGCGGTTGGGTTTTCCCCTCGATGCCCGGTCCCATAGTCGTGCTGTTGTTCTCGTTTCTCACCGACCTTGAGATTATCTCGTCCGGTACTCCCTGTCTGGGCCTATACACAACACTTCCAAGAAAACAAGTTCATGCAGTTTGCCTGCACATTCCTCGGCCCCCACCAATCCACACGAGCACTCCAATACTAGATATTAATATGATTATAAGTTTAACACAACCTTAAAAAATATGTTTGCAAACTCCCGAAAGCACATTTTCCTTTATTGTGGTGGTGATAGTGGTGGTAATGGTGATGGTGTTGGTGATAGTGGTGGTAATGGTGGTGGTGGTGGAGATGGTGTTGGTAGTGATGGTGATTGTGGTGGCGGTGGTGGCGGTGTGGTGAGACTTCCTATGGGAGGGAAGATGTCGTTGTTGGTATTCGGGGAGAGGCTTGTGATGGGGTTGGAAGACGGTGGTGGTGGTGATGGTGATAGTGGTGGTAATGGTGATGGTGTTGGTGATAGTGGTGGTAATGGTGGTGGAGATGGTGTTGGTAGTGATGGTGATTGTGGTGGCGGTGGTGGCGGTGTGGTGAGACTTCCTATGGGAGGGAAAATGTCGTTGTTGGTATTCGGGGAGAGGCTTGTGATGGGGTTGGAAGACGGTGGTGGTGGTGATGGTGATAGTGGTGGTAATGGTGATGGTGTTGGTGATAGTGGTGGTAATGGTGGTGGTGGTGGTGGTGATGGTGTTGGTAGTGATGGTGATTGTGGTGGCGGTGGTGGCGGTGTGGTGAGACTTCCTATGGGAGGGAAGATGTCGTTGTTGGTATTCGGGGAGAGGCTTGTGATGGGGTTGGAAGACGGTGGTGGTGGTGGTGGTGATAGTGGTGGTAATGGGGTTGGTGGTGGTGGTGATGGTGTTGGTGGTGATGGTGATTGTGATTGTGGTGGTGGTGGTTGTGGTATTGTGGTAAATGTGAGTGGTGATGTCGTTGTAAATGGTGTTGATGTTGATGTTGGTGAAGATATTGGTGGTGATATTGGTAGTGATGTTGGTGGTGATATTGGTAGTGATGTTGGTGGTGATGTTGGTGTTGATGTTGGTGGTGATGTTGGTGGCGATGTTGGTTGGACGTTATTGGCAAAACAGTTAACTTCGAGGTCTGGGTCGGTCCCCGGGATCATGATGCTGATGAAGCCGGGGAGGTCTCCGCTGCTTGTGTGGTTTCTGATCCAATCATGGTATCTGGACACCCGTGTGTACACGCCTGGCCTCTCCGGCTGGCCGCAACCTATCCCAAAGCTCATCACCCCGGTGAGGATCCACCTAGATCCAAAACTGCTCACCATGGGACCACCAGAGTCAGCCTGTGAAACACCACAGCCTCCTTACTAGCCAAATCAACTTATCCTCTTATGCTGTTAAATGTTCAAATATATTTGTCACCTGACAGGTGTCCTTTCTTCATACAAATAAAGGTGTCTTGTCTTTGTTTGTGATGAAAAGCATGGAAAATATGAAATCACCTGAGAGGCATAATTTCCTCCGTCTTCCAGGCCAGCACAAATCATGTTGTTGGTGATAACTCCTCCACCATAGTCGCAATCGCATTGGTTGTTCCCTACCATGAAAAGGTTAACTTCCATCAGGTTGATGGGTGGCAGTTGAGAACCTGTACGCACACAACCACAATGACACCACCAAAAGTGTCACTAACAGGAAAGCTGGGGGTACAGTGTTCCTACTTTATTGGCGAGTAAAGCAATTTATTTTAAATAATTTGAATATGAATGGATATTGTCTTAAAATTTTTTTTGAAAACATTCAGTAGAGATGGGAGTGTTGATCGACCTTCAGAGGCGAGGCTCCCCCATCCAGTGACCCAGCTTTTGGTTAGGAAGAAGGTGCTTCCGCTGGCGGCCAAGCAGACTGGCCTGATGTAGTCGTTGAAGGTGACAGGTGAGGACAGCCTCAATACGGCCAAGTCGTTGTCGCGGGTGAGCGGGTCGAAGTCGGGATGGAGGATGATTTCCACCACGGGGCGTCTGACCTCGTTCTGGTCGAAACACTGCAGGCACTGACGACCCAGAGACGCTATCACCATTGAACTGCAGGGACACATGCCATGACTTTTTAATCTCTTCAAAGATTATTATTGTGTGTGTGTGTGTGTGTACACACGCATATCTCACTTCGTAATGCAGTGTGCGGCCGTCAGCACCCACTCTCTGTTGATAAGTGTGGCCCCACAGAAGTGCTCCCCAGACGACTGCAGGCTCACCTGCCAGGGCCACGCCCCAGGCGAGGCCAACGGGCCCCCAAAGTTCTGGCCATTGAGTGGGGCCTGCCCGCATGCTGAAAACACAAGCATGGGTGAGGCGAAACGTTTGAGCTCAAAGATCAAGGAAGGAAGAAACAGGCTCACCATCTTGTGGCAGGGTAGGGGCGGGCACAGGCGAAGGAGATTCGTGGCATATGCAATCGGGACAAGTCAACACAGGGCACTTTGTGGCGATGATGGTGGGGGGATATGGAAATTCCGTAATGCTGCGCAGGCTGTTGCTGGTGAGGGGTGGGCTCGTGGTACAGTTGACCTCCAGGTCTGGATCGGTGCCCACAGACATGAAGCTGACGAAGCCTAGTAAGTTGCTGTGGCCCGTGACGATGCTGATCCAATCCTGGTACTGGGACACTCGCGTGTAGACACCCGGAATCTCCGGCCAGGCGCAACCTAATCCGAAACTCAGCACCCCGCTCAGGACCCACACGGACCCTTGCCTGCTCACCAGGGGACCGCCACCATCACCCTGCGGAACATGGCAGCCATTTTGGCAGGGGAACCACTTGAACCTGGGACATCATTGACAGACTGTCCGCCATATTTGATATGGCGAATCCGCTTGTAATGTAAAGTCACCTGACAGATATCATTTCCTCCGTCTCTCAGGCCGGCACAAATCATGTTGTCTGTGATCATGGTCTCGTTGTAGTCGCAATTGCACTGGCGGTTTCCTACTACAGGAATGTTTGCCTCCATCAGGTTCTGGGTGGCTGGTTGCAGAATTGCACACAACAACAAAAGTGTGTCACTATCAGTTCTCGCATGGATTTTGAAGTGATCAATTTTGGGGGATTTTATTTATGCTCCAGTGAAGAATTTAATTTCAGAATTTAGTTGTGTGCCTTCTGTGCAGTACCACGTTGTGCCACAACATGTCTGGCAGCACTGAGTTCTAGCTGTGTAATGTAAAGATAGAAGAAGAGACAGAGGAAGTCCTCAACTAAGCTCCAAATATAAATTGTCTGCGATTCAATGGGATTACGATTTAATTTGATGAGTAGACCTAAAAAACTATTTGGGGTTCTGACTGACCTCCCAAGCCGATTCCCCATCCGGTGACCCAACTGTCAGTTCCGGTGAAGAACGTGCTTCCGTTGTCAGCCAGGCAGACGGGCCTGATGTAGTCGTTGAAGAGGACAGGCGAAGAAACCTTCAAAAGTGCCAAGTCGTTGTCGAAGGTGTGCTCATCATAATCGGGATGGGGGATGATCTGAGAGATGCTGAGGCTTTTCTCATTAGGATTGGGACCCAGTTGGCTATGACGACCCACAATTCCTGTCACAACTCCAGCCCTGCAAACAAACATGAGGTGTTTTTTTTTGTTTTTTTTATAATTCTGTTTCTCTTTGTTACCCTTTTAGTATTTTTGTGATTGATTTGTATTGTTATTAGTATCAAACTGGACCTCTTGGCTCTATTGAGGCCACTTTGGGCTCATTGAAACCCATGAAAAGTCCTCCGCTAATTTGGGGCTTTAGAAGAGAACGCCAGTCTCTCTTGCCACTTGGTCCAGATCCAGAGATGTGGCCTTGCCAGCTTCTTGGTATGTCCCACCCAAGTCGTCATCAGAAACTCATTTGGGCGGCATTCAAGAAGTGACCAAACCAGACTCCCGAGCTACCAAATTAATTTCGTCCTCACGCAAATTAGCAGTGGCTCTACTCTTGACTCCTCCCGGAACAAAGATCAACAACTTTACTTTCTTATTTTCTTTCTACCTGGTACGTAGGAGTTGAAGGTCCGTCTGGAAGAGGACTCAGCTAGACCACACAATGTTTGGGGTTTGCCAGACCAACTCGTCACCGGGGTGGTGATCAATTGATGGCTCAGCCCCCTCGCGTTTTCAAAACTTGTAGCCTCAAATCTAATACCCTATGCATGTGCGTGTGCGCATATCTCACGTGTCGAAGCAGTGCGCGGCTGTCAGAATCCAATCGCTGTTGATGAGCGACCCCCCGCAGAAGTGTCTCCCAAACCTTTGCAGGCTGACCTGCCAGGGCCACGCACCCGGGGGAGGTGCTTGACCCCCAGTCATTTGGCTGTTGAGAGGAGCTTGCCCACACACTGAAAACACACACACACAGAGAAAGATACACATTGAAGTGAGTTACTAATTTGTAACAAAATATTCACCAAACCAAATCAATTGTTTATTATTTCCAATGCATCAAAACAACTAAAAAAATAAAGGGGAGGAAGCAAAGAGGAGGCAAAAAGGCCGTGACTCACCAAGTTGCCCTCTGCATTCTAAAGATGACAAACAAACAAGGAACAATTTCAGATGGAATTCAAAATTGTTCACGTCATGTTATTTAAACAATAATTGAAAGAAAGAGAAAAAAATCTCTCACCTGTGGTTATTTGTAGGAGTAGCAGAAATGTACTTATCAGTGCTGGCGCTTCCATGAGCTGCAAACTCTAAATTGGCCAAACAGCTTCCAGCACCAGTATGCACCATTAAGTAGCCACGCAGGACACACCTACACTTATGGACACGCCTGTACACTTGTCATTAACAAATGCTTACGTGGGTATGCTCTGGAAAATTTAGACCAGAGGCAGTGTCCTCTACACTTGGCACCCAGCACTTTGAACTGGGTGCCAGCCAATCGCAAGGCACAAGAGACAAGCAATTACAATGACTCCTCAGGACAATTTAGAGTATCAACACATGTCTTTGGAATGTGGGTGGAAATCGCAGTATCCAGGGTAAACACATGCACCCATGGGGAGAACATGCAAACTAACCCTAACCCAAAAAGAAGAGTTGGAATGGAACCCCGGACCTCTGAATAATGACAAAAGTGCCTTGTTTGATTGCAATTTGGACAATGTTCCAACAACCACAGTCATGTTTGAATTTGTTTTGCCCAACCCTCAACTGTGTTTTACTTTTGCAAGGTGTGGCAAATTAGGAATAATCCACACAACAAGAAAACACAAATTCTAATTAACAGTCAAACACAAAATAATAGAACAAAACAAATTGCCTGCCGTGGTGATAACAGCATGTGGGGATTGCACTCCAAAAATATCTTTAGCTTTTTCTTCAGACTTTAGTTGTTGGGAGTGGCCAAATCAACCATTTGGTACATTCTGAGAAAAAAAATGAGTGCACTGGTGAGCTTGAGAACTCAAAAAGGCCTCAACGTCCACGGAAGACAAGCGTTTCCATGGTGAAGGAAAAACCCTTCACAACATCCAGTCAAGTGAAGAACACTCTCCAGGAAGTAGGTGTATCAGTAACTAAGTCTACTATAAAGAGAACACTTCATGAGAGTAAATACAGAGGATTCACCACAAAATGTGAATCATTAATCAAGTCTCAAAACCAGAAAGGCCAGAATTGACTTTGCCAAAAAATACCTGAAGAAGCCAGCCCAGTTCTGGAACAGCCTTCTTTGGACAGACTAAGATCAATCCGCACCAGAATGATGGGAAGAAAAAAAGTTTGGAGAAGAATTGGAACAGCTCATGATCCAAAGCACTGGTACCACATCTTCTGTAAAACATGGTGGAGGCAGTGTGATGGCATGGGCATCATGGCTTCCAATGGGTCACTTGTGTTTATTGATGATGTGACAAAAGCAGACAAATGAATTCTGATATCTATAGGCAGAAAGATCCACAAACAAGCAAAAACTGAAGACGGCTGCAGGAAAGGCCTGGCAAAGCATCCCAAAGAAGGAAACCATAGCATTTGGTTATGTCCATGGGTTCCAGACTTCAGGCAATCATTGGCTGCAAAGTATTCTCAACAAAATATTGAAAAGTAACATTTTACTTAGGGTTATATTTATTTGTCCAATTACTTTTGAGCCTCTGAAATAAGGAGTGTTCGTATAAAAACAGCTAGAAATTCCTATAGGGTTAATTATATATGGACTTCAGCTCTGCCTTCAACACCATTGTGCCGCAGCGACTCATCTCCAAACTCGACGAGCTGGGCCTCAGTACCTCCCTCTGCAACTGGATACTGGACTTCCTCTGTCAGAGGCCTCAGGTGGTGCGTGTTGGCGACAAAATCTCCGCCAGCATCACGCTGAGCACGGGGGCCCCCCAGGGCTGCGTGCTCAGTCCATTGCTCTTCACCCTGCTGACGCATGACTGCACTGCGACCTACAGCGACAACCGCATAGTGAAGTTTGCTGACGACACGACTCTGGTGGGTCTCATCACGAAGGGCGACGAGACTCGGTACAGGTCGGAAGTTGACCTTCTGACCACGTGGTGCAGGGACAACAACCTCCTGCTGAACGTCAGTAAGACCAAGGAAATCATTGTGGACTTCCGGAAGGGTCACACAACACACCTGCCGCTGATCATCGACGGTGCTGTGGTGGAGAGGGTGAGCTGCACCAAGTTCCTGGGGGTGCACATCAGTGAGGACCTCTCCTGGTCCGCGAACACCTCGTCACTGGCAAAGAAAGCTCAGCGCCGCCTGTATTTCCTGCGGAAGCTCAGGCGTGCATGTGCTCCTCAGGCAGTCCTGTTTACATTCTACCGTGGCACCATTGAGAGCGTCCTCACCAGTTGCATCGCTGTCTGGGGTGGTAACTGCACTGAACAGAACTTGAAGGCCCTGCAGCGCATAGTGAATACGGTTGGTAAGATTATTGGTGCTTCGCTTCCCTCCCTGAAGGACATTTACACCTCCCATCTCGCCCGCAAGGCAACCTCGATTGCCAGAGATGTGAGTCACCCGGCTCACTCCTTGTTTGACCTTCTGCCCTCTGGGAAGAGGTACAGGAGCCTGCGCTCCCGCACCACCAGACTCGCCAACAGCTTCTTTCTCCAGGCTGTTAGGGCCCTGAACTCGCTACCCCCTTCTGCGTAGCGTGCGGCACTGTTGCGCTATTTTCGGGAATGTCTGCTGTACGCGTTTTTACGCTCCTCTTAATTAATTATTTATTTATTTATTGTTGTGTTATTTATTCATTATTTATTCAGCACGCTTTTGTTATACTTGTTTACTGTTTGTCTGTTGTGAGCCATGTCTTGTCACCGTGGGATAGGGGGGAACGAAATTTCGGTTTCTTTGTGTGTCTTTGGCATGTGGAGAAATTGACAATAAAGCTGACTTTGACTTTGACGATATTAATGTTCTACACCTTAAAATAAATCTTAAAATCTGCACTTCAATTCCGTTTTTGTTTCATTTCAAATCAAATGTGGTGGCATGCAATGCCCAAAAACATGAAGATTGTGTCATTGTCCAAATATTTTTGGACCTAACTGTATGTGTTCTTATTCAATTTGTTCTGCATGAAGTCTGTTACATTTGACATATTTGATGATGTCTGTGATGTACACACATTTCTGGGAATTGATCACATCCAATCAGGTGAGCGATTCGTATGCTTATGTCACAAAAAGCCCAAACCTCTTTTTCCCCCTCATAAAACAAAATGCAGACCAAATTGACGTAATATTGATGTAATGCCAAAAATAAGTTTCGGTGCATTGGATACAATTTGCGTCAATCACACTGTAGCAATTGCATGAATAAGCTTTTGAGTGTATTGTCTTGACAATTATTCCTATTATCACTGTTGATTACCTCAGCTCAACCCATTCCTATTTATAAAGCACTTAAAAGCAGCCGAACAATTGCTTGTCAAAATTAACGACTATAACCTGTTTTGTCTGACATCAGAGAAAAGGGAACGGCACAGTAAATGAGGTTTGAAGTCAACTTTAGTCACATTGTAAAGATTTACGACAGAACACAAACACATCTGAGAGGGAGGGGTCTATTTACATGACAGCAGAGGAAGAGGCAGGGTCAGAGTTCAGCGCGCAGCAGGCTGGGGTTTGTTTTATATTACTTGCAATTTTGCTGCTTGCTATCCAGTTGACGGAAATGAAAGACGACGATGATGATGAGGAGCTACATGGTCAGACAAATGATGACTACAAGTGTGCGGTCACAACGCCGCAAGTCCACAAGTCAGTAGTATCAGTCGTGTGTGTGTGTGTGTGTGTGTGTGTGTGTGTGTGAGCGTACAATAAGTGTGGTTTGCATTGTGCGTCTACTCGTTCTTCTTCTCCTTGTTCTTTATCAGCTTGTTGATTTCTCTCTTGGCCATGGCGGCATACTTGGACAGGACACCGTGCTGGTTGAGACCCGGCAGCAGCAGCATCAAACTCACTGAAAGAACAAAAATGTGGATTGTTATTACGGCCCAAAAGTGACCAGCTCAAACATAAGGAACTGGATTCATGTTACAACTTGGCTGTAAAACACCACACGTGCGATTTCACTCACCGATCAGGTAGGTGAGCAAGAGGTTGTGCACTTGCTGTCCGATCCAGGCCACCGCCAGCAAGCCGCTGATCACTGACGTAAAGTACTGAAAATGACATCGGGTCACACAGTCACTTTTAGGCCTGGAGGGGATTTTCGGGACTTTCCATCGGTCATTACCATCTTTGGTTTCTCCTCCTTGAGCGTACACAGACGGCGCGACCAGCCCAGCACACGACGCTGTGTCTTCACCATGTTGCCGCAGATCTCATGGAAGCGCTGCTGCTGCTCTGTGGTCCTGATGAGCACGAACACACAGAGTGGACGCAAAAGGGTCACGGCTGTTTTTAACAAACGTGACATCATCTGAAGTAGACATAGAAGCAGGAAGTGGGGCACGGACAACCAGGACAGTATGAAGATACACAGGAAGCAGACACTCTTCTCACCACTTGTTGGAGCCAAAGACTTTGGGCGCCAGCTTCGGTACCAGGTAGTCGGCCAAGCACAGCATCATGACAGCACTCGACACGCCCGTCAGTACCGACGGGTCCATGTAGTAAATAAGCCTGAGCGGGACAAAAGGAAGTTGAGGTAAGCTCGACACCAACAGCCCTCTCAAACATAGGCTGCGTTTCGAAGGGGTTTGTATGTAGAGGACCCAGATGGTTCCTAAAACGTCCACTGATTGGGTCAGGAATGTGTTTGGAATCATTTAATGAACAGGATCCCTAGATAGACAATTGTTTTTGGTGCTATTAAAATGAATTGAGAAGGGTTGACAAAGTAGGAGACGACCAGTACTCGCTACACATCCCAGGGGGACTCCAAAATGTGCGGCTCACGAGGTTGAGTCTCGTCTGGCAGACTCACAGAAAAAGCGCGGTGGTGGCGCCCACGAGCGCTCCAGGAAACCACGGCTTCTCCCAGTGCAGGACACGATCCCCGGCCAAGATCACCTCACCCCATGCCTGAAGTTGCTCCTCCAGCTGCGCTGTTTCCTGTGCCTGTGTCACCAAAAAATAAAAGAATTGCTCCAGCAATTAAATATCAATCACTCCCCCCCCAAAACACAATCAAACAAAAAAAAAAAACTGAGTGATTATTAAAATGGCTTGAGAGCGGCTCTAAAATTGGAAAATGTGCGGCTAATCGAGATGTTGCGAAACAGTGTGCGCATCTAATCTTTTTCCTAAGAAACGGACAGGAGCCTTTTGGTATTTGTGGTAAATCAGCGCAACACAAGTACAGAATTGTTTTGGAGCCTCAAAACATGAGATCGCAAGTCACAAGGTTAGCATCGGGCAAGGCTAGGCGGCTAGTTGCTTAGCATCTTAACAGCTGTCGTCGTTGCAGTCGAGTTACAAGTTGGGGAAAAAGAAACAAATAAAACCCAAGTAACAGCCTTAAATGAATGAAGGTCATGCCACTGCATATTGTTTCCTTGTTGCCTGTAGGACCTTGGAGCAAGCCGCCGGGTGCAAACATCAGAGGCCCGTCAAAAAAAATCGAACCTTCGATTGCAACAACGTCATCTTGGTACAAACCAGCATGTTGGCGCTCTTGTTGTCTCCTTCGACCATTGCTGCTCAAATTGAAGCTTATTTAGAATTCTGTTTTTTATATCTCCCAAAGAAGAAGATATTTGAATAGGTGGACCGTCTGGGCGGTTTGCTCAGCGTCACTAACGGTCGCTGTGGCCAGAAAACTTGACAGGATGTTTTTATCCGGGGTGCCTGCGTCAAAAGTGGCGCTGGGCATAGTGGGAGATGCAGTTTCACTTGAGATTATGTTCGGGAAGGAAAAAGAAAAGCTAGTTTTGAAAAATAAATTCTACTCTTCGTAGTTTTTGCTGAAATTTGATTAGTTCACTTTTCCTTGATTTTTGAAAACGCAATACTAGGCTACTCATTGTGTTATAAAAAACATGGCTTATAAAAATTATAATTCACCCACTTAAATAAATTCAAGCGTTAAATGAATATGCAAACTTTTAGTTTTTTTGCTATCATTGTGCAAACTGAAATAGAAATAATAATTTCTTTTCTAAGAGACCTATGCGTGCGTATCACCTTGTCCAGCGCGTTTTTGTGACGTAGGCGTCACGTGGTTTTTGCTTCGTCCCCCTTTCGTTTGTGCTTGTACTTGCTAACGGAGCTAACAAAGCTTACTCGGTCTTTTTCTTTTGTCAGACTTTTCTAGACACGCGGCGATTACACAAGCTGCAAATAAAGATCAGGGGAAGAGTATTTACAATTCCTGTCGGCGAATTTTCTCTCCGGGAGCGGAGAAGAGTGTGGTACGTAACAGCCGCCTTAGCTCACCTGCTAGCTTGTCGTCTATCCGCTAAATCAAATGCTTGTTAGCTAGGCCTTAGCTGTTGTTGGGGCCCGTGGTGATGTTCTCCAAACGATACATTTACTTTCCGTTCCAGTTGTTTGTTACGAGTAGTGGATAATCACGTATTCATCCTTTTCTCCCTATATTTTTGATTTTAAAAATTGGCATGGTCGAATGCCCTTTTTGCGCACGTGCTTAAATGGCATTCTTAACCTTTATTGAGCAAATAAGTGATCTTTAACATAAGATGCTAGACTAAGAGTCACAATGCTCCCTGTAGCAAACTTTATTCTGAATTTTGGACGTGTGAGTCAAACAAGAAACTTATTTTCCTACACGAATGATTTAACAACACTTTCTTCTTGTCTCGAACACGTAAAAACATGTCTTCTAACATGAAACGCGCCAACGGGTCTCCGAAGGGTTTTCATTATCACCTAAATAGAGCTGCAACAATTTCTCAATTAATCGAATTCTTCTCGAGAATCAAATGAATGCGGAATGACCAAATGAACATTGCAAAATATTTTGCCTCTTCAGAGTTGCCATGTACAATGGCATTGGCCTGACCACTCCCCGGGGCAGCGGAACCAATGGCTACGTTCAGCGCAACCTGTCCACGCTACGGTCCAAGCGGCCCCGTGATGATCGCGGCGGCGAGCGTGATGAAAAGGACTGCGAGCGGTTGGAACTTCAACTCAACCGGCAGCCCAACGCCGACATTCTGGAGCACCAGAGGAAACGGCAGCTAGAGGTGGAATGCGCCAAGTTTCAGGACATGATGGAGGAGCAGGGGTAAGGTGGCAAAATGACTGTTGACCAAAATCATGACAGATGATGATGTCATTTGTTTGGGAGCCTGATGGCAAAAATGCTGTTGTCTGCTTGCCGCCTCAGATATTCGGCAGAGGAGATCGAGGAAAAGGTGAACAGCTTCCGAATGATGCTGCAGGAAAAGAATCAGCCGCAGCCTCCCGCCACTGATGACAAAACCAGGTAAGCCAACAACTACTGAGAGATAAATATCAAAATGATTATTATTTGAATCATTGATGTTGTTCATGGCTCATTGGGGGTGTTTTTGGTCTTCTCAGCGTGACCGAAACGCACGCCCTGGCGGCGGCCAACCAGCAGAAGAACGACCGGCTCCGAGCCGCCTTCGGCATCTCCAGCGACTACGTGGACGGCTCGTCTTTCCACGCCGACCGCAAGGAGAAGGAAAAGGAGAAACGCGAGCAAGAGCGCCTGGAAAAGGAAAAGCTGCAGCAGCAACAACAACAACAACAAATGCAGCAGCAGCAGCAGAAATATACGTGAGCCCAAAGTTTTTGCTTCTTTTAGCAGTAGCAGGAAGCAAGAGGATCACTTCGTCTCTGCTGCTGGCAGTCCAACATTGCTACAAGCTGCCAGATGACCAATCACATTTTGAGTAACATGCTCTGTGTGCTCTTCCGCAGGTTGGTCGAGGACTCGGACGAGTCGGATTCCCCACCCAAGAAACGCAGTCGCAAGAAGAAAAAGAAGACCAAAAAGAGAGCCGGGTGAGACACGGTCAAATAGAAGAAACTCCTTTTACACATCGGCAAATCGTCATGTGTGTGAGAAAAAACAAAAAGTTATAATATGTTGTCGTTATCGCCGTCAAATCTTGCAGCTCACAGAGTCCCTCGCCGCCTCCTCGCCGGGAGAAAAAATCCAAGAAGAAGAAGAAGAAACGGTATTTACTTTGATTCAATGTGTCCAACTTGCCCACGCTCAACTGTTGCCTTCTCATTTCTTTTTCAGCGAGTCCTCAGCGTCGGAGGAAGATGACAGGTAGGACTTTGTTTTTCTTGACTGCTACAAATTTTCGAACTCTGAAGTACTCAAGTTGTAGTTGATATTGGTTTAAAAATAACTCCAAATAAAATACTTGCTCCAGCTGTTAACTGGTGTGGATTCTGAAAGCAAACACGATTCTTTCTCTCCTCAGTTCCTCAGACGAGAAGCAGAAGAAGGCGTCAAAGAAGAAAAAGAAGCAAGCGAGCAAAAGTCCCACAAAGAACAAGGCGGCGGCGCAGCGGAGCGTCTCGTCCACGTCGTCCCGCAGGTGTGACACTTCACCATGAATCGGTTTCATTTTGATTTCATTTGAGTGACTTCACCAAATGTCTTGTGGGATGTCAACAGTCGCTCGCCTGCGCCGTTGCGATCACGCAAGGCACAACAGGTGGACAACGGGCACAGGCCAAGATCTGCGGACCGAAGACGAGGCGGAGACGACCAGAGTCCGCGACGTGGAGGAGGTGACGAGGTGAGGCGTAAACCCATCACCCCCTGCATGAATCAACTCGGTGCAGGTCCGTTCACCTCCTGTTCTGTCGCTGTCTGTCTGTCTTCCACTAGAGAGAGAAAGAGAGGGGAGTGGCTTCCCTTTCCAGGAGGAGGCGGGACTCTACTTCCCCCGACAAAAAAAAAGAGACTGAAAGGAGCAAAGAGCGGCAGGGCGAAAGGCGGCGTTCACGAAGTAAAGAGCCAGACAAGAGAAAGAGGGATAGCGAAAAGGGCGCCCGGAGGAGCTCCAGGAGCAAAGAGAGGGACAAACAGAGAGGGAGACCAACAAGTCCACAAGGTGGCAAAGACAAAGGTCGAGGAAGGCGTTCCACCAGCAGAGAAAAGCCAGAAAAAGCAAAGCCGTGTCCTCCCCAGAGGACAAGACATGACTCTTCTTCTCCTTCACCTGTCATAGTGGATGCCAGGACTGGTCGCAGTAGAAGAGAGGAAGAGAAGAACGCCGGGAAGCGGGACACCAGGACCCGACACGAATCCTCTTCTCCTTCACCACCCAAAGCAGACGCCAACATTGGTCGCAACAGAAGAGAGGAGGAGAGAAACGTCGGCAAGCGGGACACCAGGACCAGACACGACTCCTCTTCTCCTTCACCGCCCAGAGCAGACGCCAAGACTGGTCGCAACAGACGAGTGGAACGAGAGGAAGAGAAGAACGCCGGAAAGCGGGACACCAGGACCCGAAACAAATCCTCTTCTCCTTCACCGCCCAAAGTGGAGGCCAGGACTGGTCGCAGTAGAAGAGAGGATGAGAGAAATGCCGGGAAGCGGGACATGAGGACCAGACACGAGTCATTTTCTCCGTCACCTCACAGAGCGGACGCCAAGACTGGTCGCAGCAGAGATGCACAACGAGAGGAGGAGAAGAACGCAGGGAAGCGGGACACGAGGACCAGACGCCACTCTTCGTCCCCATCTCCTGAGAGCAGGAACAGAGGAGACTCACTGCAGACGTATAAGAGCAGAGAGGCCGCAAAAAGAGCAGACGCCTCTTCTCGCCCTCCACCTCGTCATTCTCGTTCGCCGCCCTTCAACGGACGTCAGGACCAAAGTCGAGGAGATGGCGGGAGGACGTCTGACCAGGCACCGGGAAGTCGGCGCAAACCTGACACCAAGACCAGAAGTCCTCCAAAGCAGCAGGTGCAGGAACAAAAACAGAACGGCAGTGACAGCGACTCATCCTCGTCCTCATCCTCGTCTTCGTCGTCATCTTCATCGTCCTCGTCAGAAGACGAAGACCAACCCAAGACAAGAGAAAACAGAAGTTCCGCTTCCATCGGAGCAGCCGCTCGAAGGTTCGTCACCAACGGACGCACCGAGACCTCACAAGAACCCCGAAGACCCCCTGAGCGGACACAAGACAACATGGAGCGGCCCGCTCACAGAGCCCCCGCCGACCCCCCTCTAGGAAAAAGTCATCTGGACCGCCATAGCCCGCGGGAAAAGCCCAGGAGGAGGTCCCGCTCTCCGGCAGCCCACCGTGCCACCCCGCCCAAGCAGTACCAGGACCACTCCAGGAGAAGTAGTCCTCCTCCATCCCACCTCCGGGACCGAGGATGGGAACGGACTGTCAGACGTAGCAGGACCAGGAGCCCCAGGAGGCGCAGCCCTCTGATCAGGTAAGAAGTTCAAACACAAGTTGCAATCCCTTGAGTGAACGGAGGCACTGCGAAAGTTGATCTCATTGCGGAATTAGGAAATAGAAATCAGCAAGTGGAAATTGTCTGCGGCTTGCAGTCATGAGTAAACATTTGTTTCTTCCCGCAGGGTGCGCCGCCCACCGTCACCGCCCCCCAGGAGACGCGACAGTCGCTCACCAATCAGGAGGCGTGACAGCCGCTCGCCCTCGCCAGTGCGCAGGAGGCCGCCCACTCCCTCCCCTACGCCACTGCTTAGGAGGCGCACCAGTCGCTCGCCGGTGAGGAGGCTCACCAGTCGCTCGCCGGTGAGGAGGCGCACCAGTCGCTCGCCGGTGAGGAGGCGCACCAGTCGCTCGCCGGTGAGGAGGCGGACCAGTTGCTCGCCAGTGAGAAGACGAATTAGTCGCTCGCCAAGGGGGAAGCGCAACAGTCGCACACCGTCACCACCTGCCAGGAGGCGGCCCAGCCCCTCGCCGTTGCCCCCAAAAGGGAGGAGGCCAATTAGTCCCTCGCCAAAAGGGGCCGCTCACGCTGCGTCCTCAGAAGGCAACCGGGCGCAAGCTAGCCAAGTGGACAAGCGTCCGGGCAGGCCAGAGCAGCGGGCGCCGCTCGAGAGAATCGTTCAGCAGCCCAGACCGTCCTCGTCTTCATCGTCTTCCTCCGACTCCTCGTCCTCATCCTCGTCATCATCGCCTTCTCCGCCGCCGGCAAACAGGAAAGAGGTCAATCCTCCGGAGCGGGAGAAGAAAAATCAGATGGAAGACGAGAGACCAGAGCGCAGGATGCTGAAAAGCGGTTCAGACGCCTCGGCGGCTCGCGGGGATGCGTTGCGAGGCTCCGACGACCAATTGGAGCGCAGGAAGTCGACCCCGGCCCGGCGGGAAATTGTCACCGAGTGCGGCATCAATGGAAAGGAATCCAACAAGAAAGCAAGCCAGAGCAGCAGCTCTTCATCTTCATCTTCATCCTCCTCTTCATCCTCCTCCTCATCCTCCTCCTCTTCAGACAGCTCGGACTCAGAGGCGCAACCAGGAAAAGGGTATGCCACAAACAGGAAGTGTGTCATCACTTGATCCGAGTTCTAGATTGATATCTCCTCTTCTTTTTTCTGTCTTTTAAAACAGGAAAGCTAAAGCTCAGCAATCCCAATCCTCCTCCTCCTCAGACACCGAAAAAGACAAGAAGGACAAAAGGTGAGAAGTTAGCCAGTTGAAATCCGCAATACGTTAAAGATTGTCAAGTTTAAAATATCTCTTGAGGTCAAATCATCAGGAAGTTACAGTCAAAGTAAAGTTGAAATCATTAGGAAGGGAATGTAATGACGTTGAAATTACTTTTCTTTTTTTTTTTTTTTTAATTTCTTTTGGTCGACAGCGGCGGTCCACCTGGCAGGCTCCCGGCCGACTCACTGCGAGATTCTCGCTCTCTGAGTTATTCTCCTCCCCGACACATGCGGAAAGCGCCCACTTCAGGACGCGGGTCGGGAGGTCGGTCCCGCTGACCTGCCCTGTGAACTTTGACCTTCAACAAACAAGCTCCTCCTCCTCCTGACAGCAGGAAGTGAAGCAAGCGGCGCAGGAAGCGAAGATACGCCTGCTGCATACTTCTCCTTTCCGTGACAGCCCACAACTGTTTGGACTTGTCATATGGTCGTCATGTGACTTCTAGTCGTGTCTTGGCTTGACTTCCTGTGTCGCACCATGTGACTTTTCTTTTGTTATGGATCCAAAAGGTGATGATAATAAAGTTAATTGTACGTTTTATTGCTGTGCAGGTGCTTGTCCCCCCCCCAACCAACTTCTTGCGTTCCTAATGTTGCTCTGATGGACATGATCTGATCTGTTCAAGGGGAAAAGCAAAGTGTCAAAAAGCTTTCCTTTCAAATAAAGTGGAAACGGATAATCACTGAGGCGTACTTGACAGTTAAGAGAAAACGCTTTCATTTCCTCAAAGTGCATCTCACAGATTGACAAATGATGTTACTTTTTTGGGGGGGCGGGCAAGTGTAAAGCCCCACCAATAACAATTGTGGTTGTATGTAAATACACAGTAAATAAAACCTTTCTGGTTCTCGTATTGTCAGCTCTTACGTCAGTGTTATGGGCTAAGCAGTAAAAGTTACTCCTTTTAATAAAATTGTTCCCCCCAACTCTTGATGTTGCTGTTGTCTTTAGTTCTGGCGCTGTTTTCTCCCAGGCTCCATGAAGGCATCGTGAGATGCTGCGAGAGCAGCTGGAAGCTCATCAGGTGTGGTCGACACTCGCACGTTCTGAATCTTCTCGTCTCTTTTCGTTGTTTGGAGACACCAACGAGCTCACCAAGCCTGAAGCAAGTCGGCAACGAGCCTCCAACGCTCAACTAAAGTGAGTTTGACGTATGCGGACGAGTTAACGTGTGTATGCCGACAAGTTTTCGTATCTGCGTTAGGCCTGTGGACATCAAACGGACTTTATTTGTACGGCCCACATCTAAACTATGTCATTTTTTGTACCTACTCCACCATGTAAACACTCCTAACTTAATGCCACGTTCGTGGTGTTCATTTGTGATTTTGCTCAAGGGAGTGCTTTGAGTTTTTTGCCGTCTCTAAGCGTTCATGACTCAGTGAGATTGCAGCAAACGCGGGAGCGAAAACTCTCGTGACATGTTTAAATTGTGACCCACAATGAGGGAAAATGTACAAAGCGTGCGCCGAATGGAAAAGTCTTCCCGAAAGACGTCACTCGGCGTCCAAACGAGCAAGAACGAGATAATTAATTTCGTTAGCTTCATTTTTTGACAAAAAGGAATCAAGTTCGGCTCCGAGCCGGAAGGTGTGTTGAGTCGTGACGTCACCCCAACGTTTTCGGTTTTTGTTCATCGTGCTCATTTTTGTGTGCTAGCAGGCTTTCCCACGTTAGCATCATTAAAGGGGGCGTTTTCAAATTGAAATTTTATTGTTGTGATTGTTTTAAAACATCAACTATTCAGTTTTGATATGATCAGTTTTAGCACGTGACCGGTAGTAAGCGATGTTGCATTCAGTTTCCCTTGAAAGTAGGAACGTTCAGTTGTCTCATCGTAGTGCATTTTCCCATCAAACATGATTAATATTTAAGGCATAATCTACCGCTTAACTTTAAGTGGATGTTTAAAAAAGTGTGGGCACGAGTTCAAGTGGACAGAAAATGCCTTGACTCATTGAGACATGAGAGGTATGGAAAGTTTCCGATTGCCACTATTTTCATTCAGTGAAATTAGCGTAAGCGTAAAAAATGTCTTTTGTAGGCTATGCTGCAATGCACTTTGACACTTTGCGTTAAAAATACTTTTTTTCCCCTCCTATCGCACAGTGGGCGCATTGTTTGCTTGAGTAATGCGAGTGTCTGTGACTATACATAATCAATTGGTGTCGTTTACTTGTTGCTAAATATAAAGTCTTCTTCTATCTATCTATAAACTGTATGCCATTCTTGGAGGGGGGGGGGGGTGCTTTAGGAGACGCTCCAGCTCATTTTCCGAATGGAAAGTGCACATTTCTGATTTTGGCCACAACTCGAACGCAGTAGCAAGTTCTGGGTTTTTTTTGTTTGTTTTTTCTCTTAAACGTACAGACATTCAATCTCTTGTACACATTTACATAGATACTGTGTATTTGTTACATTTATGAACTTATTATTTGATTATTTTGGGGATACTAAAGACAAATTGAAGAATGAAGGTAAATGATCTCTGTTGTATGTGGAAATGGAACCAATTCTTCATCCTCTCTGTTTTGTAAAGTTGGAAACAGCGATTGAACGCGACGCCTCAAATTTCCTGATGCTCTTGAAGGCTTCAATGATGGAACCTCTGAGGAGCAGCAACATCTCCTAGTTGTCCCGCCGTATTTATGTTGACCAGTTCTGTGCTCGTTCCTCGTCGGATGTTAGCAGCTGAAAACTTTGGACTGGGATCGCCAAAGTGAAACTGAAAGCCAGCGTGATGCCGGTGGAGGAACCCAAAAGTCAGTGCTGATCGTAGTGTGAGTGCGGCGACGGCGGTGACGATTGTGAACGAAGTTGGACAGCGAGGAGTCGGGAATGGCGGGAAAGGACTACAATCATCTCTTCAAGCTGCTCATCATCGGCGACTCCAGTGCGTCTCGTTTTATCTCATCTCATTATTTGTCACTCCCCTCGCTTGACCTTTCTCGCCATGTTTTCTTCTCGCAGATGTCGGCAAAAGCAGCCTGCTGCTTCGCTTTGCAGACAATTCTTTCTCTGGTGAGTTTGAAGCACTCGTTCTTGGGGGCTGCTTTTCTACTTCAGAACCTGGACCGCTTACTTTCTCACAGCACTGTGTTTTGTGAGACAAATTTTTTCAAATAAGTGCTTGTGCTGCAGGAAGTTACATCACCACCATTGGTGTGGACTTCAAGATTAGGACGGTGGACGTGGAAGGGGAGCGCGTCAAACTGCAAATTTGGGACACGGCCGGGCAGGAGAGATTCAGGACCATCACCTCCACGTAAGCGCATCAAACGTCACACACGCATGCACGCACACAGACGGCCTTTACAAATATTTGCATGTGTGCATGCGTGCAGGTATTACCGGAACACGCACGGCGTCATCATCGTGTACGATGTGACCAATCCCGAGTCGTTTGTTAATGTCAAGCGCTGGCTCAACGAGATTTCTCAGAACTGCGACAGTGTCTGCAAGGTTCTCGGTCAGTCAGATCCGTCGCTTCTACTACCTCAACACTGGCTTTGCAATTTTTCACTACACAGATTAATTGAGAACCACCGATATACATGTATACTTTATTTTTGGGGGTTACCTTAGTGGGGAACAAGAACGACGATCCATCCAAGAAGCAGGTGGACAGCCAAGACGCGATGCGCTTCGGGGAGTCGGTCGGGGTGCCTGTGTTCGAGACCAGTGCCAAAGAAAACATCAACGTGGAAGAGGTCTGTTGCATACACAAGCGTATTGCTGCCACTCCAATTGAGGGGGGAGCCATATTGTGTCTTAAAACTACTTTGCACTGTGCTCTGCAGATGTTCATGGCCTTCACTCACATGGTCCTGCGGGCCAAGAAGCAAAGTCAGAACCGGGCCGAGCGGGAACGTGAGCGGGAGAGGGACACGGTCAACATCAATGCGCATCGGGAGCGGGACCGCCGGAAGAGAGCCAAGAAATGCTGCTGAGTGGAAAAGCACATTTTATTCTTTTTTTTTTTCTTTTGCTCATCATCTCCCGTCCGCACTGACAACTTTATTGGCAACTACTGTACACTCAGCACACGTAAATACTACCATTAATACATACTAGTGCTGGGGCCACACTCACAAACTATACTACTACTGCATAATATATATTTTTTTAGATTAAAATCAAATTGCTACAAAAGTCAAGGCATATTTTTAAGACTTAAGTCTTTTTTTGTGTGTGACGTTCACGCATGTAGTAATCCATCTTTTTGAATGCAATACCTAGAAAAGCCAGAAAATAGCGGGTCGGTGCTTGTGTGGCTTTTCTGAGTGCTCAGACGAGAAGGCCAAAGTCCAGATTCAAACGCTCAACTTCAAAACTGTGAACCGTTCATGAGCTTACTGCTCCTCCATCAAGTTAATTGTACAATATTGAAAATTCACAATTCTGAAAAGACCTCTACGTATTTGTCAATATTTTAACATCAAGTATTATGTAAATTTAATATTTAAAATCCTAAAACATTTTAATGTCTTGTTGAAAAGGTAACTTTTTTTCTGCCCAATTTCGCTTCCTGTACTGCATCAACTTAAGTGTGAGGTCTCCTGTCAGTGTGGCCCTAGTACCCTTTTTTTTTTTTTTTCTTCAACTTGAACCAAAGCGTCTGTCCATCTTCTTGACAATTGAAATCCACGTAGGATTGAATCATCCTGAGGGTGGCGCTGACATTCTCGTAAAAGACAAAAGGGGACAATGGCAGAACAAACGTTTTATTTGCACTTACTGTGTGCCATAATCTGTGCACACACTTAACACAAACGTGACCAGTGGCCTAACTGTGTGTTTTTTTTAAACTTAACTCTGTTGCTTAGCAACTGTACAAATAAAGTCTTGAATCCAAAATGGTTTGGCCAAACTAACTGATGAAGTTAACCTCATGTGTGTACCTAATGTTTTGGCCAGTTTTCCTTGAGTGTGATGCTGCTTTCTAGTGGTATGAATCGGAAGTGCACTTGCCTCTCAAATTTCCCCTCATCTCAAAACCCAAAAAAATGTCTATTTGGAGAAAAATGAGCAGAGGGACTCATGAAGTTGCAGGAATCCCAATTTCTTCGTGAGCAAGGCGGTGGCGCCCCCCGCCCCCTTTTGGTCAGGTGGTCTTGGGCAGCCTGTAGACACCGGCGGAGACTACGAGCTGGTGCTCGCGGACCTTGCGCTGCAGGAAGGCCTCCAGCTCTGCGACGTCCATCTCGGTGACGGCGGGTCCCGACACCACAAACATCCGAAGCATGGAGTGGATGCGCTCCAGCGTCATGCTGTCCAGGTTAGTCAGCATGGCCTGGATGTATGCCCAGAACAGCTGACGTGACACACACAAGAGCAAAGGTTATGTTTGAACTTCTCTGGTCATATTCAAACCTGGCTTGTGATGTCATAATGACCGAAACTGCCATCTTTTGCTCCTGTGCTAGCGTTACCTGCATCTTCTCCTCTTTCTGCTGCGTCTGCGTGGTGGTGTTAGAGTCTCGCTCGTCGTCGCTGTCGATCATCATGACGGCGCCGCGCTCCGTTTTGTCCTTGCAGGATGACGCCGTCTCTAGCACCGAGTAGCGGCCGGCGCTTTCCTCGCGTAGGACGCCGTGTTGCTGCCATAGCGCCAATTTCCTGTGGACTGCTTCCTTGGGGACACTCAGGGCGGCGCTCAGCTCCTCCAAGGTCCAACTACCTAAAGTGTACATCCAGACTTGTCAACACAAAATCACGACGCAGCATTATTTGTACTATTTTTATCAAAGTGTATTGACTTTTGTCCTGGAAGTGCAGGATGATGGCGGCGTGCAGTGGCGACACAGTGACGTTGCTGACCGTTCGGTCCTCCAGCTCCACGTCCAGCGTGACAGACCCCAAATGAGGCTTCCAGCTGAGAGTCCGCATGGCCTGACAACACAAATGCAAAAAAGAAAAAAAAAACTGGAAAATCAAGGTATGAGCTCACTTTACAAGAACTACTTTTGCATATTTTATAAATCAAATAACTATTCCAGGTTTTGTGACAATATTGATGGGCCTCATGTTAGCATTAGCGCATGCTAACGATGCATGCATTACCTTGAGCTTCTCGTATCGTCGCGTGTAGGCTTCCGTGGCACGTTGCACGATGGCGGGCATCTCCATCTTTTCCTCCTTCAACTGCGGCCAAAACTCAGAAGACAGGATGAGGGCCGAGAGCCACGAGGGTGGCTGAGAATCCTCCCCCTTCTGCCGTGGCTCCTCCCCTTCCTCCTCTTCCTCCTCGCAGATGTTGCTGTTGATGCGGCGAGAGTCGGCCATGTCCTGCGCCCGATACATGCCAAATGGAGGACACTCAAATCCGGCCCAGCTCACGCACTTCCACCGTTAGCTCTGCTTCCTACCTTCAGCATGACCTCACAGTAGTGCATGTGCGATTCTCCAAAGCGAAGTTTCAGCAGCTCCACATTCCTGATTTCCCTGCAAGCACATGCGTGACGTGATGTGGCGTGAGCTCTCGTCAGGGTGGCGCACGGGCAGCGTACCTGGCGGTGTTGTAGTTGAGCTGATGCAGCAGCCTGTCGGCCAGCACAGTGCGGTACTCGTTGATGAAGATGTCCTTGCTGCCGTAGATGCTCACCAGCAGGCTGATGATGTCAGACGAGCGTCGTTTGGAGCCCGACTTATCTGAAGTGCAAAATGCGAGATTGCGTTCACAACAGGAACCGAAATTATGACACTCCCCTTCCCCCCAAAAAAGGACGTTGCGGACGTGGAGACTGACCGGCCACGGCGTCGGTGGGGTCGGGAGTCCAGCTCTCAGGGTCGCCGGCCTCCTCGTCGCTGTCCTGCATCTCCAATGTGACGGGGTCGCCTCGGGAAAGCTCCGAGGCCAGGTCGGTGCAACCCGTCACCGCGTCACCTGTCAGACCGTCCACGATCTGGCGGACCGTGTCCTCGCGCGTCCTGAAAGCCCGATCACGCGTTTACTCGTCACCCGACGTCCACGTATATGCATGCTTGACAGACCTGAGATACTTCCTGATGGGCTGGCAGGCCACCTGCAGAACCACCATGGAGGGGTCCAGTTCTCGTAGGGTCTTGATGGCCGAGATATAAACGGTGAGGATGTCCGACGTGTGGACGCCTGACGAGATGACAGCTTTCATTACGTACTGTGCCTATAAAAAAAATTATATGTAACAAAAGGGAGCTCACCAGGGTGCAGCAAGCGATTCTCAAAAGTAGACCTGAGCGACGTGAGGAGTTGCTGGCGCTGGTTGGTTCGTTCCAGACAGAACTTGAGGTCTTCAATTGCCGCTTTGGATTCCGGGAAGTCTGAGTGAGACAATATATATATATATATATATTTTTCCAATTCATTTTGATGAGCACATATGGCATAGCGCTGGCCACCTGACCTCGGATGATGCTGAACAGCTCGTCTATCCTCATGTTGACGTAGATCCTGCAGAAGAACTGATGCATGTGACAACGCCACTGCTTCAGCACCGAGCTCGCCGGCACGGCGGGATCCGGGGGACTGTCGCGGACCTGCTGGCTGGAGAACACCTGACCCAGCCAACCTACCACCAGCTCTAACCACTGAGGGACCACATGAGCATTTCTGTTTATAGATCATTTTCTCTACTTTTTGGGTCAGAAACCTTTGGCGTTTGTGCTGAAACACAAGTCTTGTATTTCAGGCTCATTACAATGTTCTGTTTGTTTTGAAAAATAGCGCACCTGTTGGAAGTCATCCAGAAAGGATCGCTCATACTCGCCCCGGCAGTGCTGCTCCAGCCACTGCTCGATGAGGCGGTGCAAGATAGACGTGAGGGCGTCGCAGCTGACCCATTCCAAGAGCTCCACCCTGGACCTGAAAATACAGCAAAAGGTTGCAACGAGCCCGCCGTCACCTAATCGTTCTGTGAATAAGCCAGGTATTGTCCAGTTCGACAAGACTAACTAACCGGTTGCGTTTGCACTCACAGGATGTGGCCGAGCTCCTGCAGATGTTTGAGAGCCTCCTGACACCAACACTTGTCGACGGGGACCTCGCATCCGCTGCATTCGCCAACCTCAGGGGCACGCCCCTCATTGTCCCCATGGGCATGTCCCTTCCGCGCTATGTAGACGGCGAAGGTCCTGCTGTAGAAGCCCAGCACTCTGTCTTGGAGAAGCTGCGAAGGCGGGAAGAGGAGCAAGCCTCTGATGATGGTGAAGGCGCGCTCCTGGAGGCCCCGAAGTCCCGTGCCACACACATCAGACGGGTCCTCATCTTGCCACGCCCCCAACTGCTCCAGGCCCACTACAAGAGCAAGATGATATTTACGGTGCAATCAATACTAAATAAAAATACTAAAGTTCAAAGAATTGTTAAACAGTCAAATGTTCTTCCTAAAATTAATATCATTATTGTTCTAAGTGTATAGAGACCCCACAACAACTGATGACAGACTAGGCAAAATGCATGTGGCTCGACTTGCCCAAAAACGGCTGCAGTCGTTCCAGCAACGTCCGGAAAGCGGTGAGGAGAACCCAGACCTGACCCCTCTCGTCCACTTCATTCTCCATCTGATTGAGCCCGCACCAAAACTCTGGAACAACTGAGGAGGACAAGCGCATCTGCAGCGTTTCCAGCAGCCAACTGGCCAGAAGCCGAGCGGCACCCTGACCGCACAACAACTCCACACTGGCCGACAGGTCGCGATCTTCTGGCCTGCTGCCCTCGGACATCTGAAACACACAAAGCACACGTTAGAGCAATTTGTCAACATTAGGCATGAAAAGCTGAACACGCAAATCAACCCGTGCAGATTATAGTCAGCGCCGTGAAATTAGCGGGAGGACCTCCACCCGTCTCTTCTTCGGATGCAGCCAGCAAACATCTTCACAAAGACAAGCCGGACCGAATGAAGCGAAAGCGTCTTACGGGTGACCGAAAAGCCATTTTTTTTTCTTAAGTGTTAAGTGAAGATTCATCACAAGGATGCAAAGTTGGAAAGTGTTGTTTTTCGGATGAAGCCTTACCAGAGCAGCTGTGACGGTTTCCCAAGCTTCGGTGACTTCGAGCTGAGCGTCACATCCAAAAGACTCAGCCGATTCCATCGCAATTTCGTCCATTTTTTACACTCGACTGCAGTGACACTGCTGCAAATCTGACGTGTCGGTTGAAATATTTCAACTTTGGATCACACTGAGCTATCCTAAGAGGGTGTTTTGTTTTTAAGCGTACGCGCCATTGCTCCGTTTCAGGATTGTTGTGCTTGTTCCGCTTTTATTTCTTCTTTGTGTTTTTTAATTTGGACTTTCTGGCAATGAGGACACAATGCTCCCCCCAACAGTCAAGAAGACAACATTACAGTTGCAATATCGTAGAACAATTTCATACTTGTAACAACATTGTGAAAGAACATCTCAGAATCTCACCCAACCTTGATGAAATAGACACTTGTTACTGATTTAAGAACTATATTCAAGCACACTGGAGCCTTGTGAAATTTTATTAGGACCTTGGAGAACAGAACCTTGGAGCATTTTTATACCGTTATAGAACCTTCTTAAAGTAAACCGGGAAATTGTATAACGTCGCTAAAGCACAATGGAACAAGCATAACATTCTTAATGTTTATTGGGCCCTTTTGGAAGATTATCTACCCAAAAACTGAATAGTCCTTGTTGAAGCGCGTTGACGACACACTAGGAAGCGCTCGCTCCACAAACGTCGCGTCTGTGGACTGAAACGGCCGTAGAAGAAGAAAACAGCAGCATCCAGAGACAAACAATCATGGCGGCGACAGAGAGCGAGTGAGTTTGGGCTCGCATGACTTGTTTGGAGAAAAAGAAAACTTGCAACGTGATGACATTCAGCTGCAGTCGGACGTTCCATTGTTTGCGTGTTTTCCGCTGCCAAAGGAGTGGTGGCGATCGCCAGGCACAAAACCGTTCAGCTAACTCGCTAAAGCTAGCTCATTTGGCAGCAACAAAAACATGACATTTTAACAGCAAGTCTTATGTTTGTTTACGCAAGTTCGAACAATTTTGGAAACCGTTTAATTACTTGTATTTGTGAATGTACTTTAACACCGGCGATTTTTTTTTTTTCGTGTCAAATTATTCTTGCTGGCGTGTGACGATGGCGCTTGCTCTCTTTGTCCTTGCACTGCCCTCATCACCCTTTTCTTCTCCTCCTCCACCTCCTTTTCTTGTCTTTCTTGGTCAGAGTTCTGTGTGAGATTGAGGTGCTGCAGTCCATCTACTTGGATGACCTGCGTGTCACCAGGACACAAGACAGGTGACCAACATCGAGTCAAATGCTCAAAGCATATTCATAGACATCAATGTTTTGTTCAGGCACTGGGAGGTTAGTCTGGTTCTGTACCCGTCCACGGCCGAAGATTCTGGATCGCAGTTTGTCCGACTCTGCTTGAAGCTGACCCTCGATGACCAGGTGACCCGCCAGTCATCATTAGAATTACATATTTTCACTTGCATGGATGATGCTAGCTCACATGGTTTGTGCATGTGTTCAGTATCCGTGCTCATCTCCTGACATCTCCATTCACAACCCGCGAGGACTCTCTGATGACAAGCTCAGCAGGTAATGTCCTCTGACTAAATGTGCTTTGACTAATGTCTTTTCCCACCTCATTAGAAACCTGTTAAAGATTAGAGTCTAATATTAGAAGCTGATGATGATGTTGTGTTCTAGCCTTCAGCAAAGTCTTGAGCTTGAAGCTGAGTCATGCGTGGGCTCACCCATCTTGTACCAGCTGATTGAGGTTGCGGCCGTCACGCTTAAACCTCAAAACAGAAAGTTCAACTATGTCAACCTATTTCTTTTCCATTTCGTCCTTCAGAAAGCCAAAGAAATCCTGACTGAAAGCAACATTCCTCACGGGAACTGTGTTATCTGCTTGTACGGATTCAAGGTCGCCTTCAGCTTCTCTTCTTGTCCATGCAATATGCCAACCTGGAAGACTTCGATTAGGATAAAAAGCTTGCTGCTTGATTGTCCAGGAGGGAGAGTCGTTCAGCAAGACACACTGCTATCACTACTTCCACTCTCACTGCCTGGGACGCTACGCTCGCCACTCGGAGGAGGAGATACGCCTCCGCCAGCAGGAGATGGCCGACGACAAGACAGCCATGCAACATCAGGTTGGACGTCAGCATCAATGAAATCAGGCTTAAGCCCGGGGCCATCAAATGCATTTTAGTTCAAGTTAAAATTCATTCCTGAAATGTTGTCATAGGAGGGGGGGAAAAAAAAAATCCATTCATTTTGGACTTTCATTTTGGCAGCCACTTTCCAAGATATCAAGAGCCTATTCTTTACTGTGAAAAAAAAATCAATCATCCTGCTTCAAATCCATTGCCAAATTTGTTGTTTCCCCCCCAGGAGCTGATGGTGGTTTGTCCCGTGTGCCGCGAGCCTCTGATCTACAACCTGGACCAGCTAACGGCCAGTACAGCGCCACAGCTGCCTGAGGTAAGACAAGAAGCGAGTGGCAGTGCTCGAGAGCAAGTAAGGACTGAACGTGTGTTCATGGTCACCCAGCTGGACGGCGCCGCCATCCGCTCCAAGTTCCAGCAAAAGTGGCGAGAACTCGAGAAGATTCTGGACAGACAACGCTGTAGAGGAGGCGTCATCGATCCCGAGGAGGAGTCCAATCGCTTCCTCATACACATCAATGAGGTGATGACCATGATGATGTGACACGCTACACTTGCGCTCATGTTTGTTTCTCACAACCTTCCTAGAATGTTACTAAACTTCGTAAAGAAATGTAGTAAATCATGGTCTTCCCTCGCAGGCTCCTCCTCCTCCTTCTGATGGCAGCGGCGCTGTGGACCCTCTGCTACCCACCGCCTCTGAGCTCCTT
Organism: Syngnathus floridae; assembly: GCF_059516105.1. Classification (NCBI taxonomy): domain Eukaryota; kingdom Metazoa; phylum Chordata; class Actinopteri; order Syngnathiformes; family Syngnathidae; genus Syngnathus; species Syngnathus floridae. The sequence continues at coordinate 5,252,453 of NC_142429.1, read as the reverse complement.
CCCCCATCAGCACAGCCCTTTACTCCACCGCCAACGCGTTGCACAGGCACTCACAGGCAGCCTCAGGCACACAAGCGCCACAGCTACGGCAAGGGTCCCAAGAGAGGAGGCGGGCACCGAACGAATCACATTAAAGGAGGCGCCCCCATCTCAGAGCACCTGGACTCGCTCCGTCTGTCATCGGAGCCCGCCGAGGCCCCGCCTGGCGCCATGTGTGAGAATCCGCATGCTCACGTGACTCTTTGCCAAACAGGAAGTCACTTTTCTGACAAACATATGGCTGGGGGACGTGCCCAGCGGGCCCGAAGAAAGGGCTCGCAGCACTCTGCCCATGGGGGCCCCTCTCAATACCACCGCTGGGACGCTCGGGCACAGAGGGGAGGGGCGCCCGGGGGTCTCCCTCAACACCATCGTTGGGACGCTAGGGCACAGAGGGGAGGGGCGCCCCGCCAGCAGAGGGTGGGGGGGCCAGAGGAGGAGCTCTGACACACACACTTATGGTGTGGTGACACAAAATGAAATGACTAATTAAAGCTAATTAACTAATTGTTCATCACTCATCTTTTTTTGGTGGCAGGATGTCCAGAGACGTAAATATGAGCTTAATGGTTGTTTGTGTGCCGTGCAATTGGTTCAGGATGTACCCCACTTCTGGGATAGGCTCCAGCACACCCGCGAAAATGATGACTGACCGAATTCCAAAAACTAATCTTAACTATGTGGAGAGGGCACCCTCTTCTGGGGTCACGTAGTACTGCACACCGCAATCATTTTTACGGTATGTTGAGGAGTGAGATGTAGTACTGTAATTCTCGATGTTTTTAACCGATCTCAAGACGGCGCATTATTAAAACTGCTAAATAAATAGTTAAAAAACAATGAGGAAAACTATTAGAATCCGTGTGGGCGGAATTAAACCTTTAGATCCAGCCCACATTTAGGGTTAGGATCTGGATTAGGCCTCTGCAGCCAGGGCTACTCGGTGGGCGGTGCTCTTTGCGTAATGACGTCTCACGGAAGCGCCGTGACGTCTCACGGAAGCGCAGCGTCGGCCATGTTGTAATATTTGTTGTTGAACGCGCTTGTTTTCAACCTGAAGACGGGTTGCACGTGAGCACAAACGGGACGGGCTATGGACGCGGATCTAGACTCCGCGGTGAACGAGCGCGGGGATGCGGATGCCAGCCTCCGAGCGGCGTGCTCGTCGAACGGAAGTGGCGACGAGGACGCCGAGGCCGAAACAGAGACTCCTGGCCGGGAGGCGGGAGACGGCCCCGGCAGCCAGCACACCCAGGAGAGGAGCATCCTGCTCGGTGGCAGAGAGCAGGAAGTGTCGGTGGAGATCGGAGGAACCTATTTGTGCCAACGAGCCGACAAAACATGGCGTAGGTTGTTAGCTTATTAGCGTTGCGACTAACCATGTTAAAATAAATGATGGTGATCATTGGGCACATTCCCTGACAACATTGTCGATCCGTTTAACGGATAACGGTTGAGTTGCGAACACTTAAAACCAAACAAGGAGATCAAACAATGACGTCAGTAGTACATTGTTAGACAAGCACAGCACTAAACGTTATCCATGACGTCAACAGCACTAGGGGGCGTGTTTGTTTCCCGTCAAACCAGGCATAATAATGGACTGTGTGAAACCTATTGTTGACCGTTTGACACACAGTAAAGTGCACTACTTTGCGGCATCTAGGGGGCGCTAGTAATTTATAATTATTCTTTGCTGTACTTTTTAACCATTTAGATTGGTTTTACTTACGACATTTTTAAACTTTACTCTTAAAATGTATTCCTAGCCTTTTCTTGGCTACTTTACTTTTTTACATAACTTCTTTTTGTTTGTACGAAGGTTAATTTTTAACTTAACTGCTACTTTTGACTACTTTTACTACCTTTTACATTTCACTGTTTAACTTAAAACTTTTTTTCTCCAGCGTTACTTTTTACCTGCAAATTTTGGCTGTTTTCAATATCTTTAATGTTTGTGTACAGACGCAGCAGAAGTGATCCAGTCTCGACTAAATGAGCAGGAAGGACGAGAAGAGTTCTACGTCCATTATGTCGGCTGTAAGCGCAAGCACACGCACACACAAATTATGTGCACATGGAGGTCAATGTGTGTGCGTGCGGTCAGTCAACAGGCGCCTGGATGAGTGGGTCGGCAAAGCACGGCTGGCGCTGACCAAGACGGTAAAGGACGCGGTGAGGAAGAGCGTGGAGGTGGGCGGCGTGGGAGACATTGGCGAGCAGCCCGAGCGCAAGATCACACGCAACCAGAAACGCAAACATGATGAGATCAACCATGTGCAGAAGGTTAGCACCTGCCGTGTGACAAAAAGCACCTTTACTCCAACCAAGAATGTGTTGTTTCTGACTCTGTGTTTTGTCGCCATGGTAATGTCTCTGTGAACCTGCCGTGTAACGCCGTTGTGTTTTTGTTTGCAGACGTACGCTGAGATGGACCCAACCACGGCGGCCCTGGAGAAGGAACATGAGGCGGTAGGAAGCATCTTGGTTTTCATCTTGGCGGTGCCAATTTTGGTCGTGCCAATCCTCATCCTCACCCCGGACCTCCTCTGCAGATCACCAAGGTGAAATATGTGGACAAGATCCAGATCGGCAACTTTGAGATTGACGCCTGGTACTTCTCGCCCTTCCCCGAAGATTACGGCAAACAACCCAAACTTTGGATCTGCGAGTACTGCCTCAAGTATATGAAGTATGAGAACACCTTCAGGCACCACCTGGTCAGTAGCCGCCATCACGTGAACAAAACTCCTTCAAAGTCTAAAGTAAAAAGTCAAGTCAAACCCTATTTTAAAACCCTAACCCTAGTTTAAAACAGTGCGCATAGGAATCTTTTAGTTTTGCCGTGTGTGAGCTGACATCAAATTGCGTTTGCAGTCCAACTGCCAGTGGAAGCAGCCTCCAGGCAAGGAGATCTACCGCAGGAGCAACATCTCCGTCTATGAGGTAGATGGACGAGACCACAAGGTGAGCGGACTGGAGATGCGCGTGGCAGCAATGGGGAGTGTGACACCAACGCCTGGTCTTGTGCGTTTCAGATCTACTGTCAGAACTTGTGTCTGCTGGCCAAACTATTCCTGGACCACAAAACACTTTACTTTGACGTGGAGCCCTTCATTTTCTACATTCTCACCGAAGTCAACAAGCAGGGGGCGCACATCGTGGGATACTTCTCTAAAGTAAGTACTCCAATACTAGTACTGAAACGATACTATTTGCTGTATGACCTTTCCCTTTTGGTTTGATTAAATTTAATCAAATTAAATTGATTTAAAAAGTGCCAACCGATCAGTGCAAAAAAATGAGTGTATTATTCCAAAGCCAGCTTTGCAGCCTTTTTGGAACAATCTCGGCGGCCGATCTGTTAAAATGTCAGACCGGTTTTCATGTTTCCAGGAGAAAGAATCTCCAGACGGTAACAACGTGGCCTGCATCCTCACTCTGCCACCGTACCAACGCCGCGGCTACGGCAAGTTCCTCATCGCCTTCAGTGAGTGGCCGCCCCCTTCCCCGTCACGACAACAACAAACGAGGCACTCTGTTTAAAGCGCACGTGTGCGTGCGTTCAGGTTACGAGCTGTCCAAGCTGGAGAGCGCTGTTGGTTCGCCGGAGAAGCCGCTGTCCGACCTGGGCAAGTTGAGCTACCGCAGTTACTGGTCCTGGGTGCTTTTGGAGATACTCCGAGACTTTAGAGGGACTCTTTCCATCAAAGACCTCAGGTACGCATAACAACGTAACAGCGTTTAAGAAATGAACAGAAAAATTGGCAACCGTACCACAGAAAACAATGTGTCGTTTCTATCTGCAGCCAGATGACAAGCATCACGCAGAGCGACATCATCAGCACGCTGCAGTCACTCAACATGGTCAAGTACTGGAAAGGACAGCACGTCATTTGCGTCACACCCAAACTGGTGGAGGAGCACCTCAAAAGCGCCCAGTACAAGAAGCCGCCCATCACTGGTGAGGGTTTTGTCTGCTGCCATCGCGTGTCCTGTCTCGAGTAACGCTTTGTAATTGTCATGCAGTGGATACGCTGTGCCTCAAGTGGGCGCCTCCCAAGAACAAGCAGGCCAAGCTGTCCAAGAAGTGACAAGAAGCCGCCATCTGTGTAAATATGTGCCATACAGTGTGTCTTGCTACTTTTTTAAAATAAAGGAAAACATTGTCACATGTGGACTCATGACATCCATCTGTGGACGCACTGAATGTGTGTATACATGTGTGTATATGTGTGTGTGTGTGTGTGTGATTAAATCTCAATTCTTGTGACCATGGCAGGAATGCAGTTCTGTATATAATACAAAGACAAAAAGAGGGACATTATATTTTTGTCTAAGTTGTTTATTTTGTTTCCAAAAGTTTTTGAAGGTGTCCATGTGGAACACAAAAGGCACGACAAAGAGCAGCGACAAAAAGTCTTTTCAGTTCATAACAAATGAGCAACAAACTTAAATAGACATTCATTTATATTAATTTTTCATCTTAAATAAAGTCCAAAATGTGAGGCAGCTTTGAAATCTCACAGTGTTCAGCTTTCATTCACCACATTCAACTTTTGGCTTGTCGTTTTTAATCATGAGTCTCACGAAGGACTCTGAGGCACGTTGTATCCAGTGCTCCTCTATCGCCATGGTAACAGACAATAAATATGTTGTCAACACATTCCAACAGAAAAGAAAACAAAATAAATAAATATTTGCTGTTTTGTCATTTGTGTCTCGTGTCTACCTGGGCACCGGCTGCCCCTTGGGGGCCTAACACCGGAAAGTGCCCGGACTTTACACACACTCAAGTGCACACCACATCCATTTTTTTGCGTACAATGACGTCGTGACATCACTTTCTGTGAAACAAGCACGAAGTGAACAACGGTCAAAGGGCAGTTTTGCTCTTTTATGACATGAAAACAGCCAAATGAGACAAGAAAATCTTGTGCTTTCATTTTTTAAACTTAAGAAAAAACTACTCATTAAATTTGCAATCGTGATCTGAATCTCCACATTTTATGTATTATAACAAACCAATCGTTTAATGAATGACACAGCGTTGTTACAGCAAAATTAGTTATTTTATTTATTTTATCATTATTTTATTTTTATTATATTATGAATGAATTAAAACAATTCATTATCAATTTTGCTAATGGAAAAATTGTGGCATAGAAAACTTGTCCTTTGATTTTTAAATTGTATAAGTTTAAAAAAGAAAATGTAAAACTAATGACAGGGTTAAGGGTTCGGGTCTTATTTGTATTAAACAGGTTCTTATTTGTATTGTATTATTTAGAAATAATAAACATTTAGGAATGAACTATTATATAAAAACATATTATGAGAATAAACCACCTATTTAATGAGATAAAAGAATATAAAATGAATAAATGCATCTTAATTAACATTTTGGTATCATATATAATAAAAATGATTTCCCAAATAAATAAAGATGAGCAATTTGAGTGGGAGGAAAATGCCTCCCACATCATTGAAATCCAAAATGTTCTTGTACTATTGAACTTGTCGGTGCTTAGGTGGCACGATGAAGGCGCGCGGACCTTTAAAACAAAAGTGGCGCCGTGCCAGGTTCCGAGGTTACCTGATGCGGCCGTCGAGCCCGGCCGGCCCCACTTGGGATTTGGGGTCAGGGCTGTCCGAGCTCCAGGCGGTACGACGGCAGAGCGGCAGGACGTGGCAGGCGGAGGGGGCGGGGCCGGCAGCGCACACGCCGGCTGCCGTCCAGAAACCGGCCAGCAGGTGGTCCAACCAGCGGCGCAGTGGCTCTCCCGTCAGGCCGGCGTTGGCCTCTGCTTCCTCCACCGCGTTCAAGCTGAGCGGCAGGCGCAGTACCGGGTTCAGCCCGTGGAAGCTCTGCTCCATGTATGTCCGACCTGACGGGCCGCTGTGGGCCACGCGTGCCTCCTCTACAAACAAACAATAAGTCATTTTAAAAACTTACTTTGAAACCCTAATTGTTCTGGTGTTTTTATATAACAAAATTCTAACATTTAACTGTCATTGCATTCTGACCTTGCGTGATGGGCCGCCGCTGGCGAAATTGCAACGGAGCAATGAGAAAGCGTGTCTGTCCCAGCGGACTCCAGCGGTTGAGGATCCTGAGGGTCCAGACGCCGGGGCGAAGCGGCGCCGCCAACGGAGGGCGGTAGTGAGTGACGTCTGCGTTGGCGTCCACGTGGATATCGTAGGTGGCAGCGATCACGTTGGTGGGGTCGATCCACACCACCGTCGCCGTTAGGTTATTCGCAGCACGACTCCAGCGCTGCGCCGCCGACACCTCGTCTTCGGGCCCTAGCGGCCCGCCGCGCCGGCGGAACATGCGCTCCTTGGCGTCCCAGTCCGCCCCCACCTGCACACACACCAGACAAATCAGAGCGCGGAACACTAATTGTCCAGCTTCAGTAAGTTCTAGTTTGCTTTTAGAGCAGCTTTGTTGGCTTTTAGCTCAATTTTTGTGTGTGACCTGTATGTGCTGCAGCCTGTTGGCAGGGTTGGGGGTTCCGCCGAAGCTAAAAAGTTCCCGGGGAGTGACCCAGGTCTCCAGAGTCTCCGTCTGAGCAGAGGCTCGGTTGAGCGCCGTGTGGCGCACCAGGTAGCCCTGGAACTGGTCCGACACAAAGTACATGTGCACGGACGTGGGGTGGCCTGTCACCTCGTACCTAAAACGCACACACGCACATTGACTCGAACAAACGTGTAAACATTTTACAGCGAGCAAAAAGAATCTTTTTAGGGTTAGGGTTTTTAGTTAACACACACACACGCACACACACACACGCACACACACACACACACGCTTGAGGTGATGAAGTCAAATACATTTTAACAGTTTTGTAACAGACAAACCTTTCTTCAACAGACACACACAGACACATGTCCCACCCAAACATGAACAAGGAGTTCCTTGTAGCTTGTGAGGGAGACCAACTCAAACACACACCCACGCACACACACACACCTACACACACACACACACACACTCACACAGAAACTGAAGGCCGATTGTGCACCCATACAAGCTAAGCTTGGCTAGCATTAGTAAAAGTTGGCAAACGGTAGCGAACGTTGAGCTTTGCTGGTGAGTTCATTGCCTTGGGACGTTTGAGCGTCCGGTTATTGATGGCAACTTTTCAACCCCAACGTTATGGTACCTGCAGGTGTCGTGGGCAGCGCGACCCCGCAGCGAGGCGGCGGCGGCCACACGCTCCAGGCCCAAGCGAGCAAAGGCGTGGTAGTGGCTGAGCGCGGCGTCCGTCAAGCCGTCTGCGCCGTCCGTCTCCCGCTCGTAGACGTTCTCCCAGTACGCGCTTAGGCCCGGCAGGCCTGGTGCTGGAGCCCCGAACAAATGCGCGTCCAGTTGGTTGATTATTTCCTGGCTGACGCTGGCTTCAAACTTCCTGGCAAAGAAGGTGGGGCGCGACGTTTGCTGCCCCAAAAAGGAGGAGGAACTCGTAAGTGTGCAAGTCAGAGCCAAGTTTCAAGTGGAGGACTACCGACATATCAGACCTCTTTCATGGCCACTGATGAAGGTTGTTATGAAAAAAAAAAAATCTTATAATCTTAACCTTAATCTTGGGCGCCCCTAACGGCAAGAAAGCGGCGGCATGAGTCACGACTGTCCGCGAACTTGCTTTAATGACGGGTTGGAAGTCAGGAGGCGTCTAAAAATACAGCAGCTGCTTCCTGGATCAGCCGCCAGCTCCCGGAGGCCCGCGGCTCAGACGCACCGCTAATTTGTCGAAGTTATTCCCGGCGCGGGTGGAAAAGTGGACGGCACAACACACGGGAGTCTTTGCTAGTTTTTTTTTTAAGGCCCAGAAATATCCATAGATGACAAACGCTTCCTGTTGCGATACATCTGCCGCTCTCTAATCTTTACCTTCTAATAACAACATTGCGCCGTCAGAAGATAATCATAAAAATGGCCACTTGAAAGCAAAATGGTAGGCTTGCTATGACGTCTTGGGCGGGGCTTCTTGAGACTTTTTTTGTGGCTAAACTCTTGAGTGACATGTCTGCCGCATTTATGGTTGCTAAGTCACACTAGCTACGGGGGCTGATTTTTACCCCTCGAAGTGTGTGTGTGTGTGTGTGTGTTTTACCAGGAAGCGTGGCATGTCGGCGGGCTTGAAGTCGTTGGGCGAGCAGCCGCACCAATCCACGATGTGCTTATACTGACATTTGCAGCCCAGCTTGCGGTTCCAGTTGGTCAGCCTCAGGTTGTTGTCCACCATGCTGCCACAGAGGGCGCTGTTCTCCAGCACCGTGTGGAAGAACGACTGCAGGGGGCAGCGGAGAGCGTGTTAGGTGTTGGCACTGCGCTCGGACCGACAAATAACAGCCCGTCATATTTGACTTGATTAGAAACGTTGAAAGTCAGTAACTTCACAGGATTACTACCTCGGCAGGAAGAAGCGTGAAGGTGTAGAATCGCTTTAAACCGGCAACCAGTTCATCGGTGGATCGGACCACGTATTCCACGAAGGCTCGGTTGAGCAGGAACCAGTCGGAGCCGCCGTCCACGGCGATGCCTTCTGGGATTTTACGGTCCCCGAGACGCCACATGTGCGTATCGCACTCCAGGAAGAGGCGGTCCAGGCCCTGCTTGCGTATAAAACTGACAGGACATCCAATAAGATGACGGGTACCTCGGGGTGGGGGCGGGGTTAGAGGGCGTCGCTCACCGGGTGTTGTCTCGTCCGTGAGACTTGATAAAGTTGAGGTGGCGATATTTGGACAAGAAGGACACCAGCTGATCGTTGGTCCTGCCAGGACAATGCGAGGTTAGGCAACGACCAAACACTTGACACACAAGGGCAGGCCAATCTTGCATTTAAAATGACTTGAGGGCTTCATCTTGTTCATGTAACAGTGCAAAAATAGTCGATTTGGAAAAGTGGTCATGAACAATTCACTCTAATAAATCAATGAAATGGATTCATAGCCCAGCCTGACAACAAACACACACAGATCCTTTTGTATTGACTCAATGTCCCTGCGCTGGCTGACGTCGCAGCTATTGATGTTGCCATGACTGTGACATCAATTTTAGGGGGGGGTGTCGTCTATTGACATGCAAATGACGCCACCAATCGGCTGGGCTATTTTTTTGCCGCCATAACTGCCCAGAGCGACTGAGGCGTCAATATGAGTGCTGCATGCCCTTATCGAACATGGAAATATATCTCTTTGTCTTTACAGTTACAACATAAACATTTAAATCGTGAAGAATTTGGAGAAAATAAGTCTCCGCTCGGCTCACCTGACTGGGTAGTCAGCAGCGCTGAGGTTGACGAAGAAGTCCCAGGACCAATCGTGCATGTCCAGGAGGTCCTCCATGGCGCGCAGGTACATGGCCAGCAAGCTGGCGCCGCCCCAGATGGTGGCCATCCTCCACGGCGTCACGCGCACATTGGCGTACTGGCTGGCCAGCAAAGTCACCTCGCGGTGAAGGAAGTCCGACCTCTGGGAGGAGGGGGCGGGTTGTAGGGGTTAGCGGCGATGATGTCACGGTGTGTGTGTGCGTGCATGTCACCTGGTCCACGTGGATGTAATAGAAGTGCGCCGTGTGGTAGATGGCTTTAAAGAGGCGGTGGAATTGGCGTGAGGCACGCCCGTGCACCACCAGCACGAAGGCCAGACGCACTGGCGACGACGTTGCCCGCTCCGACACGTCCTCCTCGTCCCATTGGATGTTCACGCTCACTTTACCTGCCAGGGAGGAGGAGTCAGTGAATTCAATACAGTGAAAGGAATGAGAACTTTTAAAGTCATTGGGTCCTTTTCTCCTTTCATGTGATCGATAAATGAGTTGGCCCACGTGCTCTTGCACCTCATGTGGCTCCAATGTTTGCTCATCCGTGACATTCTCATCACGTGTTGCGTGACCGGAGTGGGCTGACAGGGCTTGCACGGAGCTTGAGGGATTGTCACCACTAACTACAGGCTGGCCCACCGTGGGGCGGATGCCCCCCGCCCCTCCGGCCCCTCGCCATGTCAAAGACGAGGCTCCCGCCCTGCCTGCCGACTGCGAGTGGGATTGGGGGTTAGTTTTGTCTTCGGGTGGGGCCCGCCATCAAAAATAAAAAGCGCCGACATGGAAGTCATTAGTCAGCACATCCCAGAATAAGTGGGATGAGGGTGTAATTATGTCGGCAGATCTCACAGACGCATACTGGCCTTTTCCGTTTGGACAAAGGACACGTCCACACGTGTGCAAAGACAAACGTGCTGACGTTGGTTTTCCGCTCATCTGCCGACACACAGCCTTGTGTGGAGACACATAAAAAAAAAAATTCGGTCCCCATCAACAAATAGACAAACAATGCCATAAGTGGAGCCCGGTTTTCAAACCCAACATGGTGCTGCAGCTGTTATGCTGCACACAATTGGAATCAGGCCCAAGTGGAAATGCATTTCACATCCAGGTGTGTGTGTGTGTGTGTGTGTGTGTGTGTGTGTGTGTGTGTGTGCGCTCGTCTCACCCTGCAGGGGGCAGTAGGTGGGTAGTTTAGTTGGCATGAGGACGTTGTCCTTGTGGCGGCAGTAGACGTCGGCAATCCGCTGACGACACTCACGACTTTTGGCCCGCGACAGCGCCGAGATGACTTCTTTGCTGCCCATCTCGCACTTGGTCACTGATGCCAGCGAGGGAGCGATGCTCGGCAGCACTGTCGACGACCAGCCACCAATTGCCGCCCGAGGGAGCGCGACAGCTCGCTCGGCCGCTTTTGCCGGCACGTTTTGCGTTTTGCCGTCGGGTCGCTGGTGTGGCTTTCCCGGGCGGCCGCCGTCCACGTGCTCCAAGTCTTTGGGGACTGAGTTCTCGTTGTTGTTGTTGTCGGGGGACAGATATCGCTTCTCTTTGGGTCGGTGCGAGCGGTAAATGTCCTGAAGGGGGAGACAGAGAGTGATCGCCTTTGGTAAGATGCTACCTGACATTTGATGAAATTGAACTTTTGACAGCCATCATTCAGCTTTGATGTCATTTCAAATTCAAACTATTTCAAAATGTTATTGCGACATTGCTGTCAAAGTTGCATTTTGAATGTTCCGAAGGCTTCATGCTGCCACTACATGCTTTACTTCCCGCAAAATAATAATAGACGACCTTTAACCCCTGTGCGTGTGTCACGCAGGTGGACCAACTTTACTTTTGCCACAATGAGAGTGTATGCGTGTGTGTGTGTGTGTGTGTGCGTGAGTGTGTGTGTGTGTGTGTGTGTGCGTGTGTGTGCGCTAAACCACATGACTTCGGTGACTATTTTCATATCCCACATGGTGCTATATCTGTCTTCAGTGTGAGTCGTCATGTTTAAGCGAACATGCGTGACGCGCGCACACGCAAGAGGGCGTGTCCTCCGTGGGCCTCACCACCTGCTACGCATGCAAGCTTTCATTAAGTCAGCTCCGAGGAATGGCAGGCAGGCATGCGGACGGACAAACGTGAAAATGGCAGCATGGCAGACTAGCGGGAACAAAGTCTAGTCTCAAAGACCAGAAGTTCTGGGTTTGAATCCGCCATCTGGTCTTTTTGTGTGGGCCATGAAATTGAGTGACTGACTGGATTGCTACAGAATATGAATGTGTGAAAGGAACGTGAGATTCAATCTCGAAGTGTTTTCAAATGACTTCTGTTTGCAAGATGGTGCCACTTCAGCATGCGCTGCCCCCGCTGGTTGGAGGCCAACACTAACACAAATACTAAGTGAGAACACTCAGGACATTGACATCGAGCTGTTTGCCTTAAAAAAAAAACATTTACACTCACGTAGACGGCACCGTGCTTGGGCGACTCCCACCATCACTCACACACACTCACACACACGCACACCCACACAAACACAAACACACACACATACCCACCCACAATAGAGCAGATGTGGAATTTTAGTGCTCAAAGGCCACAATTCATTTTTAAAACCGACAACTGAGTCATCATATCAATAGGATATAAAAAAAAAAAAAGTTGCTGTGACGTTTGGCTTGTCCAGTCAGGGGACACACAAAATACGCCAACACAAAAACCCGAAAGCTACAATGTGAAATTTTGTTTTTTTGAGAATAGAGCGATGGATTATAATCCTGTCGTAATCCCGGCTCATCCTGCCGGTGGGAAAGCTGCTTCTTCTTCATCTGCGTTTTAGCCGCCCATTTAGCTTTCGGATCACTTTCCAGCCATCTGGACGGCTTTTATCTACACTGGCAAACCTTGAAATTATTGATTTGAGTTGAGGGCTTGTTGTTGATGTCAAAATGAGAAGATGATCACTTTGAAAACTTGTTGTTTTAAAGTCATCCACATGAGTGTCGACTGGTCCCAGCAGGGTCAGTTCGGCGTTTGGCCCACTGTTGCCACAGCGACGCAAGACTTAAATGTGCCCGTTGACAGGTCGGCGGGCAGGCGGGCGAGCAGCGGGGGTCCTGAGAGCGCAAAACAAAGACTAGAAAAGAATGATCTTTTCTCACGATAGGTGAGCTAGGCCGGTGGCGCCGTCACCGTGGCGACCGGCAAGTAGCTAACAGTGGCCTTTCATTACGTCACAATCAACTTCCAGTGAACTTTCATCAAGTCACTGGTCACACCCAATTGCGGCATTGGCCTTGGAATGCAGACTCGCTTCATACGGCGCCACCTTCAGGATGGAGGACATTATGTCCCAAGTCACAATTGCATCCATGCAAGAACCACGTCCACCATTTCGTGTCATTCACCCCAAACGTCAAATGCCACGTCTGGCCCACCGCACTTTTAATGTCACATCACACACACACACACACACAAAGGGAAGATGAGAGGGAACGGGTGCAGTATAATGAAAGGATGTAAAACGCAAGGGCGGCCCCACCCTCGCCTTCCTCACCAAGGCAAAACAAGAAGTAGCGAGACAAAACCGCAAGACTTCACTCTTCACCTGGGGGTGGGAAAACCTCCAATTTCACTTCACCGCACCAGCTTCATGCTAACACATGAAGGAAAACACCACTGCGCAAGCGAAAATTAGCATCTCCGTAATTACTCTACATTAAAATGAGAGTACTGACATAATGAATAGAATGAAAAGAATTCCACCTATTTTTTGTCATACTGCATCAATTAAATGCTGCTGCTTTAGTGTGTGTCTCTGATCTCATCTGTGCAGCAGTAATACTAGTCATTGTATATATTAAATATATACTATATATGTTAAAATGCATAACATTATAAGAGTACAGTAACTTTCTGAACTCAGAACTTTGAATTTGATGTCAAGTTTCCAAAAAACCTTTGATAAATGAGACATTTTTTAATAGCGTTACAAAGGGTTGAAGAAATGAAATTATTTTTTGTTATTGTCAGGAGTGCTTCCAATCAGCGTTCAATTTAAAGTCTCCGTTCACATTTGTGTATGTTATTACACATTCGACATTAAGCAGGCTGGCACAAAACTCTCTTGACAAACTTGTCGACCATAGATTTTTCTGGATAACTTTAGCATGAATTGTAAAAATGTATATATTTCCAGAACAAGTGCGCTGACTTTTACCAATCGGCGTTCATAAGGAGTCTCCCATCCCTGTTAGCGCCTGTTATAATGTGTGAAAGAATATTTTCCAATAGACGTTTGGGCTTTCTGTCTAGCTATTGCTACGTTAAATTGCCTCTTTTCTGAGTGGACTTCTGCCCGCTAGTTGCCCACAGCTGCCAGAGCGCGACATCCGCTTCCCGCACATCACTCGCAAGCGTCCAAACACATGCAGAAACAGACATACAGCCAGCTAGACATGGACAAAGAGAGGACTTACGGCTCGGAGCTTGTGTCTTCCGACAGCGTTTCCCAGCTCCGGCGGCTGCGACGGCTGTGGCGGCGATTCGGTCCTCCGCAGCAGCCCGCTCCTGGGCGGCTGCCAGTCGGCTTTGTCCCGGCCGACGGCTCGCTTCTCACGGCCGCTTCGCTCTCCGCCGGACGAGCCATCCAGGCTGGTGAAGTTCCACACCAGCAGAGTCTGGATGAGCAGGACGGCCAGTGCTGCGGCCGCTACCCCCGACCGGGAGCGGAGGCGGAGACTGACAGCCAGCCTGCGGGGACACGCGTGAGCCTTCATTGCCGCCTGGACGCCGCTTGAGAGCGGCTGCTGGCGGCGGCGGCGGCGGACGACTGGGGGACGACCGGGGAGGAGGGGAGGGGTTTTGGCACAGGGAGGGAAAGAGGAGAGCGTGGCAGGCGGACGCCCACGCCACGCGTGGCCGCCAGAGAGTCAAGTCAACACTGTATCGCATGCATATTTCTTCACATCAGCTGCGTTTGTTCTTCTTGCTTCTTCCACGCTGACAGACGAGCCAGGTCGGTGGTTCTTCTACGTGTGCATGTAAAATAAAAGCGCCACTTTCAAAACAAAAACACAGAATAAATATTTGTTTTACTTTCACTTGATGGTGACAACTGTTGCTGTCGGTCACCTTCATGCGATGACGCGCGGCGTTGGCACGATGGTGTCGAGGATGGCGATCCGCTGGGGGTCCCACACGCAGTCTTCCTCCAGTCCGCTGGGCACCATGCCGCACTGGGGGGGCACCCAGGCCGTGTCGAAGACGGGGCCGAAGCGCCCGTCGTGCCACGTCTTCTGTCGCGGGTGCCCCTGGTAGCTGATGGCGATCACGCGGCCCACGTCCACCACCACCTTCAGCACCACCTTCAAACCATCCAACATACACACAAAAAACACAAAGTGCACATCCTCACATGCAGTCAAAGTGAGCGAGCCCTCCACAAGTGACAACTGGGTTGCTAAAAGTTTACAATTGCCTTTCGGTGCCACAAGGGGGCAGCAAAGCGCTACTTTTGAGTGAACGAAGCTCCTCAAGTCACTTCAAACTGTTTCCTTGGCATCAAGATGACGCCAGATGGCGTAATATAGTGGCTCCCTGTATTTCTTCGGGTAGAGAGACCAGACCTGACCGTGAAGTAATTACTGACTCCTTTAAGATGCATAAATATAGTGAAAGCGTGTAGCGGGGCTGGGGGGAATTATGGTTTGAAGAGCAAACTTGCCAAAACCTTGTCGGCATCAGGATGATGGAGTGGGTAGCGCTTGGCCTTCTGCAGGTCGCGGCTGAGATAGACGCCGCGCCCCAGCATGCCGTCGGGCGACTGGCGGAATCCCGACAACAAGATGAGCTCGGCGCTCTGCCTAGTGGTCCCGTGGTACATGACGTAACGTCGGCCGTCCTCGGGCACCGCGCTGCCCAGCGGGTCCACCCCCGGCGGAAGCTCAAAGTCGGCTTCGGCCCAGCTGTATTGCATCCTCTTTCTCGCTCGACCTCACGGCGGGAGACGCAACACTAGAAGAACCACATCATGTCATCTTTATCTGACCTAACAGACAAGAGAATGCGCTACATACATTGATATGTACTTGTACATACGTTGTGGTGTGTACTTCAAAACTGGGCGTTTTGTATGCATTTAGCGATGTACGCATACCCACACAAATCTGGAATGACATAAAACAAATGGGGAAATTACCATAGTCAGCAGCTGTTGGACACCGAAGAAGGTTGTATTTATTTTTTTGTGGCTATTGCTTACGTTATTTACACAAGGCCACGTTTTCGTCGACGTGTGCGTGCGTGTGGTTACGCAAACGAAAAGGCAGCCCCGCCCTCACGGAAAACATCGAGAAACTCCCAGGAATTAGACTGGACCATAACCAAATACGTTCGATTCGGTAAATTAGGTGAAACGTGGAGTCGTCAGATCATAAATATGAAAATAAAATACAAAATATACGCACACAAGCAGACAACTTAATAAATAAATACATTTTAAAAACACAATTGACAACCCAAACTTGAATAGATGAATATTAACCAACTATTAACTTAGCTTTAGCAGATCATTTTAGAGTATTTAAAATTATTATAGTATCTTATCATACAAAAACAAAAAAAAAAGCCAAGCTCAACACAAAATCTGAATAAAGGTTTATTAAAAGTTGACCAATTCTAGTACCAGTGTTACTTGGATCAACATTCAAATTGTCTTTGGTGGTGTTTTTCTGCAAGATGTGTTATGTTAACTGTTAACAAGGTGATGCAGCAAATTTCTTTTTTTGGAGAGGGGGGTGCTCGGCGTCACCGTTGGTCCCCGTGGCACTTCATGTGCAGCCTGAGGTTGGCCTTACGGAAGAAGGCCTTCCCGCACACTTGGCACTCGTGCGCCTTCTGGCCCGTGTGCACGTCGCCGTGCTTGCTCAGAGCCGAGCGGTCGCTGAAGCACCGTCCGCACACGCCGCACGCGTACGGCTTCTCGCCCGTGTGTGTGCGCAGGTGTCGCGTCATGTTGTGTTGACAGTTGAAGGCCTTCCCGCACACACTACACTGGAAGGGCTTTTCGCCCGTGTGCACCCGCATGTGCGTGTCCAGATCCCTGCGGCCGTCGAAGCATTTGCCGCACACCTCGCACACTTTGCCGTTTCGGTGCGTGGCCAGGTGGGCCTTCATCTGCTCGCCGGCGTCGGCATGAGCCCCGCAAACGCCGCAGTCTGTCTGGTGGCCGTCCGAGTGGTTGACCAGCGCCACCAGCGAGTGGAACATGCGACCACACACCACACAGATGACACGGCTCCTCTTGGAGGGGCTTGGCCCCGCCGCTGTCTCCTTCTTCCGGTGCAGGAGCAGGTGGCGCATCCGGGCCGAGTGGTCGTTAAAGAGCTTGCCGCACTGGTCGCAGGCATAGGGCCGCTCGCCCGTATGCGTGCGCATGTGGCGCCGCATGTTGTGTTGGCAGTTGAAGGCTTTGCCGCAGTCGCCGCACACGAAGGGCTTCTCGCCCGTGTGCACGCGCATATGTGTGTCCAGGTCACGGGAACTGTCAAAGCGTTTGTTGCACACCTCGCAGGCTTTGCCGCTGCCGTGCGTCTGCAGGTGCGCCGCCAGGTCGTCAGCTTGAGCGCCGCACACACCACAGTCAGAGTGGTGCTCGGCGGTGTGGTTGACCAGAGAAATGACAGCGTGGAAGCTTTTACCGCACACCACGCACACCGCGCCACCCCCCTTGGGCTGCTGGACGCCGCCCTGGCACTCCCTTGGCTCACCGTCCGCGACACTTTCGTGGGCCAGCAGATGGCGCTTCCTAGTGGAATGGTCACTGAATTGCTGGCCGCATACCTGCAGAGAGCCAGTTGAGTCAATTTAGTCTTTAGGCCGACGCTCCGAGTTACTAGGCCTACAACTCAGGATTAACTCATTCACAGTCAGTTAAAATGGATCAGTGAATGAGTTAATGACTTGAATGATTGACTAATTTGCCGCTTAGTTGATGAATTAGAAACAAAAACAAAAATCGCAGACAGGAAAGTGGATCAGAACAATACGGAAGGCTCAGCCGTGCATACCTGGCAGGTATAGGGTTTCTCTCCCGTATGCCGGCGCATGTGTCTGGTCAGGTTGTGGCGACAGTTGAAGGCTTTCCCGCAGTCGCTGCACTCAAAGGGCTTCTCGCCAGTGTGCACGCGGGCGTGCATCTCCAGCGCCTTGGCCGTGCCGAAGCCTTTGCCGCACACGTCGCACACCTTGCCCCTCAAATGCGTCTTGACGTGGCGCTCGAAGCTCTCATCCGAGTCGAAGCATTGGCCGCACACACCGCACACGTCCTTGGGGTGCACCTCGCTGTGATTGGCCAGCGAGATGACGGCATGAAAGCTCTTCCCGCAAACTTTGCAGCTAAAGGCGGCCTTGGCCTTGCGCGCCGATTTCTTCTTCGACTCGTCGCTCTCGCTGGGCTGCCACTCCTCGTCGCTGTCCTTCACAGGACAAGTCATGATATCGTCTTATGTTACATGAATGTTTTTTTTCCCTTTGCCTACTTACCTGGCCTGGCGTGTTTAGCGACGCTTGGTCGTCGTCACAGTTGCCGATGTTGCCATCGCACATCACTTCCACTTGGTGCGCCACCTCGTTGTTGTCATGGTCGCACGGAACAGGGGAGCCGCTCATCTTATCTTCTGCTTTCACACTCTGTACATGTTGATGGTGGCCTCGTTCAGCTCAGGTGTCCACATGCTAGTTACAGTGTGTCTTGAAGGGTGCTACGAGTAGCAGGAACTAGTAGGATCTGGAATAAACACAGCCGGGCTGAACTCACCCGGTCAACAGTGGTAGGATCCTGCTCGAGCGGCGCTTTCCAGTCGCGATCGCATGGCTCGTCTTCTCTCTTATCTTCATCCTCGTCCTGCATCTCCAGACATCCAGGTGGCACCAACACAGACAGCTGGACTGTGTCTAGGTGATAATCGATTAGTTATCAGTCAATCAATTATTGTTCCACGTCTATATAGTATGCATTCCACTTGCAAAGAGAACTAAGATGACTGGAGTTGACCCTGTTCATGGAATCATGGAAACGAACCTTTGTGTTCTGCGAGTCTTTGGTGTCGCTCGAGCTCCAGCCTCGAGCGCAGCAGTTCGTCCTCCAGGCCGACGATGGTACCTCTGACCGCCTCAAAGATCTCCTCGGCGGCCGCGCGCAGACGCTCGTTGACGGCCGCCTGGAGCCGCTGGAAGCTCGACATGACGCAAGGGGACACTCGGGCGGTGGCGGTTGTTGAAGATATGACGAAGAAATGCTGCTTTGGTGGCAGCCTGACGCTAAAATATTGATTCTGAAAAGGAGAGCCATCCACTTCCGGCGTGCTTTACTTCTTTCACTGCAGACTGAGCAGCATGCTGCTTTCTAAGCATCGCGGTGCCGCCTCCTAGCGGAATCTTTGAGAAACTCCTGACAAACGCATGCATTTTCACCAACGTTTTACGATCTAGATTACTTTCGCCGCAATTCTGATGTACTAGTTTAAAAAGTGTTCATGCATTAACGTCAGTATCTATCGCGGATGGATTATAAAACCAAAATATTAACGGTACTTTTTTATTATACCATGATTGCAGATTTCTCTCTCCGTCTCTCTCTCATAAACTAAATCACAAAACACAGCAATGTGCGCACCGTGCATTTGAGATTAATAGAAGCAATCAGATCACTGGGAAAGTCTCCAGACTTTTAATCAACACTTCACATGATGAGTGGCTCTCGACTGGCGGGACTGCAGCGTTATCAGGAGTTCCATCACAATAACCAACGCACACACGCACACATACACAGTAAGAGTTTTTAATTAGTGCGTGAGAGTGGTACAAGAGTTCATATTGTCAGTGACTCACGGGCACAAAACGGATGAGTCACATCACACTCAAGCCACCATCACGACCAACACCTGAACGTAGACGAAATTACCTTGCAGGATTTCAGACACATTTACAACACTCAGAGAACACAGGAAAAAGGCAAACAATTGACTGGTCGTGCGTCAATTTCAGGAGACAAATTCTTGCCAGCCAATGTGGGGGCAAATATATAGATGAACTGTTCTGGTTGCCAGCCAAAGCACTTATTGACAAATCACAAGATGTTCACTGCACTGCCTTCAAATTACAAGTTCATTACTTCCAAGTTGCTGTGCTCGACGTTGTCGTCAGGCATCGTTTTTGCACTCCCGTTTGCATCATTTCCCAGCAAAGGTGTCGCTAGTGAGACCTCGAGGTCCCTCCCAGTGGCGTCCCTGCCGCCGGGATCTGGGATCGGTCCCCGGGGATTCGACTCAAAGGCCTCGAGGCCGGACAGCAAAGGCTCCAAACCTTGTGACGGGCAGTCAGTCGTTGCACTTTGCCGGATTCGCAAGACTTGCGTCATTTCTGAGACGTCGTCGTCGTCTTCGCGAAGTCCTCGCCTCAGGCTCTCCCGGGGTACCGGTGCCCGCCTTCCCCCTTCCTGTGACGGCTGGGGCCGGGCGGCCTGGTGGTCTTCCACCTTGCGGGTGGCGCGGCAGAGGGCTTTGCGGAAGCCCCTCTTGAAGTTGTCCGACATGAAGCCGTAGACCACAGGGTTGGCGCAGCTGTTGGCGTAGCCCAGCACCACCACAAAGTAGTAGAGGCCGTGATACTCAGGAGGCAACGCCACCAGTAGGTTGAGCACGTTCAGCCCGTAGAAGGGCAACCAGCACAGGACGAAGACGGCCACCACGATCACAACCATGCGCGTCACCTTGCGTTCCGACTTACGGCGCTTGGCCGAGGCGGCGTGGACCTTCTTGGCCGAGCTGCGCACCTTCGAGCAAAAATAGGGTTACGTTTAAGGACATGGATCCATCCGTGAGGCCGGCGGACATACTTTAAACACGATGAGCAGGTAGCACAGGCAAATGATGAGCAGCGGGCACAGGAAGCCCAGCGTGGAGGTGTAGAGGATGAAGGCCGCCCTCCACACCTTGGCGGGAGCCGGCCACAGGATGTTGCACGTGCCGCCCGTCTTCTGGATGTTGGCGAAGACCACCACGGGCAGGACCACCAGGAAGGACAGCGCCCACACAGTGCCATTGACTGCCTTGGCCACGCGAGGGCGCCGCCACCGGGCCGCGCGGACGGGGTGGCCCACCGCCAGGTAGCGGTCCACGCTCATGACCGTCAGGCAGAAGATACTGGTGAACTGGTTGATGGAGTCTACTGTCATCACCAGCCGGCACATGAAAGCGCCGAAGGGCCACGCCTGCAGCGAGTTCTGCACGGCCAGGAAGGGCAGGCCCAGCATGAAGAGCTCGTCGGCGATGGCCAGGTTGAGGATGTACATGTTGGTCACTGACTCCGTCTTGGAGTGATGCAGCACGATGTGGATGACCAGCGTGTTCCCGCCCAGACCGATCACGCACACGATTATGTAGATGAGCGGGATCAGGACGCCCTCCACGCCGGGGCCCGACCCGTCGTCCGCCGCCGTCACATTCGTGGCATTCGGTAGAAGGAGAGCAAGTTCCTCAAATGTTACGCTGGCGTTCTCCACCGCTGCCTCCATGTCAGGAAAACAGCAGCTTTGCTTTAACAAAGAATGTCACCACTCAGTCAAAAGTGAAGACTGCGGATTTCTGACATTTGGGTTTTGGTACGTGATAAACTAGAGTGCACTGGAAATGATTTATTTTTAAGGGTGATTTGGATGATCACTAACATGTGCTAAATGCTAACTGCGCTAACATTGGAAGACAAAATGTCAGCAGGTTGTTTGGCATCCATCCCAAAGGTCAGCAGGACTTGAAAGCTTGGGGGAGAACCTTCTCACACACACACGTGCACGTGCACACTTTCACACACACGTGTTCAGCTCACATACAACAAAACCCGCATCATCAATCTGACCGATGACAAACATTGTTTCAGATTTTATCCATATCCTTGCCTCTCAATTTGCATGCACTTTTCAAATGGCTTTGCTTGGGGAATTTCACGCATTATTTCTAAATTGCATATCAACAGTGGCATATGTTCTCTATTTTGAGTACATAAAAATTCGTATTTATATCACTGACAATAATCTACTTGCCACTTTGCACTCATTTGCATCATTTGGCCATCTGAATTTTTTTTCATTAAGTTTATACGGATCTTGCCGAGCGCATCAACTTTTGCATTGCAAATCATATTGATAATGTTATTCATCCCGATTCCTACTAAATCAAGTGTTAATTTTTATTTTTTTGCAAATATGTGCAGACACTCTCTGTGTTCACTGCGGTTTGGGTGGCCGAAGCTCAAAGAACTCATCTTACCTTTGGACGACTTCGTCTTGTGCTCACAAGACTTGCGGCAAACCCGAGCGGTCACCAGGTTCGGTTACCTCAAGTCCACATTGCATCATGAGCGCAACTGCCGTCGTCGCAGAGCACTTCTCTGCTTGTAACTAGGAGACACTGCTCCAGTCAAGTGGGAGGTGTTAGGATCCCATTCTGTGCGCGTGCACGGGCGCGTCACAAGGGAGACTGCAGTGAGTGCACCTTCTGGAAAGAAAAAATGTCATCCAGGATCTGACTTTTAAAAAGGAGCATCCAGTCAGAAAAACAATCACAAGCAATATGCTTTTTCAATATTACTTTTTTTTTTTCCTTTTGATGTAAACTATCCAAAGCCTTCACCTTCCCCGCATTTTTTTAAAACCTTATTCCAAAAGGCAACAAATCCATTTTCACATAAAAATTGCAAAGGTCTATTAACAAAAAGTTTAAAAAAAGAGCCCAGACACATTTCTGAGAAGTGTTCAAGGGCACTTACGAGTCAGAAGGAAGAATAAGTTGTGTTAAGATGAGGATGACAATGTGCTAAGAAAAAAAGCAAAGGCATAAGGAATCCAAGTGAAGAGTTGCTTTATTAAAATATTCTCAAGTAATATGAAAAGAATTCAACAAAATGTAGACCCTGAAAAGTGAATTTCAGATTTGTTTCTAGATACATTCGAAACGTTTGAAGATGCTGCCGTAGTAAAGGCTGAGAACAAGGGGAACTTTGCATGGAATTAGCTAAGTTAGCTGCTATGGCTAATGGCTAACGTGTTTCTTAGCATATGTGTCATGACTAATGACCAACATTCTTTGCATGTTAGCCAGCAATGCTACGAATAATAGTTTATTTGCTGAAGTATCGGCAACAGTGGCTAAAAAGATTGCTAATATTTTTTTACATTTTTTGTTTGTTTTGCTTGAATAAAGTGATGTATTGCCAGAGTGGTTGTAATGCGATTAGCGTCTCGGGGCTCGTTAAGCAGGTTTTCTTTTGAATGGCTCAGATGACGACAGCCACGCTCGATAGCCGAGCACTAGCCGATCCATAGCTCGTTAGCAAAGCGCTTTGTTACTGAGGTTGTCGCTATTAGCAACAAAGACAAGCGAGCTAACCACTTATGTCCTCTTATGTTGGGACAGAATGCTTAACTTCAACCAGTTTGTACTGAATTTAGTTGAGGCTGCATGTTCCTCAATAAGGTCGATAACCTTTGTTTCGATCACTAGTAATCTGAAAATCTTTCATATGCGGAATGAAAATCCAAGAGTTCTTTTTTTCCAGAGTCGTATAGCAACAACATTTGTGTGGTTATTATGAAATGTGAAAAGCAAGGGAGCATTTTTATTTCAAGGCCTTGGAGCCCTTTTGTATAATATCTTGAGTACATTTTTCCAATCATCTTTAAGATGTCGGTCCTTCCGAAGTGTGTTATATGATGAATACACAACGACATGACATTTGTTAGCGTGTCGGAGAGCACCTTGTCTAACAAGGTTATCTGATTGTGGTGGCCTGGTAACCACGGCAACGGAACCGCACGTCGAATGACGAGACCTTGGAAGGTTTCAAAAGTGTTGAAGTAAGTTTACTTCTTTTTGCAAAAACAACAGCGTGACATCAGCAGTACATATTTCATGTTTGTTTGCAAATTCTTTTTAAACGATTCATCATAAATCAATATCTTCACATTAAGTGAGAAGATGAAGATGATGAAGGTCACCTGACCACATGCTGCAGCAGCAAGGAGTCAAGCAAACAAACCACTTCCTGTTTGATGAAAGTGGAGGAGCGGTGCCATCGCTTTGTCTCTTCACCCCACTCCCCGAAGAAAAAGAAAAGAAATAGAGCTGCACTGATAAGCTGTGTCCAAAGTTGAACCTATTCAAGCGTTAAAGCAAAAAAAGGCATTTTGTATTATTTCATTTCCTCACCCCGTGGAGGAATCAAAAAGGAATCGGATGGACTAAATCCTAATCAATTCCCATCCCTGGGACACATCGCATCAAATCTGAAGAAAATCGAGAAAAAAGTTTTATCACCCCAAATCCAATTTACACCACTGGCGAATTTCTCAACAGTTCTGACAAATGGTCTCAAAAGAACGGCCCAGCCGTCCTGGCTACCCACGATGACGAAAATAGATACAAAATGTTGGACCTTCATTTTGAAACATCTCCTCTGTACCGAATGAACTGAGACTGACTTGGCTCCTCTCCCTTCGTCTTCTTCTGCATCAAATTGGTTTGGTGTAGTTTGCTGGAAAGAGTCCTTTCCTGTCGCCGCACCTTCCCGTCCACCAGGCGGAGTTAGAGGTGTCGGTGATGTTGATGATGTCGCCGGCGCAAAAGCTCAACTCGTCGTCTTCTTCGGCGTTGAAGTCGTACAAAGCCAAAACCTTTTGTTGGAAAACACGCACCCATTTAGCATCTTGCTATGCTAACAGAAGAGCGTTTTAAAATACAGTGTGTTGGTCAGACCTGGTGAAAACTGGCGCTGTCAGGAGCTCGAGCAGCAGTGTTCGGTCTTCTTTCTGATTGGACCATGCTTTCAATGCACTCCTCCAGGCCACGCCCCCTCGGCTGCAAAATACGCGAGCAACATTCTTCTCTGAGATTTGTCAAATTAACAAGATCTGTCTATTTGAAGTATTTACTGATTGGGCGCTGGACGTTGTGACGCCGTCGTTGAGAAAAATGTTGCTGGTTTTGGAGATGGAGGTGGTCTTGTAGTAGTTCACTAGCTTGTTGAGCGACGTGAACTTCTCGGCCCACAAGATGTAGTGACCTCGCTCGTCGCGGATGACCTTGAAGTGCTGCACGTTGCACTCGTGCCTGCGGCCCAAGTATTTTGTTACTTTTGATAAATCTGCAAATCTCTCAAGACAAAATGCTTGTGTTGGAGTTTGCAACCGACTTGACGGAGATGGAGAAGTTTCCGGGTGAACTTTGACATCCTCGGATGACAAAGTCACCGACGGGTTTGGCGCTGAGGATTTGCTCAGCCATGCCGCGAGTGGCGTTCTCCTGGAACCATCTGCGAACATGTGCGCATCAGCACCACACAACAAGAAGGTCGAGGATGACATCAAGTGTGGACGGGGATTACCCAGGTATGATCAGGTCCACGTAGTTCCTGGGGACGAGGCCTTCGTGTCCGTTCATCTCGGCTTTGTACCACTTGTCGTACGTGCTTAAAATCTAATATGAGACAGAGAGACTTTTTTGCCATGAAAACTTTTTGGGGAATGACGGGCTGACATTCCGACGAGCTTCTTTTCGAACCTTCACCACGTCATTCTTCTTAAAGTTCAGCTCACCAGCCGCTCTTGCCATGAAGTCGTACTTTCCTCTCGCCTCCATGTTGGCAAGTTCCTCAAGTAAAACAACCTGGGTAGATTTGATCTTATTAAAAAATGAACAAATAAATAAATAAATAATCAAATAAAACATATCACCATTTTATTCAACTAGAATATAGACAAATACCGTCAGCATGGAAAGTTTGATGCACTTTGCCGTCTTTCACATTGTGAATCTTGTTTGAAGCTTTTGTTCGAACGAGTATACCATATAATTTATCACTAATTTTATTTATTAGTCAAATAGAAGGCAACAGTTTTAAATGTCACGTGACGGACAAGAGCACCTTCTACAGCTGTAACTGAACAATTTGTGGAAGATTTCTCCAATGGCGGGAACAAGTTGAACGTAGAAAAGTTGAAAGTAAAAAATGAGGAAAAAGCTGATCAAACTATATTAATGATAGGTTCAATAATCATGTTTTCATGGAGGATGGGAATAATCATCAACAAGTGAAAGTGAAAATTAATAACTAATAACGTACTCAATGACTGAATAAAGTATTGCTTAAGAGTAAAAGTGAAAGTAAAGTATCAAATAAATTTTAAGTTAATGTCATTAACCGGCATGATCATTGTTTTAATTTTTTTTACATTTCACCTGAGTGATTAAAGTACACGTTTTAGGACGCAATAAATTCTGAACGTTTTTACCTTGAGTTGCTTTGTTTTACCTTGTGTGAAGTTTATCCCATGGAAAATAAAGGTAAAAAGCAAACCGTTATTTTCTTTTTCCTTCCGCGTCACGTGCAGTAGGGTTGCCAGGAGGAGAGCTAAAAAATTAAACGTCAAATACGTTCATTAACAAAAAAAAAGCGATATAATATTCGGAATTTAACGATGGTTGGTTCCTCTGAACACACTTTTGTTCTTAAATGAACACGCACGTGTACACCTGCTTTTTAGACTGTTTGGCCACTTCCTGTTAACAAAATAAAACTCACCATGTAGCGTTTCCGGCGGGGTTAATTTTTCAGTACGAGAATACTTAGAATATTGTTGACGGGTTTCCGCTGAAAATTATGCAAATGTGTTTTTAGATCTTATCTTGTTCAATAACTGACTAGCTAATTCTTTTAAAAAGTTATAATAAACTAATAAAAGGAAACATTTAATGCATTAATTTATACGTTTTCCAACCGAAAGTGGTTCATGGAAACCTTTTTTTCTTAAAAAAGTGGTGAATTTAAACCTATTTTTTCATTCGTTAAATATCTGATTATTACGTAATTTCTGTATGTATAACATATGGGCATATGGACATATTGCCAAACAAACTCACGGGGCATTTTTTCTATTTTCTTTAAAGCTGAGCTTTTTAAAAGCTAGCTAGGATTTTAGAAAACACTAAGCAAAAAGGCCAGAGCCCATAACTTAACCCCAATCCAATGAACTTCGAGGCATACCTGCTAAATTCTACTCACCAGGCTGCTATAAGAAATATTATCCATGAATGTCATATTCCTTTATTGTGACTGCGAGGTGATGTCAAACACAAATTGTGCTGCCTTTGTAAAGTGCTTTGAGATACATGCTGCACTGGACGCAGCCGCCAGGGGGCAGCCAATCACTCTTTTGTGTGTTTTCTTTGGATTTATGCAGGAAGTCATCAGGACGCAGTTGTGGTCACAGTCATTTTCAAAAATAAAACTAGAAAAAAAAGTGGTGCAGACACACCCTGCTGCTTTCCTGTCACATTGCGAGCGTGCCTATGCCAGCACACTCTACAATGATATGGATTTATTGTGATTACGTTAACTGTACAAATATGAGAAAATAGCATTTTTATAAATACAAATGAGTAAAAACATTGAGAAAATACAACAATAAAAGGTTTTGCAGTTAGTGGAGAGACTTCCGGACAGGAAGCAGGAAACATTCTTGACTTCCTGTTCAGCATTTGGTCGTCTCGGAACTTTTGTTGGCGTTTTTGTTGGGGTCCATGTTGGCCACCAGCAGTCTCAACGAGTCTCCCGAAGAGCGAATCACTTCACGCCCACTGGGGAACAGAAAGTCCACACCTGCATATTCACGGGCTCAATTTGTTTGCGAGATTTTATTTTGGGGCCGCATCTTTCCCGCTCTCACATTCCACATCTTTCCACGCACACACTTGCACTTACACACTGTAGTCCATTCCAACCAAGCTGACGCCGTTGACGGCGAGGATTCGATCTCCTGTCTTGAGGCGGAGGCACAAAGCGGCGGGCGAGTTGGGAACGAGCGACTTGACGTAAATCCCGCTCATCCTCAGTGGTGTCTTCTGCTCACACAAAACCAAGCAAAATAGCGTGAGGAGTTTTCCCGTCAAAGTACAGTAATAGTCGGCCTGAAGGCAGCAGTACCATGCCGTCCACCAGGGCCAAGCCCAGACCATGAGGACCGCGATGGATCTCCACCGTGAACACATCGTCGTCGTCTTCGTCGTCCTTTTCGACAATGCGCTCACCCTCTGCGTAGAAACAAAAATGTAATTTGGCTAACAGTGTGACACTGCTACTGCTAACCGCTAAAGATCACCAAGATTTTGCTGACAGTGCTACTTACAAACTTTGACTTCTGCAATCTTTTTTTGTCATTATGTGTGCATGGAACTTAAAGCGAGCTGAGTCAAACCCAACAGTAGTATTCCCACTGCACCCCCTGCAGTGCTTTTCCCGTCACGATGAATACACATGCACCCCCCCCACCCACACCCACACACACAGTGAGTGTAGGTGGCGCAAACAAAGGCGCACGCGTCCGATTAAGATTCCAGGCAGCAAGTGGACTGTAAATTGTCCTGACGGGTGGCCGCCGTCACCACCGTCGTTCTTTTCTGTCCTGACCTCAGCGCCTCGCTGCAATTCTTGGCGCCGATTATAGGATTAGCAAACTTTCCAAATAACGTTCAGCCAGGCCTGCAAAGCACGCCGGCATGTTCGGCAACAAACGCTGGTTTTCAATCCTGAACCGAATCGTGAATCGGTTAAGTTATGCAAGTTGTGGGATTAGTAAAGTGTTAAAAAAAAAAAAAATCATTTACGTTGATGACGTTATTTTTTTTAATGACTCGGAAATGGAAAATAATACCGTGCCAAAGTTAATTGCAGAGTAAGAAATGAGCCAATGAGAGTTAAGACATCTGCTTCAGATCAAGTCAATCCTCAAGCTTAAAGCAGCACTGCAGGGGGGATCGAGGGGGGGCATGTGTGTGTGTGGGGGTCACATTAGCAAGATGAACCGTTAAAGCACTTAAGTGATTTTTGTGTGCGTGTGAAATGGTCTGCTGGATTGCGCTTGTTACCGTCTGCAAGCTGGTTTGCTTGCGGGGTGTCGGGAGGTGTGAGGAGGCAGGACGGGTCCGGAGGAGCACTCAGGATGCGACCGTCCAGCTTGTCAGTGCCGCCCCGCTCCTTCAGCTTCCGGGTCACGACCCGCTCAATGACGCCGGGGTCGTCGGCGGGCTCCGGCGGCGGGCAAGGGGGATGCGAGGTCTCATACGAGATGGTTGCGGACGATGCTGAGGAGATCTGAGGACAATGTCCACCACAAGCAAAAGGATGTATAGTGAAGTGTGAAGAAGACCCAAAGAAATTTCCATACAGAAGATGAAGACAACTCGTTACCTCCTGCCCTTCCCATTCCCTGGGGGAGGTCTGGTCGATGGCCTGCTGCAGGCGGGTAAGCTGCTCCAGGAGGGCAGAGTCCAGGTGGGCTTCTTCCAAAAAGAAACTCCTGCTTGGCAGGATGAGCGGCGGGTGCTGGTCGAAGCTTTCCAAAATGTCCGCTACACACACACACGCACGCGCGCACGCACGCACGCATGCACACACACAGGTTTACACACAAATTATCTCTGAACTGAAAAAAAACATTTTCTAAACTATGTTACAGATATTTAAATAGGGACCGACCCGTCCTGCAGGCGTCTTCAGCGTGTTCAGGCCCAGGAGTCCAACCAGCGGGTCGATTCTTGCCCGTGTTGTACTGGCTCAGCATGTGCTGTAGCTGCGCCGCGTTCAAGGCGGAAAACTCGGACTTCAGCGAAGTCCACGACGCCTGCACGAGCAACAAAGTCATCATCTTTTTGGCTACGAGCTTCCCAAAGCACTTAAATGGTGGTCATGACATATTTAAAAAAAAAAGAAACATTTTCTCTATCTGAATTTTTTTTTTTTTTTTATCTGGCACTGAAAGTGTATTTCTTCCATGACGAAATTTTTAATTTGTTGTTTACATTGGCGTTACTGTGTTGTTGACAAACAAAGTGAATGAATTCTGCATGTTAGGCTTGAAGGCCACAAAATGTTGAGCAAGCTCACCAACGTGGTCCACTCAAGGAAACCTCACAAGAGCGCTTTTAGAAACCTCAGCCACACATTCACAAGCAGACGCGCGCACACACTAACGTTGGAACATGTGGCCATTGATTATGCGCGTTGCGGCTGGGCCGCCTCCCAGAATAGCTCCAAACATCCACATGGCTGCACTTGCAGAGATGGGAGGGGCCGAGGGAGAGGGGGGACATGGGAGGGGTCGATTAAAACGCTCCTAGTGACCACTGCTAGCGACCTCATCCTGACTCATGCTACAGTTGTACTTAAAAGTGCTCAACCAAAAAAGTTCACGCGTGAAATGAGGCCCGACCTGAAGGAGCGTTTCTTTGGGTGTGGCCAGCAGGTTGACAGCGGCCGAAAGTTTCTGAAAGAAGTCGGCGGCCACGTCGGCCAAGCTGATGCTCTGCAGCCAGTCCATCAGCAGGTCCAGGTTGGCCCGCATCTGGACCCCTCGTGACCACTGGTAGAAACCCGCTGCCGAGCCTGTGGGGGTCAAAAGGTCCCACGCGAGTACATCCAAGCGACTCTTTCCCGAAGGTTAGCACGGTTAGCTTAGCGGCCGGCTCTCACCTCTCTCCATGAGCGCGTTGAAGAGCGAGGCGTTGATGAAGAAGAAGAGGTACGCGCACAACTGCAGGCAGATGTCGGCGTGCACCTGGAAGGAGGTGAAGAGCTGCAGCGCTTCCTTCAGCACCTCCAGGATGCCGCTCAGGCCGTCTGGCACGCGCAGATGCCCGCTCTCCGAGAACGGATTACCGTCCAGCACGGCTGGCAGTGCCGAGTACATGCTCTAAGCAAAACCAGAAACGGAAGAACTTCTTAGGAGTTGGGACTGGGTCATCATCAACCCCCCACACACAAAAAAGCTTCGAATCATTCATTCCAGAGCCATGAGACTCATCCAGCCCCACCTCGCTGCTTCCTTTGGACTTGCGAGAAGAATGAAATGCGCGCAAGGTTGACACCGGCACGGATTCCTCTGCATTTTTCTCATTGTTGCGCACACGCGTGACATCACCTCCGCAGAAAAAGACGGCTGACTCACAAACAGCTGCTTGGTCGCCAGCGCACAACGTAGGAAATCGTGCTTACGCATCAATGACGCTCCCTTTCGCTCCCTTTCTAAATTTGATTTTTTTGGGGCTTGTGATGATGACCTTCTTGTGAAGGCCACATTGTAAATCTTCTCAAGTATTCCCACACATTTTTCAGGAAATCAAACACACCTTCCTCCCTTCCGTACACTCACACATGCTCACTTCCTCTCTGGAAATACTGTGTGTGTGAGAGGAGGATTATTTGTGTGTGTGAAAGTGTTTTGAGTGTGTGTTGCGCTATCTGCTAGGCTTTGCCCACTGAGGGCTGCAGATAAGGCCAGCTGATCTTTCCATTGTGTGCGCTTCCCGCGTGTTGACACAGTGCTCTTTCCCAAACACATTCTGTGTGTGTGTGTGTGTGTGTGTGTGTTTGTGTGTGTGTGTGTGTGTGTGTGTGTGTGCGTGCGAGGGCGAGAATGCGAATGTGAGTGAGTGAGAGTATGTGTATGTGGGGGTGATTGGGTGATTGTAAATGTGTGTGTGTGTGTGTGTGTGTGTGAGAAACCTTGGTGAGATAGTAGACAGACTGCTGGAAGGTGAACATGATGACCTCCTCCAGCACCGTCATGGCTTCCTCGCAGGCAGCACGAGTGGACGCAACCTCCTCCTCGTCCATCAGACCTATCGGTGTGACGCTTGTGTGAGTGATGAACAAACGGACTGGGGGGGAGGTTGACGGCTCACCTGGTCGGCGGCGGTCACCCTCGGTGGCCATTAGCTGAGGGACGCGGTGCTGTATGAAGTGCAGAAGCTCAATGGTGTTTGCCATCCACGCAGCCAGGGGACGCAGACCCGAGATCAGTTGTTGCGTCTGCGGCGGGGGCTCACTAATCGCAACGCACAAACCGAACGTAAGAAAAGAAATCCTCCGGGCTGACGCAGGTGTGGATTGAGTCGGCTCACCTGTCTGACTGCATCGACGCGAGCTCCTTGGTTTTGTCCTGTCGCGCGATAAAACATGTTACACTCTTGAGTTGTGTTTGAGGCAGAGAAACATTGTCTTCAAAAAGCTGGTGTTGAACGACAAGTTGCTTTGTACCCAGACGGCGTTCTGCACGCGCGCGGCCACGTTGAGCAGGAGGCGCCTGAAGCGGTCCAAGTCGCGCGCGCCGGCCGAGCGCCGGAGGCACAGGCTGAGCAGGAAGGCGACCGTCAGCTTGGGCCCCCCGTCACCGGGCTCCCACATATTCAGGATCATCCGCAGGACCTCGTCCTCCCGTCCCGCATTGTAGCTTAGCATTGCGCCGCCGTCTTCCACTAAATTGGCAGTGGCGGGGCGCCAGCCACACGACCGACAGCCGGGGTGAGGCTCGGAAGCCCAGTTGGGACACAGGCGGCTCATCCAGGGAGGCGTCTGCGGAAAGTAGAGTTAACCCAGCCCAGTCTCAAAAAGTTTTGAAGTTACACTTTCAGAACCTTGCAGAGGTTTCCCGCTGCTGCGCCGGTGGGGTCCTTGAACATGAAGAGGTAGTGCTCCCCCAAGCCCACCAGGTCGCCGGGGTGAAGCTCTGCCTCCTCCTTTAGGGGTGTCCCATTCTTTGTGACGGGGGCGCCGTGGAGCGGCTTGAGTAGGGTGGCGGCATCCAGACGGCGCACGCGGCAATGGCGGGGGAGCACGTCGGGGGCGAAGAGCAGGATGTCCACCTTCAGACGCTCCTCGTCCTCACCGGCGCGATGCTCGCCGCAGCGGCCCAACACCGTGCTGCTCCCACTGAGCAGGTAGATGACAAAGTCCTGCAAACAAACAAAAACTTAAAGCGTCGCAAGACAAAAACAAGTCATGGCATCCCCAAAAACATCCCAGAGTCAAGACGGCCTCCCTGCCATCTGGTCACATGACTCGTCTCCAGTCGGACTTAAGTGGCCAATTTTAGGACTTGCTTGAAAGTGAAAGGTTAAGACTTGAGGACAGCAGGAAGTGCTTCGGCTTGCTGAAGGCCAGCCGTCCTGTGATTGGACGGCCCCTCCCCCAACTCTCCGGCCCTCCCGGAATAGCCCACCTGCTCGTAATCAGGTTTATCTTATCTCCTTGTGCCTACGTGTCCTCCCCTAGCGCTGAGCTCGTCCTGTCCGTCACACTCTTGAGCACACCGAGAGAACTTTAAGGTTGTGCACATGCGCACACATGATCAAACTTAATCAATTCATTTTCGTCCAACCCCACCATGGCTGAACGCATCGTAGCATGTCACCTGTCTGTGGTTGTATCCGTGCAGGAGCAGGAAGTAGGGAAAGTCAAAGGGCGGGTGGATGGAGTACTGCGTGGCGTTGTCGTCACTGCTCTCCGTCTCTTCCTTCTCCGTGCCCAGCAACCTGAGAGCATCCTTGTCCTCATCCTCGTCCTGATCTTTGTCCTGGTCCTGGTCTCGGGAGTGGCGCGCCCCGCGGGCCTCCTTCCCCATGGCGCTCAGGTCCATCTCGCTCAGGCTCCTCCAGAAGTCAGTCCCGTCCAGGCCCTCTGCGGAGCTGCTGTCCACCAACAATGAGGTGGCCCTGGAGCGGTTCCGCTGAAGCTTGCGGGCTTGAGCATTGATTCCTGGACACAAGAACCCGCAGCGTTCACTTATTTCATCTTATGCTTCTTATGTTATCCACAGCACGAAACAGTTTACGGGACTCGAAGTTCCTGTGCGAGCAGGAAGCACGGCGCTAGCAGTTATCACGTGGCACTGAGTGGCTTTGGATGCCGCGGCATCGTAAACAGAGATAAGGACAGCTTTGGTCTCCCGTGGCTGCCTTCCATGAGAGGCGCAGATAAGGAGGAGGACAAAGGATCAAGCCAGAAAAGGCTGACTGTGCGTCTCCCCTAAATCCTTCCACTGGGCCGCTGAGACGCAAACACATGCACACACACACACACACACGTCGGCCATATTGGATCCGGCCCATCTGCTGAGCAAGTTTCATTATTGTTGTATGTACCTGCCGTGACAGTGTCCCGCTCCTTCAGGCTCTGCTCCTCCACGCGGAGCCTCAGCTGGATCTCGAAGCGTCGCGAGAATCCTTCTTTGGGTTTCCACAGCGACTGCAGCATCAGCGGCTTCTCGTGGTCGCCCACCACGCGGAAACATTCTCGCCGCCAATGGCCGCCCGGACCTGTCTGGCCGATCACGTCGCACAGGACGTAGGCGCCGGCGTCCGCTTTCTCCAGACTGTACCTGAACGGGGACAATTTCGATCAACGCCAGATTAAGACCTTCAAGAATTTCTTGAGTTTTTTTCCAAAAATGTCAGCCAGTCAGTGCGACTTCTCGCTTAGCAGCATCTGATTGGAGACATCTCACTTATGATTCTGACCTGTCCAAAGCTTCTTTGAGAAGTTCCTTGGCGCTGGACTGTGTGGTGGCCAAGACACTCTTGTAGTTAGCGCCCTGGCAAATATCACTCCCGAAGATCTTGAGGATGCCGGGCACTGACAGCTGGCAGGACAGCTCGGCCGGGTCGTCCTGCGCCGAGGCCGAGCCGCCGCCTCCGTCGCTTCGGCGGAGGTTGGGGCTGTGGTTGAACACACCGGACAGACGCTTCTTGTTGTTGTTGTTGTTATTGTGGCGCCGGATTTTGGACTTGGCCGGCTGCCGGACGCCCGAACTCTCGGCAGAGCGGACGGTGCCGGTCGAACCTTGGGACCTGCAGCGCATAACATAAACGCGTTTAAGATGTGATCAATAAAAATATACATACACAATAATCATGTAAAGTCAGTTGTTTAGTTGTTGTTCTCTTGATTTGCTTTGTTGTGAGAGTCTGTGATATCTTTGTGATGACAACAAAGCAATATCTCAGATTAAAGGACAGGACGGACATTGGGTCAAGCTAGTCGGTCAGTGTGCAGAGTGACTGGCCCTGAGTTGTGGCCGATAGCAGCTCTTCAATGTGTATCCTGTTCCCGCTCGAGGGAATAAAGCCAATGAAAAGCCTCAGTGACTGATTCATACTTTAACTATATGTGACATTATGTAGAACACGGTGTAAAGTAGAATAAATGTAGACAGAAATTGGAGTAATGTGTCTATTTGGACAAGTATGCAGGTAGAAAAAGTTAAGTTGTTTGGTCTTACTGTGTTGATCCATTGCTGGCTTTCCGACCGAGTTGGGCGAGTCTCCTCTTGGGAGAGCGGATCAGCAAACCCACCACGGCCGACTGTTTATTGACGTGGTTGCTTCTCTCCTCGCTAATCATCTTCAAACATCAGTACACCAACATCATCATCCTCACCGCCAGCATCGTCACCATAACGTCCACGTTTGAGGAGACGCTCCAAAAGCACCCTTGGAACTTTCCCTCCACTTGGCGTCCATGAGTTGGCTTGTAGCTTGGTGAGTTGGTCACTTCGTTCGTTAGTCAACACAATTCCACCAGATTGAGGTCCTGAGCCCAAAGATATTCGTGGAAGAGGAGCGTGGAAAGGAGCGTTCGTCCGTCACGCACGTATTGAAGTTTGTGAACCTGCAGCCGCCGGTGCCGACTGCAACCCAGCGGAGTCTCTCCCCTCTGTGACGTCACCGCAGCATCACGAGCACGCGCCCGCAAGCAAGGAGGCAGGAAGAAAGTGACGCGCGCGCACACACGCAGCGATCAACCGGACAAGCTTCAACCAAATTAGCATTTTCCACTTAGCTTTAAACCAATTAATGACTCAAAACCTTATTTAATCTATAATTCAGAGGATTATTGCCGTGACACCTGTAAAACTGAATGTGGTTAGTATTTGAGACGTTTGCTGAGAGTGTTCAAAGTAGAGATGGGGTCAACAAGTTAAGAGACGAGAACAAATGTGGGCAGTGACATCTAGTGGTCAACTCTTGTAATTGACAACATGTCAGCGAGGGGGAATACCGCTAGTACATTACGAAAAAAAAGGATGGAATACATATATATATATATATATATTTTTTTTCCAACGTGCTTAACATGTCACATGTAAATATATTAGATGTGATACAATCAATTATATTAAGACTAATTTTCTCAGGTTGTCATGAAAGCGCCGCTGGTGTAGTGGTATCATGCAAGATTCCCATTCTTGCGACCCGGGTTCGATTCCCGGGCGGCGCACGGTTTTGTCCTGTTTCACATTTAACAGGCACTGTGCTGTACGGGATCCATTGCATGCTTTTAGTGACTCATTGTTTACGTAGTTACTTATATCTGGTGGAATC
Source organism: Syngnathus floridae (assembly GCF_059516105.1). Classification (NCBI taxonomy): domain Eukaryota; kingdom Metazoa; phylum Chordata; class Actinopteri; order Syngnathiformes; family Syngnathidae; genus Syngnathus; species Syngnathus floridae. The sequence goes on along the minus strand of NC_142429.1, from coordinate 5,216,825 downwards.
CATACTACAACGTATTGTTAAAAAAGATGTGTGCTGCTTGTATGCATGTACTGTATTTCCTAACATATTGCAAATTTAAGATGTCGGATGTGATGAAGAGTGAACACTAGCTGGTACACACTGAGATTCATTCATTCTCATGTCATTTATTTGTGTGTGAGATCATAACAAATTGTAGTGAGCAAGACCTGCTTGTTCATTCAAAATAAACATGGAAGCAATCTTTACTCAAAAGCGATCTCCTGTATTTGATCTTCGAACGAGCATAAACAACAGACGTGACATCATAATGTAGTCATTTTAAATGACGGTGACGAGACTATATGATGCGTATCTAAGCAACAGCTGGAACAAAAATTATACTGGACTTATGAACGGTTAAGAACGCTGGTTAATAAATACATTTTTTTTTTTCAAATCAGAGATGGAAGATGACTTTTCTAGATATTTTTTGCACTCCTGTATTTGATCTTTGAACGAACATAAACAACAGATGTGACATCATAATGTAGTCATTTTAAATGATGGTGACGAGACTATATGATGCGTATCCAAGCAACAGCTATAACAAAAATAATACTGGCCTTATGAACGGTTAAGAACGCTGGTCAATAAATTTGAACTCTTTTTTTTTTTTTTAAATCAGAGATGGAAGCTAAGTTTTCTAGATCATTTTTTGCACTGACTGAGAATCTGCCATCGTTATCAGGTTTTGGTAATAAAATCAATATTGGTCAAGCTTTTATGGGTTAAACTTCAAAACAAAAATCTGAAAATACAGGGGTTCTAAAACTTGATATAAAAGTAAAAAAGTGAAGAAAATTTGCAAATCAGCGTCAAACAAACGTTGAGTGATACAAAAAGGCAACTCGCATTGAAATTTGCTGTTGTATTGAAACCTTTGTCGTGCTCGTCAACGCGTCACCTGAAAAACACATGCGAAATAAATGCACACGCCCAAAAATGTGACAACCGTCACAAAACTTACACTGGAGGGCAAACGGTACCGTAAAGTTTGATTGGCGCTGACGTACGCAGATGTTCGGGCTGGGTTTGATGATGTCACGGGAGAGTGGGCGTGGTCAGAGAAGGCCCTGCCGCCTGAGGATGTTTGCAAAAGAAAGCAAACTTGAGAACTTTGTATTTTTTTGTGTTAGTTACTGAAGTAGTCGCATTACTTACGCGTGATGACTGCGGAGCGCCGACGTTGAGTCATGTGATTCCATGTGTCAATCATGTGTCAGTGATATGAAAGGTCGCCTCCGTCTGTCACCTGATGTGACGCCGCGCCGCTCGCCAACTTTTCCTCTGACGCGTCACATGCGACACTCATGTCAACGCACACGCACAAACACACACGCTCAGACAAATCAACGCACCCGTGCGTGTCCGTCATGTTGTTGTTGACACGTGGTAATGTGATGTTGTGAACAACGCAGTGACAAGTTTTCCTCGTTCAGCACGCAACCTGAAAATACACGTGCGCACGTTCACATGTAAAATACGCACGTGCACACACATCAGACACAGACGGATACGCTCAGGTGGTACCTGAGGGTAGCGCGCAGGCGTAGTGAAAGGATCGTGTGCAGCCTTTGTGCGAACATCCCATAATAGCGCCTGACAGATGACACCCACAGCAAATCTGACAGAGGGAGTAGAAGTACTGATTAGCAGAACATGATGTCATCACAGGCAGACAAAGAAGACTGGACCCACCGTGTGGCTCGCCAGCTGCTCCGCCTCCCGTAGGCCGTACAAGTTTCCTCGCACCAGGAAGACTTGGCCGCTCCACACGCTGCAGTCTGAGTGGACCCAGCGCTCATCAAGCTGGTGGGCGGCGGCGTCACCGCGTTCCAGCAACTCGGCGGGCCGGCCCGACGCGGGAAAGTACGGCCCGTGGAGGTCACCTAGCCCATCGCCGTTGGCCTGGCGACCACACAGGCAGCACAGCGGCGTTGCGTCGCCAGCATCCTTAAGTCGACCCAGACGGAAGCAGGATGTTTTGGGGATGACGCCAGAAGAACGAACTGCGTTTTGTTGTTTTTGGAGCGAGTCGTCCAGCTGGTCCTGCTGGTTGACTACCGTCACGTCGTTTGGCCGCAAGCTGCCGTGCTGCCGCACTCGCACAAACGGGCAAAAGTTGTCCGACGTCTTCTTCTTCTTAGACACTTCTTGCATGGCAGTGCACCTTAATTTGATTTGAGGCTCCGGCGGCGAGAAAAGAGACGACGGTGGACACCACGCCTTACGTTTGCGCCGTTGTCTCTTCACAGATTTTTTAGCCGACGACTTTGAAGTTCTTTTTCCAGTGTCGGCAGATTTGTTGGTGGCGCGGCGCCGCTGAGAGTTATTTGATTTGATGGCAGCGTGTCGTTGGCGAGTGTTATTAGAATTGTCTGGGACGTGACGTTGAAGAGCATCATCCGATTCACTAGTGTGACCTTGGCGAGCCGCGTTGGCTTTGTTGGTGACGTGCCGCAGGGGGGAGCTGTCTGATTCGTTAACATGATCGGTTTCTCGTGCGTCCTCAGCTTTGTCGGCGGCAAGGTGTTGATGAGCTTTATGAGATTGGTTGAGGTCCCAGGATTGACAGGAGCTGTTGGACTCTCTGCCGGTGTGGCACCCATGAGCATCGTCGTCGCTCTCCAGTGCGTAACCCGTGGCGTCATCAGAGTTGCAGCTTTCGTAGTAAACGCCCACTGTGTCTTTCTTTACGCTTCTCGCGAGACGGTGTCGTGTGCTCCAGGGCGACAAGGACGTCTGCATGGAATTTGCACTGATTCGGACACTGCGCTTCCGTCCCACGGAAGCGGATTTGTCCTGAATTTTATTTGGAGGAAATGTCAGCCTCTTCCGTGTGCTCTGGGTGGCTGGGACTTCGACCACGTCGCTATCGTCGCTCAACACTTCAGTGTGGGAGCGCGTGGCACCATCGTAGACTGCGTAGTCGGTGCTAAGGTCCGCGAGTAGGACGACCGGTCTCGCGTGATGCGGTGGGATGTCCGCCGAGCTTTCAGATTCCTCCTCCATTTCCTCCTCTTCTTCTTCCTCTGATGACGAGGTGTCGCTACTCTGCAAGCTGAGCGTTTGCTGGCAGCATCCCGGCAAGGATGGGGCAGGCGGTAGTGGCTCCACTATGCGCCGCACGCCATCCGCCACGAAGGAGGCGCAGAGCAAAGGTTCTTTGGAGGCCGCCAGCAGAACGATGACGTCTGAGCCACTGTCGCTGTCGTCCTCGCAGCTGGCACCCGCCTGGTAGAAGCCGGGACACCACAGGTCGCCATCGCGGTACACGCCCTGCGGGAGCCCGGCGCTCACATGGCTAGGCTCCACACCGTCCTCCCGTTCGTAGCTTCCGGTACCATATGAGGAATCCAGACACGAGCCGGTTGGACATCTGTGGTACCATTCAGGCTTGGTGGGAAGGTCAGAGGCAGGGGTGCGCTGGTTTCGGGTCCGGGACGTTGCGGAGAAGCTCTTGGATAGGTCGACGGCCATGACGGAAGGCTCAGACGGGAGCGCCTCCATTGCTGAAACACGAATTTGATTGCAGTTTGATATGGTGGTCATACAGACAATAGCAGCTCCAATAGACTGTAATTTTTTTTTACCAAATTAGCAACATTGATGAGCAGTTTCAAGCAATTGTCTGTTTTTTTCCTCTAGTTGATTTCTGGTTTTATACGTTTTCATACACAATTTTAATTCTATGTTAATGTTATTTACAGTACGAGCTAAGAATTTAAATGGTCAAAACTAAACAGCGACGTAACTTTACACGTAACCCTCATTAAAAAGTAATATTTATTTTATTTTTGAGCAAATGACGAAGTGGACTGTCTTACCGGCAGCTGTGGTGCAGAGGTTCCGGCCGGATCCTGGGCCAGGCTCTCCACGCTAACGAACCTCTTCCGCCGGCTTCAGCAGGCCCACCAACCAGCCCACACCATGCTAGTTGCTTAGCATGCTAACTGGCTGGACAGCTAGCATAGCGCGTACACGTCGTCAATGTTTTTTTTTTGTCATCACAAGGAGAAGCCGCGTACAAGACATGCGATAAACGGGTAATATTAATTAAATCTGAATAATACGGTGTTGTAATGGGTACTCACTATTTAAAGATGATGATGATGATGTTGTTGTTGTGACAAAAGCTGTCATCACGTCGTCATTCAAACAAATACAACAAAACCGGAAGACGTAGTGTTGTTTCCAAAGTAAGAGTAAAGAAACAAGGCGATTCACGATTGGTATAAACCTCAAAATAACCTCTGCTAAAATATTTAATGAATATTTTGTTTTAAAATACTAATGTGGAAATACTTGCTTTTTTACCAACACCACCTTGACAGTCATCCCAGGATGCTTTTTTTATTGAGTCAACAAACAGTTCACTTTTTTGTCTTTATTGTGAGTGAAACACAGGGAAATAATAAATATGCGACTCAAATAAAATAATAAATATGAAATTTCCTGATGTGTTCAAGTGACTTTTCCAAGCAGAATTGACAGAATAATAAGCAAGAAATATTTACACCATGGAGAAAATGTACAAAACAACACAACTAACCTTCAAGAATTGCCTAAGAAAAAAATGATATACAGAGATAATTTATATGCTACATGAGAGGCTTCAGCAGAATTTCCGACCTGCTTCTTCCTGTGTCGTTATTCGTCACTCCAATTAACTCGGATCTGTTGTACAGCCAGCAGGTTGTCCTGCAGGGCGGCGACCTGTCGCCTCATGCTCTGGAGCTCGCTCTCCTTTACGCGCAGCAGGAGCTGCAAGCACACCTTAATTTACTCATTCCTTTCTCCCCCCAATAATATTTTTCCCCTATAGTAGACCTAGATATTTCCTACATTTTCCCTAAAAATTTCTTTACAGTATAGTAATGCATTGTGAGATATATCTATTCAGTATATAGTATGGTTGCCATTTAGTTTACTCACCTCCATCTTGTAAATGTTGTCGTCCTGATTTACAGGAAGTACGTCCCGTTCGATCAGTCGACTAACCTCGGCTGCCAGGTGCGTGCTCAGCTCCTGTAAGACGACATATTAAAATAATGCTCCTCCCACGGGGTAGAGACCGAATTCTTCCGCCAAAAACGACAGTCTGCAGATATTTGACAATATTGTCTCTCCACCAATCATTTTAGGTCAATTTTTTTACAGTTTAGTACCTGGTTTTGGTCCATCAGGTCTTGCTTCTCCTGCTGCTGCTGACTCAGCGTTTTCCTCAACTCATCCAGTTCCTGAGTCATGTGACCAATCTCCACACACTTGAGGGTGAACCCATAGGAGAGATCCTCCAGTTCCCGCTGACATGACGCCAGCTCCTCACTGCGGGTATGCAAACACACAGGTTGATGCGCAACACGCTAACATGCTAACAGGCTGCTGTTGGCGGGTACCTGTGGAGCTTGTAGACTTCCTCCATGAGCGCATTGCCTGTCACATTGAGCATTTGATATCTCCTCTGCACTTCTTTGTCCAGCTCGACGCTGTGAGCGCGCTCGATGGCCTCGATGGCTGACCCCGACAAACAGCAAATTGAAGATTCATAATTTTCCATGTTTTGACCAGCCGCTTCCCATTGTCGACACACGCACACACACACACGAGGGAGCATCTCACCGGTTGCCGTGGCGACCGCCTCCTCGTTCAGCATCCTGTCTCTCTCGGCCAGGAGGCAGTCAACTTTCTGAAGGTGTCGCTGCTGCAGCTCCTCGGCCACCTTCACGTGACACGCCTCCATGGTGGCCAACCCACGCTCACACTCCGCCTGATGAAAAAAAAGTTGAAGTTATACATAAAGACCAAAGCAACCAAAGGTACCAGACATCAATAATGACGCAAACAATTTGTTGTAAACATGGACAATTTAGAATCTTCAATGAAGCTCCTTGAAGGTGTTTTGTGGGCCCCTACCTTCAAGTTACGCATCTCCTCATCATGTCGCCTCTGATCTGAGCTCACTTTCTGTCTGGTGACTGACAGCTGCTCCTCCAGATGACTCACACGATCCATCAGCGCAGCCACTCGACCCACCTCCTGGTGTCTTGCCATTTCCTGGCCTCCTTCTTCTCCTTGTTCCTCTTGCGCTTCCTGTTGCGTCTGGCAGCCGGCGTCGACGCTAGCAACTCGCTTCTCAGTGTGGGAAAGTCGCCTTTGCAGTTGGGCATTTTCTTCCAGCAGGCGGTCGCACTTGCTGGTCATGTGACAGCAGAAAGCCGCCTCGGTGGAGAAGAGGAAGGTGGCGCGCAAATGCTCGGCCGTCATCCCAACTTTGTCCCGCGTGTCAGAGGACACCACGTTGATCCAGGATGAGAAGATCTGGACGATCATCCCCAAAAATTCCACGCCGCTGTTGTCCAGCACGTTGGGTTGCTCGCCATCCACCGATGTCCCGTTGCTTTCTGATGCGTTGGAACGTTGAGCATTCCCTAGAACTTGCTGAATGTTCTCCTTGAGTTTCCCATCCAAACCGGCGGGGCTGTCATCTTCCCTGAGAAGGTTCCGCCCCAACATCAATATTTGATTTTCCTGAATTTTCTGGGGTGCCACGTCACTGAGAAGCTCCTCATCTTGTTCCTGTGAGTGGGAAGCGTTGGCGTTGACGCCATCCATCAGCTCACTGCAAAGCTCTTCCAGTTTCAGCTGGCAGGAAGGGGACGGATGCCCCGCCTCCTTTTCCGCCTCCAGTCTATCGACAACATCCAAGAACCTGTCCAGAACCTTCCACCTGAGCAAGCTCCACTTCAGCATCTGCTGCGTTCTGGCGTCTGCGGGAGCGGGCCTTGGAAAGTCGGCTTTGTTTTGTCCATGGAGATTCCTTGCTTCCTTCAGGGCTCGGTTCTCGGTCTGGAGCCGCCTGCAGCTGAGCTCTGATTGGCGGAGATTCCGCTCAAGCTCCGTCAGCCTGGCCTCGGTGGCTTGGAAGCATCGCAATAGGAAGCCCTCAGCCTTTCCCACGCTTGCGTCCCCGTCATTCGCCACGCCAGCCTCCTGGTCTTCCTCTCGCTGCTGCAGGAGTATATCGGCGTCTCCCAGCCTGTCCTCCAGGGAGGTGATACGGGCCTGTGCCTCCATGAGCCGCTGGTCCTTCTCCAGAAGTTCCCGCTCCAGGTCCTCCGTCTTTTTAGGACACCTGAGACTGAGCTCTTCCTTGAGACGTTGGATCTCGCGGTCGGCCTCGCTCAGCTGGTTGAGCATTTCTTGATTACGCTGGTTGAGGGCTTCCTTCTGACCGCTCAGGATCTCCACTTCCTGAAAGAGCTTTCTCGCTTCCGGCTGGTCGCCGCCTGCCTCGGCCACGCTGTTCATCGCTATACACCGGCAATCCCCTTCGGAGTCCGGACACGGCGGACCGTCCGTGCCGGGAAGCTCACCTTGGTCACACGTGAAATCCATGTCCAGAGCTTCGTTTGGAGATTCAGGGTCAGTCTGAAGGTCTGAGCTGTCTGACACCGTGAAGGCCAAGCTCTCGCACCAGATGGGAACCAAATGCTCGTCCTTCTTGTCGGGCCACGTTGCGGGCGTGTCGTCGACAAGACGCCGGCGCTCGGGAATTCCGCTTCCTGGGGTTCCAACTGCCGGACTTTCACCCAGAGAATGAACATCATCTCCGGATGTGTGAACACATCCCGACTTTGGCAAAGACAAGAGAGGAGGAAATGTGACTTGATGCGGTCATAACGTCCGGTTGAGAAGATGAGCGTTTACCGTTGCCCTGGCGTGATAAAAAGTCCACATGCTCAGGCAAGCTTCCAGCTCCAGTCGGCTGCGCTCTGACAATTCCAGTTGACACTTGAGATCCTCAAACTTGCAACATACAAACAACTAAGTTAGCTACTTTGTTATCGTAAGTTAGTAAGCATGCTAGCCAGTCGTGTACTGACCGCCTTTTTGTAGTCGGGCGAGGCGTCGGCGTTGTTGTTGTCATCGTCGTTGATGTGGAGGATCTTGGCATTACGCAGAGAGTTCTTCATCTCCACCTGCTTCCAGCAAGCCTCCATTTCATCCTTTAGGCTGGCGGCGGCGGCCGCCGCATCGCCCATCACCTCTCGGCCGGGAGGCAAACCCAGGATGCTCTCGTAGCGCCTCCTCCGGGCCTCCCTTCTCTTCTTCTTCTCCAGCTCGCCGTACAGCGGAGGAGGCGGGGCCGGAGACCGATCGACATCCGTCGATCTGCCGGGAGGCCGAAAGTCGGTCCAGTCAAAAGTCTTGTAGCGACCTTCCCGCCTTCGCTCCAGAACGCTCCGGGGCTTGGAACGCCGATCTGACTCCGACCAATCAGGAGCCACGTCCGGTTTGACCAAAGATTCTGGGTTCGGACTGAGGACCACCACTGAGCTAGACAAACTGCAACACGTGTCACATGATTAGCGACCAGTCGTTTCACCCTACGAAAGTCGTAAACAAGTTACCCGGTAACATCAGGAGCAGTGTGCACGTTTTTCATGAGTGCTTGGATCCAGTTCCGACGTATTCCCGCCGTCATGGCCGACAGGGTGAAGATGCTTTTCGGAGTCTGCAAGATGTTGAGAGAAGCATAAAAGTTTACGTTTGGGAAGAAGAAAAAAAAATTAAGTGTCTTACATGAATCTGGAGGCCGTAGTTCTTGTGGATCTGCTGCTCGGTCACTTTGAAGCACTCGCTCAGGTCCACTTCGCCTTCCTGCTCCGAAGCCTGGCGGCAGGAATGAAAACGTTACGGCACAAAAACGAGAAGCAAAATAACCCAGAAAAGCTGTGTTTCGACAAACCTCCTCAGCCACTGCGTCCTTGTAAAACTTGAGGCAGTCAGCAGACAGGACAAACCAGTACTTCCTCCACTAGAGAGCGACAAATACAAAGTTGACACACTCCAGTGCTTGAACAAGAAAAGATTTTTGGTCACCTGAGCGTCATCATCCAGCTTGACCAGCCAACCTTTTTTGAAGTTTAACAAATCTGGCTGCAAAAAAGACACATTTGATGAAATAAATTACAATGTTGTCGTCATTTCAAGTCAAGTGGAACAGTTGGTTGCATTTGCATGGGGTGCTCAGCAGTGAGGATTAGCCCATCACTGAGCATCACGGGGGGGGGGGGGAGACATTGCTCCACTGGATCACTGCACCGAGCACTGGAAGCTTTTTGGAGATTGTAATCCAAAAAGCTGTCCAGAGCCGGTCCAGAAAATGCTGACACGCATTCAGGTCTCGATCAAAGCGGCATCCAGCCAGAAGCTGTACAGATGCCAACAGCTGCCATCTGACAAGAGTGCGACGGAGCCAATGGGGATGCAGTGTTTGGTCACATGACTACAGAACTCGTGGACAGCATTCATGTTTATTTGAAAAAAGGGCTGATTAAAGTCATCTGCAAGCGTTTACCTCTCGCTCTGAGGTGCGGGCGTCACTCCTGCCACACCTGGACGAGTACATCCTCACTTCCTGCTCCGGCTCGGACGCCTCGCCACTCATCGAGCGCTTCCCCGCTGCAAAGTCGCAGCTGCAAAGCGTGACGAGCATCAACATTGATTGATTGATTGATTGATTGATTTCAGAGCAAGAACTGGATTGGTAGTCACCTTAGGTTGTTAGCACAAGTTTGGATGGACTTGGTCTCCGGCTCAGTCAGATCTCCGCATGGATGCAAACTTTGGACTTGGACTTCACCTGTTGTGAGGGCATGGCCCCCTGTGACATTCCAGACCGGGACCTTCTCAACCTGTTGGTCTTCCTGATGTTGGCCATCTGCAAGCACTAGCGCTTGAAAAGTGGGGCCTGGGGCGGCCATCTTGGCGGGTGACGGAGCCTGTCAGAGAAGAAGAGTGCTTAAGTTGAAGACGCTGACATGACCATGTTGAGAATTTTCATTTTGTACCGGCACGCAGATGATGTCCACTTTGCGCTTCTTCTTGACGTTGTTGCCGTTGGCCTGCACGAAGGCAGCGAGCTGATCACGCCACCTGGCAGGAGAGCCCAAGCATGAGAACATTAAAAGGCCGGAGAAGACAGAAAGTGAGCGGAGCACGTACCCGCTGATAGTGTCCTTGTTGTCGGCACGAACAAAGACTTGCCGACGCGCGGTGACGATGCACAAGGCATTCTTCTGGCCCGTGCGCACTTCAGCATCCAACACGGCCGTGCACGCATTCATGTCTAGTGTGCCTTGAGGTAAGGTGCTGGGCTGGTGGACAGAAAACAAACAACTAAGACATCAAAAATCCACCTCAGCTTTCATTAATTTAAAAAAAAAAAAAAAAAAAAAGGACAGATTCAAATCAACGCAAAAAGAAAACCACCTAGAAATGTTTACTTGCTGCTCTGATGAAAACATTTTGTAAAAAATGTTGAGCAGATAATATTGTATGACTTAATATCTGAATTAACATTTGAGGGGGTTGTAAAGGTTAAAGCAGGGAGGAGAAGGAGGGGGTGCATGTGCATTAGCATTGGGACTAATCCTAAATCCCCTGTGAAACATCTGGAGCAACATGGCTGCCCGCCTCACCAGCTCATCCAGTGCGAAGGTCACAACGCCGTCTTCATACAGGACGAAGAAACGACGCTGCCATTTCTGCTGGAGTGAAAGGAGGTTCCGGGGTGGATCAGAAAATCATCTTCATCATCACAGTGTTAAGACGGCACCGCCTTACCCGTGATCTGTGCGGAGTCTTGTCAAAGACAGCCCCCTCAGGTGCCAAACACAGCCAGCCGGCGTACAGCGCCTTGGCCTGCACAAGGATTCAATATTTTGCAAGTTAACATGTTAACTTAGCTCAAGCGCTCCGGTTTTAATGTGGCCACTTTGCAAAATGAATCACCCATCGCATCGGGAAACTACTTTTGGGTACTATAGGATCCTTCCTAATGGTTTTGAATAGCACCAGCCTTGATCCAATTGTTTCAGTTCTTAGATATGAAACTCAAAAGAAGTCCAAGGTGCTATTGTCACCTCAAAAAAAACAACAACAATGAAGCTTAATTGTGCCATATTAAACTAGGAGGTGCTTGGTAGCACCTGTGAAGAACATTTCCATATTAGAAGAGGACATCACGTGACTCGGCTTGAAGGAAGCGATGCAGCATTAGCTCAATAAAGCGAACATTAATTAGCAAGTAATGAGTCGAAGGCTTCCAAAATACAACGTTTGGTTTTGTCCTTACGTGCTCCGTTCGTGGGTGCGCGGGCAGGTGCAGCTCGCGTGACTTGAAGCAGTTCTGACACTTGCTTTTGTTGAAAAAGTTCGCCTGAAACTTCTCGCACGGGTCGTTCGACATCTTTCTCTTCTTTTTTTTATTGTTGTTGTGGGTATTTCTACTGCCCTCCTCTCTTCGCTGTCTTGCGCTCTGTTCGTCTCTCGTGTCCTCCGCTCGTTGTCACTCGCACGTAAGTTGACTGTCTACGTCACGAGCGTAACGTCACGGTCGTGACGTCACCACACGATTAAAAACTCACAATATAGTGCTTGGACTCGAATGACCGCTTGTAACAAAAAATATATTGAAATTAAGAACAGAGATTGAGTAATTTTGCCACCAAAGACTACACGTCAGGAAAACTTGTGAAGAGTTTCGGAGCCACTCGATGGCGCTGTTGCTCTAGAAAGCCAAGGCTTCATTGAACAGCTGCCATTATTTTTTAACGCGATAAATGAAAAATAGTACATCGGGTTCACAACATAATATCAATTGTCCTCTGCGGGACATTTTCAACTATTTGACCACCACCTGAAATTCCCAAAATAACATTATTTTTATATGTCGTTTTTTAGACATCACTAATTAAGCACGTGTCACCAGTTTCTAAGCAGAAAGTGGCGAAAAACAACATTTTGTGACGTGAAACAAGCACAAAAGTGACTTTGACGCCAATATTCTTTGCTTTTGTGACACCTAAAACTATAATACAGCAAAAGCAAGACTGAAAAAGGGCTTTTGATGGAAAATAATAATTTGTATAAAAAAGAAGCAAATCTGATTATCATAGTCTCTGCTTTGACTTTTAAATGTACATGTTTGGACTGTCCAGGGATTTTGGAGGCCACTGGAGCACCTCAGGGGACGGTGGAGTGTCTCCTGTGCTTCCATTTCAAAGGGAAAGTTTGGAAACCCGATCAGGGCTCGCTGGTTTCTAAATCAACAAAGTTGCGTTGATATTGAGGAGCAGCTTTGCTAAGGGACAACAAAGCCGCTCGTCCGTCTTATCTCGCTCAACATCCGTCACAGCTGCGGAGTCCTCAAGTCTGACAGTTCCAAACCTCGGATGGGAATTTGTCTGAGCCTTCCGCATCCTTCAAACCTTAAGCTTAATGAGTCCACTTTTTATCCTTGCTATTAAGACAATATAGACTAAACTGGCTGTTACATGTTTTTTTAGTCATGTTACGCGAATTCATGTGTGAAAAATACTTTTTGTTTGGCCTCTTGAAAGGCTGAAGTTGAAAAAGCGTGAGCAGGCCCACCATCTGATTGATGGCGGCAAGGTCGGATCAGACACGCTGAGCGAGAATTCCTTGGCAACCCCCCCCACACCCAAATCTGAAATAGGTTTTCACCTCCATGTTGATATAACGCGCCAACGCAGGCTGCTTTTTGAAAAAAATTCTCCCATTTTCTCAACAACTGCCCCGAATGTTTTGATTTCTTCTTCTGTCTTAAAACACACTAAAAGGTGCACTAGCACCACCAACTGATAGGAAAACACTCCCTAAAAATTGCAAAAGGCATGGATGACCGTAGCACCTCCGCCATTTGAGCCAGGGACGAGCTGCAGATGTTTGGAGATGCTTCCTCCTGGAACGCGCGTCCAGTTTTCGGCCTTTGCAACCTGCAGAAGGTGTAAAAAGTTGCCACGCTTCCTGATCTTTTACAAACGGCGGCTGACATCAAAGCAGGCTGTGACCTTGCATACCAGCCCGAGTTCCCATTAACGAGCTAAGGACATCAAACGGCAGGATAGCCCGCCATCCGAACCCGCCGCCCGAAAGCGCTAGAATTTACGGCAGACAAAAAATGTCTGCCATCATTTGAACGTAGACGATGTTTGAAAACATTCCAATTAGGCGGCGTGTGGGAGAGCGCCGCGAGCTGGCACGCCGCCAGACTGCAAGCCCCCACACAACCAACAAACTCTGACAAGATATCTCTAGACTCTTGATCCCAAGTTATAAACCCCCCCCCCCCCCACAGTTTTTGGCATGTTCTTTTAAGGAAGGTTGTATTTTGTTCTATTATTGTTTTTCTCAAAACATAGTACACTAAGAAAAACTGAACGAGGACGGAAATACTGTACAGGAAGACAGGGAGACGGTCTCAACTCAGATGCGTGTCACTGATGACATCACTGAAGGTGCAATGAAGAAGGCAAGCAAGTGCATTTGAAATCATATCATTTGTTTTATTGCAAGAATATAAAGAATAAATAGCACCCCCCCCCCCAAAAAAAGTTCTTAATTTACAAGATGCACACTCGTCATCCACAATGCACTTCTGACAAAGACAACATTTCGAGGCGAGCATCCGCACTCTGGTTACAAATAATGCTGAGTGATACACGGCATGTGCATATAGGTCACCAAATTTGTTCCACATTCTGGAATATGGCAGCAAGTCACCTTGCGCTAAACATGATGACTTTTTCCCCCCCATGAAGGGAAATAATGTTATTTTATAGGTGTGGCGTCCATTCAGATATTCGGTTTATGTGGCGCACGCGCACTTGCAGTCGGTGATGACGGGGTAGCGCACAGGGATCCAGGCGCACTTGAGTCCCGCCTTCCTGTGCGCGCATCTCCACCTGAGCACGGTGAGGTGCACGGACGCGGCAGGTTTGCACGTCATCCCCTCCGGCAGCGAGCACGAACGCTTGGCCGGACAGCTGCCAGCCCGCACATATCGCGGCCAGAAGCGCGCGCCCAGGTCGGTCCAGGAGTGCAGCACCGGGCAGAAGGAGTACGCCCACAGCCACTGCTGCAAGCGCCGCTTCAGCTTCTTGCCGCCCTTGTGCCGCCGCCCCAGCATCTGCGCGTCCAAGTCCAGCGCGCGGATCTCCTTGGGCAGCCTCTGCCGCATCTCATCATCGACCTCCGGCAGCTCGGCCGACTTAGCCTGCGCCTCTTCTGACGCGGGGGGCGGCGGCCGCGACAGCGCCAGAAAGCGGCTGTCAAAGTCCCCGAGGATTCCGCGCAGCTCCGTCTCGTTTAGGTCCCGCTCCCGGGGGTCCAGCGCGGGGTCCGGGTCCTCCCGCAAGTCCACGAGCGGGAGACTGTCACTAGGCACCGGCCGCAGCAGGAAGTAGTGCTGACAACCGACGCGTTCCGTCAGCAGGCCGACTGACACGAGCAGAACCGCGCACACGGCTGCCAGGTTCCCGTCCATGTCGACACGATGCGCAATTACGGGTGAGAGGCGTCCATGCTGAGCGTGCGGACGCCTCCTCGCGGGCCCGTCGCGCTTGTCCGTCCGTCCCGACGCCGCTTCGACACCTTTTATGGTGGGAGGCGCGCGTGATGTCACCGGATGGCCGCGCGGTCAATGCGCGCTTGTTGTCTGCCGGAGGAGGAGGAGGACATTCCCACACCTCCTCCTTGGTGGGCATGTCGGGGGGTGGACGTTCGACGCCCCCTGTCGCTTTTGCAGACTTGCCTAAATCAGCGCGCTGGGAACGAGTAGCGCATCCGTCTCGCATTGGTCAGGCCTATTAAGATGCGTAAATCCTTCTCGTGGCGCCTGCGAGCTTGCGTGCAACATGTGCTGGATTCTTCGGCTCCTCCTTGACACTTTGCGCGTTTCTGAGAAAAACAACCGTTGATACGCAGCCTCACACGTGACAGAGGAGGGGGAAATCCAGTCGAACTGTACGCATACTTCAAAAGTGAACATGCTCATTTGAATCCGTCCAACGCATTCCAATGGCCGTCAATTATAGCACATTTTTGCTAATTGAGATCCTTATCTGAGTCCCTATCCCACCTCGAATTACGGAACTCCACAGTAACGCCATTGATGGTGCAAGTACATAGAGTTACAAGCGGGGTCAATGAAAGAATTAGTCGCAGGCGGCGCGGCTCTGGCAACACAATATGGCCGCCTGTTGGCTCTCGAGTAAACATTAGCGAGCGAGCGGGAGTCGTGAAGTGTCAGCGGCGAGCGCGAGGCTGTCTAAACTCGAGGATGGTTTTCGTAATGATTCGGTTGTTGGCGGCGCAGCACGGATAAATGCCCGTTTGTTTGCTTTGTCAATGAGCTAATTCACGCCTGCTTTGGTTTATGGCCAAACGATGGCCAAAAGTCTGGAAAACGTCAGAGTGGCGTGAACAGCGGTGACATCGAGCACGCCTGACACACTCGAAAGGAAAATTAATTAGACAGCATATCAACAGAAAAGCGTTGCAATTTTCAAATTTAATAATAGGAATAAAGTATTTTTTTCCTCAAGAAAACTAACAAATTAATCTCACAAGAACAGTCAAATTTTTATATTTTTTATATTTATATACTTATATTTTATATTATTTTTAAGTAGAAAAATGTAGGATTTTTTTTATATATTGTCCTATAATTTATGGTAATGTTAGTGGTAGAACTGTCCACAGTTAAAATCATAATATATATACCTTTTGGGAATCAAACCTCCATCTTCTTTTTGATGAACACTTGGGCCTTTTACGCTACTGTATTTTAATGTTATTTGTAATGTTGCTACTTGGAAAGCAAAGTATTTATTTTAGGTGCTACTTGGTGTCAAAAGTCTGAGAACCACTGATTTACAGTTTGGATTCTCTGTGCAGAAATAAAAACATCAGGTTCTGTGCATGGTTTGTTTTGGCAAACAAACATGGCAGCAGTTTTTGAGGAGTATAATTTGTATAAATGACAGTTACTCAACCAGTTTGCAATGTTTAACATAACATTTCGCATGAGCTTTGGAGGTTGGGGAGCAGCCTCAGAATGATTTTACCCATTACAAAAATTATAATATCATCTGCACATATAATGACCTCACAGCCTTAACACGCAGATGGTAGCTTGCTTATATGAAGACAGAAGAGGATTGGGTCCAAGATTGAACCTTGTATGACACATCTGACAAGATATTTTAAAGGAAGATTTTGTTTTTGTTTTTGTTTTGTGGTTACGTACAGGATGGAGTTGTGAGATACGATTTGAACAAATTGGAAGTGCGTTAATACTCAAACACTTCTTGACAGCGAGAGCATGAGAAGAGACATTTAAGGGATACTTCCAAAAGTGTGTTTCTATCATTTGACTTGATTACATGAAGAATACAGGGACCTGAGATTGATCTTTGTGGGACACCCTTGACAAAACTAATCATTTTCCCAAAGTTTCTCTCTCGATAAGGTGCTTCTTCACGTATTGTATGGATCGTTGAGCGAAGGTTGACTGCCGCTCTTTCCCCTGCTGTTTTCTCATCGGCCAGATGCAAACACCAGAAGCCAACAAAGCGAGCGCGTCCTCAAGGAGACAAAAGCGTTGCGGAGCGAGCGCTCTTATCTGCTCGCCTGCCGACTTTCACACCCGCGGCTAATTGCGGCCTCAAGCTGAACACACGCAGGCTGGCCCGTCGCTGTTGACTCTGGCGCTTGCCGAGGTTTGTCATTTGCTAGTTTGTTTAGCACTTTGCTCCCCCCCTCCTTCCTCCTCCATTACACAAGCGCGCCATCACTCCTGCTTGTGCGACGCCAACTCACATCACCGCTACCAATTTAAGCAATTTAGCAAAGTTATGACACTTCAAATTAATCTACAGTGAAGCCTCATTTATCACGGGGATGCCTTCCAGACGCCATACGCAGCAACTTACTTTTTTTTTAAAAAAAAGCCAACCACGGTATTAAAAGACACTTGAAAGTATTCCTTAATGGCGACTCCAAAATGAAGGCCGACGAGGCCCTCAGACGCAACAAACTTTCACGAGCGGAATGGTGGTGACAGCATTCCGGGGCGTGACTCCCGCTGGCGGCGTGTCTTTATTTGAGCGCTA
Source organism: Syngnathus floridae (assembly GCF_059516105.1). Taxonomy (NCBI): domain Eukaryota; kingdom Metazoa; phylum Chordata; class Actinopteri; order Syngnathiformes; family Syngnathidae; genus Syngnathus; species Syngnathus floridae. Next base: position 5,199,819 of record NC_142429.1, on the reverse strand, counting down.
TCTAGAAAAATACCGACGCTGTTGATGGATGACTCGGCTCTCCATCAACCTGCCGGGATCCTAAATGGAGCCTGACAAGCGGCGCGGTGGAACAGCGGGCGTCCCCGTTCGCAACGGTGTCTGACCGGCGTTTACGTGGGCCGGCAGAAGACCCGTCGGCGTGGAAAGTTCGGCCGTTCCTGACAGACGGTTGCTTGTACCCAGGCGTCCGCCCCCCCGCGTTCCGCCGAGACTCTGCTCCCAATTGGCACTTCATAAATCAAGAATCTTTCTTGCGGGATAATAGTGGCCCGATTGTTCTGTTCATCCGCAGTGGTGGGAAGGAACAAAGTGGAAACACATCAATGCTATCCACAGATGACCGTGACCTATTGAGAGAGAATCGACAAGACGTATCATTTCTGTATCAAAGTCGATTCTTCAGGTGTTTCTCTGCTGAGGTAACATACTGGTTACATTGTTTTTTAAAATAATTTGATGTAAATAAAGACTTCAATAGAGAAAGGGAAAGTCTTTCAGCTATCTTAATCATGTTTGTAAACATTAGTGGACAGAGGACATTTCCAGGTGGCACTGAAACATTCAACTGTTTTAACAATTCTGTAAAAACCACATACTGTAGAAGTAATGACTTATTGTTTTGCTTAACTCATTAGTCAACCCTGACCCAAAGCTCGACCATCAGTACTTATTTAGAATTTGATTCAGCACTTCTTTTCTACTCGAGTATCTGTACTTGAGTACAGAGCGTGCGTGTGTGCATCGACGAGTGTCCACGCTGAAATTCCAGTCGTCTCCGTCGGGCCGGGTCTGCGTGCTCGCATTGTCAACTCGCGCTGGCAGCTGAACGCCTTCCAAAAATAAGAGCGCTAATTGGCCCGTGTTTATTTCTGCACGGGGGGAACCGCTTAAGTGTTTTTAGCAGCTTGTTTGCGGCTCTCGCTGGGAGGTACAGCTCAGTCCACGGCATGGAAAAGAGCCGGCACCCCCTCCCCCCCCCTACCCGCGCCCCACCCCTCCAACCTTTCTTTAATAAATAAGCTCTTTTATGCTAATACAGTCTGGTTGTGTGCGAGGCCGGCTGACATCATGCGTGTTGACTCATGAGCAGATGAGTGATGCACGCGGACGACGAAAAAGCGCAGTGAAGCCGCTGTCTGTCGTGGCGAGCTCGCACACAGCGGACCTCTGTCACCTGCCTGCCGCCGCCGCCGGTCGGGCAGGCTCGGGACGAGCGCTCGGGGCGGCCCGCCAAGTCTGACGGCCGGCGGCGGTGGCCCGGCCCCACCTTGACAGCTCGTCACGGTGATTTACTCCGCTCTGGCGAATCCCGTGCTATGGCGGCGGCGGCTCGTTGCCGCACCGGCGTCGCTCTTCACCACAAATGGGGAGAACCCCAATCACATGCCATTTAGTGAACATTTTAGGGACTTTCTAAGTGCACTTATGAGAAAGCCCTACACAGGGAAGGGTTGAATGATTGTGAGGCCAGCCCGAGAGAAAGCGGCTGGAGGAGCGTGGAGGCTTCGAGTCAGACAGTAAAGTGAATCCAGATGTGGCTTTATTATTAATATCTGTGGCTGATGAATGAGAAGGTAAAATTACAGGCGGGCGCCAGGCGGGGAGGCCCCGCGTGCCACCCAGGCGCTTACTCGTCTCGGCTCTCGACACCAGGAGGCGCTGTCGTCACTCAAAACTGAGGTGGTGGATTAAAATCACATCCACAAGGGTCACGAGGGGGTCAAACAGCAAGGAAAGACATTTGCTTTCAGATTAAACAAGAGTTTCGAGCCCGGGTTAGGGCTTCAATTGAGACTTGGAATTTTTTGGGTATCTTTTGTCCAAATGTCTTTGAAATGTCCCACCTGACATGCTGGCCAGAATCTCTTTGAGCCCTGAAATCTGCTGTTTACATGGGGGCCACCAAGACACTCCCTGCCCTGCTATCAGGCCAATGATGTGTACTCGACTAAACTAACGCAATAAAAAAACAATCATGTGCTCTTCCAAACAACTCAAAGTCTGCTGAGCGGAAGATTTGCGCAACACACCTTTGTCGCCCCCTCGGGGTCCCTTCAACTGCCACAAATGTGACCCTCCCCTCCATTAAATGGGTCTGCGGAGTCGTCGCGGCAGAGGGGGGGCGAGGGTGGAAACGTGAAGGAGGGCTCGCTGGGGTGTGAACTGTAATACTGACCCCCGCCCCCCCAACTCCCTCACACAACACCACTACAAAATCTGCCACCCCTTTGATCACTGAACCTTGGTGACAGTGTGCCATTCCACACCAAATTGCCATGTCACTACACATACACACGCACACACACACGTTGGAAGAAGCTACAGTGACCCCTGTTCTCACCCATCTACTCTCTCACTGTCAGTTGAAAGATGGTCGCATAACATCACTTTGAGGAAATGAAAAGACCTACTCCAAAAAGTCCAAAGAAGCCAAGCATGCTTGCTTCAAGCTGTTTTTGCCGGTACGGCTGATGAACTCATCACAAAGTGCCATCATATTCCGTAGCTCAAAATATTTTTTTCCAAAAGCATCACTATTGAGCATGAGGTGATGGACGCAAACAAGGTGATGGACGAAGAAGGAGAAGCAGAAGAAGAAGCGCACAATGACTATCTGCTGTAGTCATCTGGTGAGGAAATGAGCAAAAAGAGAGCAAAGCGCTTGAAAAATAAGCTGGCCAGCAGAGACGTTATTTTGTTACGTCTGGCAGACAGAGAGGCACCTGGGAAATCTGAGCTGACGTCCAGCAAGGGCGGAGGGGGGGGGGAGTGGAGGAACTCAGTCAGCCTTGTGCGACTTTTTCTTTTACAACTCGACAATTAACAATTTGTGGAGAAATTCAATTGCGTGTGAATGATGACTGCAATGTTGGAATAGGAGACCTTCAATGGTTGGAATCAAATAACTTTTAGTGATGAATCTCATTTGGCAAACTTTTGGCCCTGACCTCTGACCCCCAAATGGTTAGATAAAGGTTGCCTGTTTTCGGTATATTCTTCATTGTTGCTTTTTTTTGTCATCATGTTCGTTTGTTGTATTTTTTTTTCATTGACATGTTAAGTACAGCATAAAAATATATGCAAGACACAGCGAACAATAGCTGCTGTCAACCCACACGTTTTTTTCTGTTCCGTTTGCTTGAACGTAAAGAGCAATGAAAGTCTACGCCTTCCCTGAAGCATCACTGCCATCTAGCGCTCATGGCTGCACACAGTAATTAAAGTGTACTTGTTGAGTTCAATCTTTATGTTTTTTCGAGAAAGGTCGCCACGAGAGCAGCCATCTTACCTGAAAGAAGTGACGCGGCGGCGTTGACAGCAAGCCGTCATGGCTCGGCTGCATTCTCAACGTCAACGTGGCTTTTTCTGACGAATTTGAATCATTTTTGCACTTTATAACTGACTGAAGGCAAATAAAAACAACGATAAATGCGATATAACCGACGTCTTAATGTCAAACTAAGAAGCAAGCGAAACTGGCTCGCTTGCAAACACCGTGACGTCACATCCGTTCCCAGCATGACGCCCCGAATTAAAATAAATTAGGGGCATTATTTTGGCAAATACAAGACTCGACATAAAAATGGAAACACTAGATATCAATCAAATTTTACAACTGGACACATTTTCAACATTAACTTGAAATCACTGACTCAGTTTTGGATATTTTCATGTTTCGCTACTCTTTAAACCTATGGGAAAATGCCATCACCCCCCCAAAAAAATATGTTACGTATTTGGCATACTTTATGTATTAGTGAAAGGTCTTATTGAAAACACAGTTGCTTTATAGTAAATATTTGTTTACTTGCCGTGGAATTTTTTTTCACAATCAACAAGGAGGATGACAATGGGATCATTTGTAGAGTAAAGATGCTTGCGAAGCACCAAAGTTCATTTCTGACACGTCATCATTTACATTGCATATGTCATTAAACACATTTGAAACCGCTATAATGCGCCTCCTCAATAGGCTCAGATTGCACATAAAGGAAGGGAGTGTGTAAATAAAAGACAGCAGGAACATCCAACATCATGCAGACGACAGCTGACATCCGCCGCCACTCCCTTCAGCGCCGTCGAGTGTTTTCATTTGTTGTTACAGTAGAGCGGATAGTTGGCACACGCCTTTTTCATGTCAGTGAGGAAGCTTGGAACGCCGCTCTGGTGACCGGGACAACAAAGGTCACATGACATCACCACAAGCCTGCTGGAAAACACAAGCCGAGGTCGTCCTTACCTTGGCCGCCCAGTTCACCAACCAGCTGGGAATCATCCCACCAGGATTGTCAAAGTAATTCATAAAGACTGTAAAGTTCAGGAGCATGATGATCAAACGAATGGATGATTATTGATAATGGCCTCTGATTGCGTCCTCGGGTTACCTTTGGTTCCGGCTTGGCCGTCGGTCTCTATGACGATGGTCTGCTTGTAGTCTTTAACCCTCAGCACGCCGTTCTTCTCCGGGTAAGGTGTCTCGGGTGAGCTTCTGGCCAGGACCACCCAGATCTTCCTGCCGTCCACGTCCAGCAGGCGGCGCTCCCTCACGTAGACGTACTGAATGCGCCATGTGAAGGAAAACGCCACGAAGACGCCAGGCAGCGTGCCGGGTACGCTCAGGGGAAGGATACGTCTCGGTTGGACAGAGGGAAGGGGTACTTGACCTCCCAGTAGATGGCTGCCTGGCCGTCAATCTCTTTCTCAACCAGCTCTAATAAGCAAGCGCAAAGGGAGCAAGAAATTCCACTCAATTATTTTTTCATATTTAATCTGAAGGAAAATGAAGTTATATTCTAAAGATGTCCTAATTGCGGCAGTTTGAAAAGGAGGCGGAGCAACAAACGGGCTTCTAGGTCTGGACGAGGCTACGTGAGCAAGCCGACTGGCTGCATCTTACCTGCCGCTTTCTGCAGACACGCATGAAGACAAAGAGAATGCCAAACACTTGAGTTTTTAACCATGCGCACATTTTTCACCGGGAGTGAGGACCAGAGGCTTGGTGTGGCGTTGGGCTACCTTTGACGTAGGAATCCCAGTGCTTGCGGTAGGCCAGGTCCATGTAGACGTCGGCGCAAAGATCCGCCTCGCAGTCAGCCAGCGAGCCAAACACTTTGTACTCGTAAAGACCTGTTTCCTGAAAACAGACGAGAACTTTTTTTTAATTTTGCTTGCAATCAAGAAAAAAATTCACATTTTTAAGTCATTGTTTTGGATGGGTTTTTACAGTATAGTTACAGTTGCAGTGTAAATTTTTTTTATTCTCACACTTTTTTTATTACATTTTTTGATGGTCTCTGTACAACGTGTGGTTTTCAGTTACGATGGCCGGTCAGGAACATACAGCCCACCCCTTCTGTATTGCCACTAATCCCAAAGTGCATGAGTGGGATTAAAATTGGAGATTATTTTGTGATTGGTCATGACGTCAGCGCCGAGGAAAGTGTAAGCATGAATGACAACTAGCCACAAGAGTGAAGCACTTGCTGCAATTTGCTGCTGGAAGCTGTGGTGCCAATTTATTTTGTTCATCTGCCGCTGCCAGCAATAGAATAATGAAATGCTCCACCACTTGATGGCAGAACGGAGGCATCTAATTTGTGTTTTTAATGTTTTTTTTATGACAGCATCATTATGCATAAAACAATGAATCACTGCTCAAGTGTCACTCTGATTCCATCAGATGGATTATATAAATTGAATTGATGTATGGAATCATTTTGACTCCGTCAGTAGTTTTTGCAGGGAGTGCAAAAATTAAAATCAAACGTACACAAACCTATCAACCGTATGCCGAATTAAAAATCTGGGTTTTATTATTTAGGATTTACAATCATTTTTTGATTCGGTATGCGTTATATTTTGAGAGGGGCATCATTTTAATTCTGACTACATCTAATGCAGTTTGATGATACTTAAAGAAAGCAGGTTCGGACTATTTCCGATTTGGAGCGCTTAATGGGAGTGTTTCTGTTGCGGGTGTATGGGACCCAGTAGTCCGTGCCAAACGGCGTGCAAATTGTGTTTGGGAATGTGCAACCTGCTCGAGAAGTCTGTAAATGTTGACGCCCATGGTCTCGGTGAAAAGCTCCCACCCTCCGTCCAGCTGCGGATGGTCCAGCTCCTTCCAAGCCGCCGCGAAGTCTTCATCGGTGAAGCGCAGCGACGACATGACGGCAGACTGACAAGTAGCGCTGCTGATGCCATCGGTTTCCGCTCACTTCCACCACCAAATTAAAAGCTATCAAAAAGACCAAACAGCCAAATGACTTGAGACAACGACGAGAAAAGTGTTTACACTTTCCATATGATTGACTGTATCAAAACCACTTCAGGATATTTCAGGTCTTGTAGTATTTCCACTTTGACTTCAAGAGTTGAATCCGTACTCGAACTGTGCAGTAGAGAAGCTTTTGTTATGTAATAATAAGCCGGATGCAGTAGTACAGTAACTCGCGCGTGAAGATTGACACATGCGCTGTGTCGTCAATGGAAGCGCATCGGTGACGTCAGTGTGAGCTCCAAGAACGGCCAGCGTGCTCATGAATGAGACGCGCAGCGACGACGTGCAACTTGAACGCAACACGTCAAAGTTTCTCGACACTCTTGATGCAAATTTGAAGGCAGCAGAGGCAAGCTTCCATTCCATACATGTTGGATTTCCATTTCCAGGTGAGCCACGTCTTTTTGCAAGACTTTGTCAAACACTAAAACTAACCGCTCCAATGTGGACTTACAAGTTGAGTAAACTCCAAATTACAAGGCAACAAACTTTGAAAAAAAAAGAAAATTAATTTGGGCAATTAAAACAATATTTCAAGTGTTGTTGCCACATTTTCAACAAAGAAGGATAGAAGATAAAGCTAAAGACAGAAGTAAAAAAAAACTCATCACATTGTTTTGGAGCAAACAACTTGCTTGCTTTGTTGTAAAAAGTGTCAGTAATTTAGATTTCAAAGTTGTTCTAACTTAAATTACTGTTTTAGCCCTCCCAAATGTTTTTTTACATCCTACTGGGGGAGAAGATAGCAGGGAGCCACTGTAATCCAACTTTTCCGAGAAGTAATCGATAACTAGATTACTTTTTCAAGGTAACTACGGCAACAGTGACCTTAACTCATCAGCCATCCTGGAACTAATCCAAGGGCGGGAAAAACATGCGCCGCTGGGGAAATGTTGTGAAAGTAATTGGCTGAATAATCACGGCCAGCTGCAGTATTTCACCATTTTGCAATATTTCAAACAAACAAAAACGAAACATCTGCAGAAGGCCGAGTTGAACTTTTGCATGCCGGGCCTCACGCTTGTAGCCGTAATGCCATCTCGGGCGCTCTCCGGGGAATGTCTCAGCTTGTGCTGGCCTCGCGGCTCCTGCGTCATTCGGCCTGAGTCAGGAGGCGGCCCGGAATGCAGCGGGGGTTACGTGGGTTCGCCACCACCACCAGTTCTGACAACAAACATCTGCGGGAGTCTGAGCATTGTTTAGGACATGCTTCCGGAACGTGTCCGGGTCCAGTTCATTAACATTCCCTGGCTGTGAGGAGTTCTGTGAGGTCTGATGCGACTGTGTGTTGGTCCACACAGGCAGGCGGACCTGATTGAGGACGAAGCCTGGTCTATGAGCAGCCCGAGCCCGTCGGACTGCGCCATGCCGGAAGACGGCGCTCAGGATGCCATGAAAACCCCACCGAGCACAGAGAAAAGTGGTGGCGGAGGCGACGGGCCCGCCGCCGGTGCCAGCGCAACGGTCAACATCCCCCTGGTCAACGAGGTCCAGCTGGCAGCGGCGACGGGTGGCGCCGAGCTGTCGTGCTACCGCTGCACGGTGCCGTTCGGCGTGGTGGTTCTGATTGCCGGCGTGGTGGTGACTGCAGTGGCGTACAGCTTCAACTCGCACGGCTCCACCATCTCCTACTTGGGCCTGGTGCTGCTGGCGGCCGGACTGGCGCTGCTGGCATCCAGCGCCGTCTGCTGGCGGCTCCGCCTGCAACGAAAGAAGGAGCGACGGCGTGAGAGCCAGACCGTGCTGGTGACCAATCAAAGGAGACTTTTCACCTGAGCGCCACCTAGTGAGACAACGGGGAACTGCAAGAACCTGAGTGGGGGATTCCTGCCACATGGCTTGACTCCAAATGTCAGGAACGATTTTGCAGTTTGATACACGTCTTGACATTTTTTTGGGTCGACAGGGGAGGGTTGCCCTGGATGCCCACTCGCCCCCCCCCCCCCCCCTCGTGCGCGCTCCTGCTCATACCTCAAATATGCACTCACAAGGTTTCTTTTTTGCCTTTTTGAGTTTGGGCCTGCGTGCGGGCAACACAGAGGACACTTTTAGTGCAAGTCCAGGATGACTTGTTGACTCGTTCAAGCACTTTTGGATGAACTGAAGGTACCGGATGCTACGAGTGCTTACAACTTTGCATTTCGTTCTCACATGTGCTCCAAATGTGCCTTGAAGATCTTTTCAACATCCACAACATTGAATTCAAGCCGAGCTTCGCTTGACATATTGATCTAATAAATATTCATCCATGTACAAACTAATACCAATAACTCTAAAGGGCTTCTGACTCACAAGGAGTCGTCTTTTGTATGAGACAATGTATGCTTATTTGAATAAAGTGGAACGAGGAGATGTCTTTTTTCGTTATCATTTCAAATTCATCTAAAAATATGTTACACGTGACCATAATTCTTCTTTCTGGGATCCGTTGGTGACAACGCGCTTGAGTACGACGCTAATGAATGAAAGACTCCAATTGTGCGCGGAGGAAAAACAAAGTCCAAAAGCCTCCCGTCTGAGCAGCCCGTCAAAAGTTTATTTATAGGCAGCCTTTGCGTTGCTATGCGTCTGCCTGATACTCGACACTACAACTCAACGCCTGGCTTGCGTCAATGGTGACACCCCAACACACACACGCTGCGGCCATGTGTGGCCATCACCCCCCCGAAATCTCTCCTGACACACACGCTAACGTTTTGCCACAACAGGCAGAGAAACAGAAGAAGAATTGAAAACATGACATGATTCATCTTCTAGTTACTGCTCCGTGTGTGGATGTAGAATCACAGTTACAGGTGCTAATTTTCCTTTGCTTGTCTATGGCTTTTGGTATTATACGTTAGCATGAAGCTAGCGATGACCGCAGCGACCGACTGGCGTGAGTGACGTGTTAACGGCGGCGGCTCTGCAGGATGTTTGAAGGAAGGCGACCTCCTTGACGCCGACGGCAGCCTTCACAGGAGACGCCCACTGGAAGGAAGTCACGTCAGCCGCCGGCCGGCGGGAACCTCGCCCAAACTCTCACTCGCACAGTGTGTGTGTGTGTGTGTGTGTGTGTGTGTGTGTGTGTGTGTGTGTTTGTGTGCGTGGGTGTGGGTGTGGGTGTGTGTGTCGCACTCAGCCACTTCCTGTCCTGGCACCACTGAACCTCCACTCGGGAGTTCGTAGAATCCCAGTCCCATTAAGTGACAAAGGACCAATAAACAGACGTCCTTCCTATCATCAAATGAGGCAAAAATAATAATAATCAAAAAGAAATCATTTAAAAGCAAGCATTGAGATGACTTTTCTCCTGGGCTAACTTTCAGAAACTTACTCCAACTTTTGACTGGACTCTCTTTTCTGCAATGTAAAAGCGTCCTCCGCCCTTGCCGGGACTCATTGATGTCCTGCCAAGAGTTGCAAGTGTTGGCGTCGTTGGCCGGCTCCCTGAGGTGCTCCCGGCCCTCATTCGGACACATCAGCCACACAAAGTTCTTCCGAACCTCAAAGACACGCTGGCTTTACTTTGACCCCAACCACACATTCAACTTTTTTTAATTGATCCCCTACACCCACTGGACTAACTAGTAGCAAAGACACTTAAAGCTTATTCAAAGGAGACATCAAAGACACAATTGTCTAGTTGCTCCCTATCATAGGGTCTTTAAAGAGTCATCTGTTTGCTAATCAAATGGCCTACAATGACACCATTGTTATTTCATCTTCAAGTCACAGTTGTCTTTTTTTTTACTTTCTCATCAATGACATCCAAGACACAATTGTCTCACAATAGTCACGGAGATATTGTTGACACACAATTGAGTGTTCTCACGTGATCATAGAGACATCATAGAGTTTATGTGAACATGCTTTGAGTCATACCTCTTCCTCTTTTTCTCCATCTTGGTTGTCTTTGTTACGTTCCCACGCCGGTTGAGGACTGATGAGCTCCATGTGTGGGAGCACATGTTGGCCGCCCCGATGACGCACAGTGTCTTTGCAATGGTTAGCGTGATGAAACGTCAAATGCTCACCAGCTTTTGAAGTCAATATCATAAAAAAAAAAAGCAAAATGAAATGCCTTTGTCTTTGATGTTAACATTCAAAACAGCGACAACAACGAAACTCGCAGCAACCTTGTCGGATTTGAAGTTAGGGTTCGAGTCCGGCTTTACATTTTAGGGTCAGGCTTAGAAAACCTGATTGTTTCTGGAAGCAAGAAATTCAAACTTTTGAAAGTGACATCGCCACCTAGTGGCCTGGCATGCACGTGACACCATTTTTACATGTTCCTTTTTCAACCTCTCAATATCTGGGCAGTATCATCATCATCTGTATTTCCAAAAATGCTGAGGAAAAAGTTTTTACGTCCAAAAGTTGTTCAGAGAGACCCAACCTTTGCCTGTGAGCTAACAAAATAAACTGGGAGGTGCGCTGGGCCTGCGAGTGAGCGAAGGGCGCAAACAAACCGAGCGGACCTCCCGAGAGTCTTCTTACGACATCTCGCCTTGCGTAACAAGTTCACTTTTCACCTCCAAACACTCAACAGGTCACATTTATCCTTTCGTTCACATCAAACCGCCCCCCCCCCCCCGTTTAGGAGTTGGTGGGTTTTCACAAGCAGGGGGTGGTCATTGATGAGCTGGGCTCGGGATTCTTTGGCATCCGTCAGTTGCAAACATTCCTGCACGGGCGGTCGGGATGACGTGCGACGCACAATAGCCAGGCGTCGCTTTTACGACTCCCTGCTGGTTGGCGGTCATTGCCAATCAGCAAACGCCTTACTCAAACACACATGCACGCACACACACATTGAACACAATTCTAAGATTGGAAAAAATGTTGCTAGTAGTGATTCTTCTGATGCACTGATTTGTGCACTGGTGAGCACAAACGTGCACTACATGGATCTTAAGATGGATATGAAGGAAATGGGCGAAACGCTCAACTAGCTATTCTTACTTGCTAGCATGCTAACCTGAGCTCCTTTACAGCTCCCTGACCCGTAATTTCGCCAGATGGCAGGGGCCGGCAATCCCTGCTCACAATCGAGATTAAGATTACACCACAGACACACACTCTCACACACGCACACACACGCACGCACATGCACACGCACATGCGCACACGCACACACACACACACACACACACACACACACACACACACACGCACACACACACACATACACACCGTATGCAGGCCAGGGGATGATATAAGCGAGACTCTGTCACGGAGTTGCGGTTTATCTTGTTAAAGCGAGCTAACGATCGGGGCTCGGGAGGAGTGGCGTCCGTCAAAGTCTTTGCGTTACTGAAATAAACTGGGCAGAAGATGGAGGCGGCAAGACGAGCCGACGGCTGCGGCGGCACTGCGGCCGCCGTCGCCATCTCGCGCGGTTGAGCTTCCCAGGCCAAGCAGCATGCGGCGGGCGTCATGGGCTTTCTGGAAAACTACCAGGAGATCGACCCGGTCACCCTCAACTTGTGCATCTTGATCGCCAGCTACGTTATCCTGCTCCTCGTCTTCCTCATCTCCTGCATCATGTACGACTGCCGTGGCAAGGACCCCACCAAGGAGTATGCGCCCGATCCGCAGCCCACCCAGTCGCCCATCCGCCTGGTGGTCATGCAGAGTTCCCCGGCGCCGGTGGCGCGCTGGGATGCCGCCAACATGATGGCCACCTACCACGAGCCCTCGCTCGCAGACTTCCGGGAGAAGAAAAGCACCATGGTGTGAGCCGCCACGGTGCTCCCAGCCAGACTCCTTCCCGGAACTTTCCTCTCCTCACTTTCCATTTTTTTGCTTTATGTCGGAACTCACCGAGGTCAGGACATTTGTCGGCCTTGCTAAGCGTACGTGCACGTGAAATCCTGATCAAGGATCCTCGAGCCAAAGCCGTCAGTCTGTTCCCCAATGTCAGATGTCACATCTGATAAGACATATGCTTGTTTTGACGCACTCTTTCAGCCTCGGGATTACGGCCAGCAAAGACATTCGGAGAAATGTTTCCCAGGTAGGCAATAGAAGCCGCTGAAGATAGACTTGCTTTAATCGCGAAGGGCGTAACCTCATTCCGTGAGCGCAGCTCTGCGCTTCTTAGGTCTTTGAGCCCCGGCAAAGGGCAAGAAACCCTTTGAAATCTTAACAACGGGAAAGCGTGAAATCTGTTTTGGACTAAGTGACGTCATAAATCACGCAAGGTTTCATCGGTTGAACCTAGATATTGCTATTTTGGTCTAGGAGAGCCCATTTCCAGTCACTACTTTGATATAGAGAGGTCATACATCAATCTGTTTTGCCTTCAGAAGTGTGTGAGTGAATGTGTGTGTCTTAAATCACTCAAGGGTCATAAACCTCTGTCAGGCCTTTGACCACTGATACAAGGAGGAACTTCATGCACCCTTCTTTACAGCTTCCAGTAATCAATTTCCAATCTAATACTTGGATTTCTAAGGCTTACAGATTGCAGTCCAGTCCTTTGATACTTGAGGGTTTTGGCTTTGGAAAAGCACATGTTCGTAATGTCTCAAGGCTCATACGTGCATCAGTAACCCTAAACCTTATTCTCTACGTTCATTTGTTTTGAGTTTTTACTCCACTACTTTTGGCATGGGGATGCACGGTATATGTGAAACTGGATGGTAGTTGTGACATACATCACCGAAAGGGTCATCAACTTTTAATGTTTCTTCTGTGCTTTTAAGGCGTCTCAACAGAACGTACTGTTAATGGTAGCTATTAATCTTTCCACCCCGGTCTTTGACAGTTACAATACATCGCTGTGATTGTTTTTGATATTTTGTCTGTGTAGTGGGTGTGGAAGGTGTCATAAATCACTCCAGTTTTTACATAAGCATCATTGACAATGCCATTGTTGTCCTGAGCAGTGTTTTTTTTTTTTTTTTTTTTTACCTGATTGGCTACCATTCACAGATTAGGCTCTAACATTTGGTTAAGACTGGTCGGGGCTCTTACGTAATTCAGAGAGTACTTTTAAAAGTTGGGAGCACTCCAAAAAACGAGCGCAGGTAGATACACTTGTCTTGCTGCTTTAATCAATCGATTTTCCATTCAATCAAAGAAAAAGGAAATTAAACATTGCGCGTCTATTTTATACTAACAAAAGTCCAATAGCTTAATGCAATGAAAAATGCTTTTGACAGGCTAACAGTAGTAAGGATCAAGGTGAGAGTAACCCTAAACCTTCAATCAACTGCTTGTTGAACACATATGGTGCAGCAACACATACAAACAGTGCATACAACAATCCTCACAGGCATTACTTCAAATTTAGGTGGCTTGCTGTTACTTGCACTGCATGTGGCACAATGTGGCCCAACACTGAATAGCAATACAGTGGTACCACATGGAGTTAACCACAAAATGTTGTAGCGTGAATTCAAATGTGTTCCGTGTGCCCAATATCGCTTCATATGCATTATTTTGGGCTTTATGTATTTGTCAGTTGAGAAGGATGATTTGGCAAGTGAAAGTTTTACATTGGCCAAAAGAGGATTGGGCTTACATAAACGCTCTGATTTCACTCATCAAGCGTGCTTATGTAATAACCATTACGATGCCATCTGGAGAACAATGTATCTTGCAAGTAGCCACTATCATTCATAATAACGGAAATCAAGAAAATATTTCTAATATGTTAACATCAGAGACATTAATCAATCAGTATAACACTACACATCAACAGGAAAGTACATACTAAGCTGTTAAACATTTTAATTTGGGGTTTTAGAATTTTAGTTTATGTATGATTGGAAAGCCAATTTTTTTTTTTTTTTATCCATCTATCCACGCCTTCCTTTTTTGACCCATCTGATATAAAAGTCTATTTTCTCGCTGTTAATTGGCTCAACCGACTGTCAATCACAGGACTCGTGGCCTTGCACATGCGCAGTGTGCCAGAAAGCGGGCGGGCGTGGTCCATTCGAGCAGCCCGGTTGGCCTCTGTTGCTTCCTCACCGGCTTCTTTTTTATCCTCCGAGCTGGTCACTTCCCATGCATTTACTACCTCAGAGGCTCAGTAGCCATTGAAAACTTGATGCAGGATGTTATGGAGGAAAAGACTAAAATGGTGCCTTTGAGCTGTTGCGTGAATTGGTGGCTGTGCCGCGTGTAGCCGGCGAGCTAATGCTAATAAAGTGTTGTAAACAGGACAGCATCATCATTGTTTCATACCGCTTTTTTTACTTAACTTATCTGTTTTTGGTGCTGCAAAGGACAACTAGACGCTGACATGAAAAAGGCGAACAGCTTATACAGGTGAGTGAGCAATAAATAAAGGTTTTTTTTTTCCATTGGCAACGTAAAATAATGTGTGACGTCATTACACGACTGAATGATTACGTCAGGGCAACGCATGACGTACCATTCTACTTTGAAGCAGAAACTTGGGGGTCGTCAGGGCCTTTTAATTCTTTGAAAGTTCAAGACCCAAAGCTCAATTGATTGACAGCAACATAAGATTTGGTTGCCATGACTTGTCACCAGTACGCCCACAAAAAAGTCTAAAGAAACAATGGCCAAAAGGCCATAAAGTCAGGTATTTTGGTTTCAAGTTAAATGCTAAGTCAAATATTGTTTTTGCATGGGTTACATAGTCCAAAACACGTGTAAAAAGCTTGGTGAAAGTCCACTCACATGCACACGCTTTATATGATTTATTGATATGTATAGTTGTTTTGTATCACACAAAGCTGCTGACTAGTTTTGCTGCTTTTATTCACACTTTTTGTAGATTCCTGATACGCATAGATTTGATGGCTTGAAAAGTGTGAATGGCATTTGCTTTTTTTGATTTTGCTGCATAAAACACATCACTGCTGACTTTTGATTTGTGCGTGAATGTTTTTCGATGTTCAGATTCATGAACAGACGGCCTTCGGCTAACTGTCGCTACCAGCCGACCTGCTACGAGCATGCCGCTAACTGCTACACACACGCAGTGAGTCGACGTTTTGCTGTTTTTTTTTCTTTTTTCTACTTCGCAATGTAGTATTTGAGGGGTGGTGTGTGGAGCTTTTCTAAGCGACGGCCGCAGCTCACGTGTGTTAATGTGTGGCGTGCGTGTGTAGTTCCTGATTGCGCCTGCGCTGGCTGGCACGGCGCTGCTGCACCGGCTGTCGGCTGACGACTGGCAGCGCTTGACGGCGTGGGTCTATGGCCTGGGCCTAAGCGCCCTATTCCTCGTCTCCACTGTATTCCATGTGGTCACGTGGAAAAGGAGTCACATGAGGTGAGGTGGGAACACCAAGGTTGTCATGGCTTATAAAAGTCAAGTAAGGTTTTTAGGCTAGGTCAGGGTGTGAAGCAGGGGTTGGGCTTTGAATGTCTGGGTGTTTTTCAGGGAGGTGGAGCACTGTTTCCACATGTGCGACCGGGTGGTCATCTACGTCTTCATTGCTGCCTCCTACGCGCCCTGGTGAGCGCAAGTGCACACACACTAGTTGCCTGCCCCCGCCAATTGCTGACGTTACCCCGCCTCTTTCAGGTTGAACCTCCGCGAGCTGGGCCCCGTGGCGTGCCACATGCGCTGGCTGGTGTGGCTGATGGCAGCCGGGGGGACCTTCTATGTCTTCAACTACCACGAAAAGTCAGAGGACGAAACGCTCCGTGTCTAAACGCCACCAGGCGAGCGTTTGTGCCTTATCACCTAACCCCTTTGCTGTGGTTTGCCGACAGGTACAAGGTGCTGGAGCTGGTGTCCTACCTGACCATGGGCTTCCTACCGGCCTCCGTCGTCGCCTCCATGGTCAGTATAGCCTCAGTCTCCGTCAAGCATTTGCATCATACCTGCAAGCGAGTCAAAATAGGGTTTCAAAACAAGCTCAGGATTTGAGCTTTGGCAGGGAAGGGTTGCAAATTATGCTTTTACTTTAGTATTTCGAAATGTTTTAAGTCAAGGTAATGGTTTTGTGCCTGGTTTTGGGATTCAAATTACGGCATCAAGACATAGGCCAGGGTTAGGGTTGCTAAGAATTGATTTAAGCCTGGGCTTTAATTGTTTTAGGTCATTTTGGGGGAAATTGAAGGTACAGTTTGGTTTTAAAGTTTGTTCAGTCTTTGTGAGGTGCCGCTGCCCCCTTGTGGCAGCTGTCAGCACACGATGATGACGAAGCCGCTCGTTTTTGTGTCAGAACACAACGGAGGGTCTGGAGGAGCTGGCGTGCGGCGGCCTACTCTACTGCGTGGGCGTGCTCTTCTTCAAGAGCGACGGCGTCATTCCCTTCGCGCACGCCATCTGGCACGTGATGGTGGCGCTGGCGGCCGCCGTGCACTACTACGCCATCTGGAGGTATCTTTACCGACCTGGGGCCGACAGATATGTGCACGCCTCCTGAGCGAACCGCCCCACCGCGCAACTGCCTCCCAACAAACAAATTGTTTACATGCCCTAAATGGCGCTTTGACGCCCACTTTTCTCAATACTCAGTCATTCCGCGGCACGGCTGCGCTGAGGGAAAAACAACTCCCATTGCTCAGTTTGTATGTCTGTTAGCAGGTTATGCTAACCAAGCAATGTGCAGAAAAGAGATTTACTGTCTGCTTGTCAGGATATTTCAAAGTGGTCATTGCGCAGCCCGATGACCAATCACTCGCCGAGAAAAACTTAATCCTCATGTGTGAGTTTGGTTTAGTTATCATTTTGGGTTACAAAGATTTTGCAATGATTGTTTTGGTCTGGATATTTCCAAATGGTGACCAATCACAGTATTGATGGACCATAATATCTGGCAGTAAAAAAACAAACAAACATTTGTGAGTCATGTTTTTGCTTTCCTCGTGTCCATTCCAGGGCTTGGTGACACACTGGAAAAACTCCATTGTTGGCATTTTGTTTTGTTAGCATGTCGCCAGATGGAAACAAAAGGCCTAAAAATGAAAATTTTTCTTCAGTTTTTAAAATTTGGCGCTCCCTGCTGGCGTTTTTCTGCAATTATTTTCTTCTTCCGTTCCTCACTTTGAGCATTTTGCCCAGATCTTACCAATGCACTCACAATTGGCCAAATTCAGAAGACAATTCAGCACACTAGTAAAACAACTTAAGTGTACTAGCAGGACATGTTACCAGGGGGGCAAACCTGAACTACTTGACAACTTTGTGCTGTTAGTACTTATCATGACTTGCAACTCGTGCTTCACTAGTACTTGGCAGATGTCCTGCATTTTTGCCTCACTAGTCACATGTTGAACTTCTGTGCTCATACTTGTGTTCTGTATTGGAAAAAAAATGCCACTAGTTTCACAATCATTCGACTAATGTACTGAATTGAGTGAATGCAAAAAGTGTACAACCAAGCACCCGAGTGGGATCTGCAAGAAATGCTCTTATTGCTTTCCACAAGTATTACAAGATGAGTGGTCATTTATGTCACGTGGCATCACTTCCTGTTTGTGTTTTGTACGTTCCTGGCCTTCCCGTTGCCGTCTTCTCTTTGTGGTGCTATTTTCTTTCTCCTCCTGTCAATAAAAAGCATATCAACAAGCGGACCAGAGTGCTTGTCAAGTGTCCTCTTTTGAAATGTCTTTTTTATTTCAAGGTCGCAAATGTTTGCCAACTATGTCAATGGATTTTCTGGATGTGAGAAAATTTTGGTCAAAATTCCCTTGTGACAAGAATAGCAAATTAGATGCAACAATCAAAACTCCCAGAACGAGTTGTGCAGCGTGAACGCGACAGAATTCAAACTGAATATTTTTGCTTCTAAAAGCTTAGCTCATTAGTTGTCGGCCAGAAAACTAAATCCTCCCAGCTGTTGCTGTGGAAACGCTGCGCAGTGTCGGTTCTGTCTCCATGGTAACGTGCCTGATGCCCCAGTGCCTTTGATCATCACAGCAGCTGTTTGTCACCATAAATATTGTGACAAAAAAAAACCTCCCCATCTAAATATTTCTTTTTTCATTTGATACATTTTCAAGTTTTCCAGGTTTACCTTGCACTTGATTCTTGCAAAATGACTTTCTTGCTTTAGTGGAACTTCAGGAATACAACCTCGGTCTTGTTTTCCATGCACTCTTTGGCCTACTGTGCTCCTGTTGCAACACCATTGAAAAGTCACCAGAGGGCACCATAGAAAAACAATTCATAGAGCATGTATTTTGTATTGTTGTAATCTTTAATAATATTCTGGATCTGTTGTGCCTTTAAAATACATATTCAGTAAATGTAATAGGAAAAATACTGTACAAAACAACAACGTATAGATTTATAGGTTTTATATATAAACATCTCTTGTAACCAATATATCATCTCTGTAAGCGATTGGTTTGGTCTGCCACAAACGCGTCCGCCAACCCCCTGAAAAAATAAACGCTTTCTTCCTTTTACATTCGTGCCACCATCTTGTTGGCCAGACGGGCGGCGGCGCCGGCTACGCAGACACTAAGGGGAGAGGGCTAAGTGGGGTTCTACCACGAGGGATCGAGGGTCAGGGGTCATGCTACGTTCAACACAAGCGGGAAAAATTAACATTGACAAAAAAATAATAATCAAAGGATGGGGGGGTGGGTGAAATCATGCTGGAATAAACACCAAGCGCCAATTGAAATGAGGGCGGTGAAAAATGGAGAGAGATTGCAAACGACGCTTTTTTTTTTTAGTGCACAGCGCAATGAAGAGAAGCGCTGTTGGCCAATCAAAATGGAGACCAGCTGGCGGTAAAAACATCAGAAGTAAAAGTAGAAGGTAAAAAAAAGTCGTCAGTGGGGACACATCCTCATCGTGATGGCTTTTACGCTGCGGGGGGAGGTGCATCAAAAACAATCAAGCCCCTTCCATCCTATTTTGTTTGATACGAGTTGAAAAGTCACAAAGAGTTCGTGAGCTTGTCAACTATGGTAGCATTTCTGTTTTTCAGTATGCATTTCTGCCTAATGCCTACTACAACCTCTAATGCCAATTAAACATGAGCATGTCGTTTTGCGTTGCTTATGAAAGAGAAAAGTTAGGAATGAGTTTCAGCCACACTGCTGCTTAAAAACTAATCATTAAAAAAATGGGTGCGATGCCAATGCTTTTGCGTATTCATTTTTCATGGAAAGGTACCAGAAAATCTCCATGTCTTCCAGAAATTCATCAGCATCTTAATTTTTCATGGAAAGGTACCAGCAAATCTTCATGAGTCTTCCACAAAATTATTAGCCTACTCCCAGGAGTTTTGCTGAAACATTATAATAATTATAATTTAGCGCCACTCCCATTTATTTCCTGTGAATTTGGAAAATTTCCCATTTTAATTTTCCAGAAATTTAATCTGACAATTTCTAGAAATAGATGGGTGATTTTCCAGAAATTTAAAGGAATATTTAGTAGTAATTCCTCAGAAAAAAAATCTCCAAATCTATCAACAATTTTCATAGAAGTTTTCCAGAAACTGTATTTCAATAACTGGACTCAACTTTTTCAGAAAATATTCAACAAATTTTTAGAAATTTCTGAATCATGTCCAGAAATATGCCGGACCTTTTGCAGAAAATGAGCAAAGGTTTCCCGGAATATACCTTGCGGCGTTGTGCATGAACACTTACTGACACAGGCGGCATGGAAGGGGCTTGATACTGTGTGTGAGTCGAGGGGGGGTGATGACGACATAGTCCTTAAAGGGGCAGTGTGGCGGTGGGGTGCTGGGGGGAGGGGCTGCTCACAGGGGGCCGTGCCGGGCCTGGTACTTGGCCACGATGTTCTTGCAGCGGCCGAGCTCCTTGCGCAGGTCAGCAACCTCCAGGCGCAGGGCGGCATTCTCCTTCTCCAGGAAGCCCGCCCGGATGGCGATCTGGTTTTCCTTCAGCCGCCGCGCATCCCTCGACCGTTTGGCCGCCACGTTGTTCTTTCTACGCCGTGCCCAGTACTTATCATCCTGCACGGACGCCGCAAAACAAAACAGCGTTAGAAGAGGGTTGAATTTGAAGGCTTTTTTTAATTGAATCAATTTTGGAAGACGGCAAGAATTATTTTTTTGTCTGTGACCAAACGTGCGTGTGCATGCGTCATTCACCTTTAGGTCCTCGGGTATGAAGACCTTGCGGGCCTTCTTGATCATTGGCTGCGGCTTGAGCTCCTCGGGCGAGAACTTGTGCTTGCGCGGGTCAAAGACAGCCTGGCCCGGCACACTGGACAGCGCCAGGTCGGCCGGGTCGGGCTCGTAGCTCAGCGCCACCTGGATGGACTCGGGGTCGATGGGACTGGGTGTGTCGCGTGACCCTGAGGAACAAAGCACATCCGCGTCATTAATACCGCGCCACTACAGTCTCCATGGCAACAGGCCCCTTTGACTTCTGTGCATGTTTGCACTGGCTGATCAGCATTGACAAAAACTCCTTAGTGGCGCTAAAAACAGACGGCGTCAACAAGTCACCTCGGCCTTCCCCATTAGCTTAGAGGCTAACAAGCTAAAAGCGTCAGAGTGGCCAGTTCACGACGGTCCGACAGGAAGTAGGTGACCATAACTGACATTTGAACCACCATGTTCATATTGTCCCTACAGTTGAGCTAGCAGGACGCAGCTCAAGATAAGCTCGCGTGTACGCGCGGCCAAACTTTGACCCTAAACGCAAGCTGCTGAGCAACTTGCAGGGGACAAAGTGCGCAGGTTGTGCTAATCGCAGTTTGAGCGAGCGAGATTTTCTACGTCCTACTTCACGATGACAATGTTTAGTTTCAAAGCGAATAACGTCAAGATCAGTGGTTCTTAACCTTGTTGGAAATACCGAACCTCACCAGTTTCATGTGCGCATTCACCAAACCCCTCTTTAGTGAAAAAAAATCTATATATATATTTTTCAAATTCAAGACATAGATGTTTTTTAATGGTGCACAAAATGAGCCATGCATGAACATCGCCTTGTTCAAAGAACAAAACCATGCATGAACTCGCAACAAATTACTGCAAATCAGTGTGACCTCTGCCGTTGCCTTTGCGAGACCAGTTCAGATATGAGTCATCACGAATTTACACGAGATTCAGGGGTGTTCGGACGTCATGCTTTCAAGGGCACTTTGTTAAATTGCAGACAACGCCGGATGATCCCTCCTGGGGAGACGCACGATTGCAAGCGGAAGCTTGCTGACGATCGATAACCCCATCTGATGAGTCGTCATGACGACCCTAACTAAAACATCAACCACCTCATTGTCAATACAAGCCACTGATACTTGGGAGAACAAAAAAAAAAAAAAATTAAAAAAAAAAAAAGGTAAATGCTCAGCAGGAGTTGGCGCTATACTTTCCCAGCTTTTATGTTGTGTTCATAAACCACTCATGGCTAAACACAAACATATTTCGAAAACTGTTCTCTCTTAGCCACACTTACACGTTCAGTGCAAACGCACGCACACCCGCACGCACGCACTTCTATGTTAAACCCACCAGGGTGCTGTTGTTGTTGTTGTCAAGCCTAACCACCAAGCAGGAACAAGGGTGCACGTGACACACACACGCACACACGCCTGAGTCCATGTGAGCCGGGACAAGCTGTGCTCGGCGAGGAAGGGGGGGGGGGGAGGCATGAGCGGCTGAAAGAAAACGAGAGCGCATGAGAGGACGAGGTGGGGCCGCACATGCTGCTTGCATGTGTGTGTCGCGAGGACACATGCACCAGGGAGGCGGTGTGGCGTGCACGTGACACACACACGCACGAGCACCTGGCGCTACTCGACACCTGCTGTGGAAATGCAACCCACTGTGTCGGCCACTTCCCGTCACGTACCTGCACGCCGTGTGCCGACAAATTTGGCCTGTAAAAAGTGGAGTGGTCGCTAGGAAATGTCAAGGTACAGGTCAACAACAAATGAGTGGTCGCCAGTCTTCACTAAGTCATTTTGTCCTCTGCCAAACTCAAGTGAAAATAATGTCAAGAATGCGTTGTCTGCGAGACAAGTAGTTTCAAGACGGCCTTGTGATGACACTTGTCTTTATGGAATAGGAACAAAGTGGCAAAAGGCAGCCATTTGGAGCCATCCCAGGGTCAGCCATTTTGCCACTTGCAGTCCACTAAAAGACATCATAGGTAAAGACCAATCACGGCTCAACTATTTTGCAAACCATTTAATTGTCCGGAACATTTTGGACGTGACGTCCCCTTTTATAGTCTTCAAACACAACTAATGAAAAAATTTCAATGATATTATTTTGGAAAGGCGGCGTTCGTGTTGCCTAGCAACCAGGCAACACAAACCCACAAAGCATTGCGTTTTGATCCGTTTCTTTGGGAGCAAGTTCAAATTCACGTGCGTCTGCATAAATTCCAAGAAGATGTCTTCTGGAATCATCAGGCCGGATTTGGTGTTTTTTTGGAAGGAGGCGAGCTCTTTATGTAACTTAAATGTCCCAGTTGCCGTGGCAACACCAGCAGTACCGACTCCAATTCTTCCTCTCAATTAAATGATGTCATTCCGTGCGCATGTGTAAATGCAATCAAGTGCAGGTTGGATTTATTTATATTTTTTTCTTTTCATGCCCGCAACTTATCAAAATGTGGTCACACGCTGCTTGGGATCAACAACACTTCACAAGTCCAACAGCTGTCAATCAAAGACGCAAGCATTTGCACACTTTTTTCCAGACCAAGGCCGATACAAGTATTTACTCAGAGTACTTAGCAATCCTGAGTACCAATACCTTTAGATATATCAAAACCCTTTCTTTCGGAAGCAAACAATGTTTCGCTAATCTAGTCAAACTGCCAAGGTATAGCACCAACTGCTGTCCAGGAGGATTCAATTTTCTTTGCCTTAAATATCAGTGGTTGGTATCAGCAGCATCCACAAGTATCTGATAGTGCACTGAGTATTGGCACCGTGCCAAAAACAATGATTCAGCTTCCATCAAACGTGCCAGCAACCTATCGCAGCAAGTCCATGCATGTGTTTTGTGTGCCATTGTTACCTGTGGCATTAGGGCTTCGCAAACACGTCTGTTGCTGCGGTGGTGGTGGTGGCACGCCGCTGTGCACCGGGGTAGCGGCGCGGTTGCTCAGGTCCACCACCGAGGGGGCCGGCGCGGCTTGGGGGGGCGGGGCCACCTGTGGCTGCTGCTGCTGATGGTGGTGGTGGTCGGCGTGCGCAGTGTTGGCGGGAATGCCGTTCTCGGACAGGAACTCCTCCAGGTCCATGTACTCCAGCTGGAAGTTGTCGCCATCGTAGGGCAGCGTCTTGTCCCAAAGCGTCGGCCCCAGGAAGGCCGACTGCGGCGGGTTGGCGTCGCCGCTCTCATCCTCGAGCTTCTTCTCCTTGTCCTTGTCCTTGCCGAAACCTGCGGGACGGGAAAGCGGAGTTACCGGCTGGCGCTACGCTGGCGGCAAGGCAATCGGTGACGCCACTAACGAGTATATATTTGCCAAGCACGTTTTTCAAGCGGCAGGCGTGGAACAGGCTCTCAGCCAGCTCGTCTGCAAAATTAATCTCACGCACAACGACAAACACACACCAGCAGCCCCAATTTGAACAGGAAGTACACCATTTTGGTTTGCTTTCTTCATAGTTTTTATATTATTGATGAGTGTGCATGTCGGAATATTGTTGCTGAATATTGCTGTTCACTGACACAAAAGCAAACGTGATCGCGGGCTAGTTTTCAAAGGAACCAGAACAATGTTTACTGCGTATGGCTTTGAGGACTTCGAGCAGCGGCTTTAAGGATTACAAATCATTTTGGAGGCATAATGAAGGCCTTCATTTGGCCACAACACATTGGGGAGTTTTTTTTCTCCAGGCTTAAATAGAAATGCTAATTGCGAACTTAATTCTCAGTTAATTATCTTACGGAGGAAGGTGTGCGAGAGACGCGGCAGGAATTTTCCAAAGACAGCTGCCAATTTCATTTGCTTTATTACGAGCAGTACGTAACACAATGGCACCGACAGGTTCAACAGGTTTATCATTAAATGATCACGGAAGTGTGGCTCTTCCTAGAAACCCAAGTCAGTCGTTGCGTTCAGAACCCCCCCAAAAAATCCTAAATGATGTCATAAGAGTAAAAGCGTGAAGTCCTATTTATAGCGAGGATATGTTCCTCAGCTGTGATATGGAACAATAAAAACATATTTTTATAGCATCAAACAGAAATCGGAGAACATTTGCTGGTGAAAGGGTGAAATTCTGAAGTGATATTATGTTCAACCAAGTGGCACAAAGTGGTACTACACCACATCCACACAGACTATTGCCAAGTAATGACCGTGCTTCCATGCTGGGCATATCTGGATATATTTTCCATTTAGTTTAAAATAAAGAGTAAAAAAGCTGTTCGACAAAAAACAAAATGCTGAGAATAAAGCCCGTTATGAAACATTGTCTTCAATAAATCCTTTCCTATCTGATTTCCGTGGGGAATCTTAGATTTGATCTGTGGCAAATATTGAACCTATAAGCAGCAACTTCTTGTCTATTTCCTCCCCTGTCGTTATCAAAATCAAGCTAAGACTTGAATGAATTGCAATATGATAATCAGAACACTAACAGAATAAATTGATATATAAGAAAGCTTTTCTTACAAAACAAAAAGGAGTTTAATCTTAGTTTTTTTCCCCTTGAGGATTAGAGTGCAATGCGCCCCCTATGGGTGACACGGGTAATCTATGTAATCTCCATTAACACGAACGCTTTACAGGTTGGAGACGCAACTTCCCCTGTAAAATAGCAATGCACTTGCGGACGAAAATCGACAGCTATTCAAATGTCTTTTTCGTCAAATTAATCTGCACAAATCAGCTCACGACGGCCAAGCCAGCAGGAATTGTCTTGTTCTGCTCGTCCTTGCAGCGAATGAATACATTTGTGCGTTTAATTTTCCCCCCGTCAAAGCTATTTAAAAAAAAAAAAAAAAAAACTTGTAAAAGAAAAGGTCGCCGAGAAATTCAATCGCGTACCTTCTTCGTGGTGGAAGGGTAGCTTGAGCGGGTTCTCCAGCAGCGACTTGAGCACGCCGTGCGTCGGTGGCAGGAAAGCTGCGTTGACGGGTAGAGGTCTGCTGGCCATTTTCTCCAGGGGGCGTCGAAATCCCGCTGCTGGCTCAGACTGGGGAGGCCCGGGGGGACTCGCGGACGATGGAAAGGAGCTCAGGCGGCAGGCGGGCTGGCTGGGGTGCTGGCGTCGAGGCGAGCTGGCAGGCAGGCAAGCAGGCGGCGGACTGGAGGCGGAGGGCGGAGGCTGCTCGGCTTTGACAGGCGGAGGGAGGGAGGAGGCAAGGAAGGAAGGGAGGAGGGAGCAAATAAACTAAACTAGGCTAAGCTAAAATATGCTAGGCTAAGCTAGGCTAGGCTGCTCCCCCGCCCCTCCTGTCTCGCCCTGCACAGGGTGTGCATGTGCTGAAACAGCTGATGTCACAGCATTGGAGAGCGGGGCCGGTGCAGCGACACCTTCGGAGGAAGTGGGAAAACAAAAAGCTGCTTTCAGTCACAAACGAAAATGAAAAACTCATCGTCTGGCGTGAATTAATTTTCACAAATATGCATTCCTCATTCATTTGTTCGAAATGAATGAAATAGGGGAAGGCTGTTAAATGGTAGTCACCATAAATAGAAGGCCCAAACGCTATCAGAATCACTGACCTACATTTGTCACCGACTAAAGTTTGCTCCATAAAATTGTGTTAATTTATTCTCACGGTTTTTCTTGGCTGCATTTCATTCTTTGGATATTTGTCCGCCTACATGTGTTGCGATGTTGATCTAATCTGCCAAAGGCCTTTCCAATCAAATAAAACTTCCACTACCTGCACTCTTATTAACGAGGTCAACGAGCATCCTCGTACGCGGACAACTGAGTGCACATGTAGGACATGGAAGAACTGCTCAAATGTTTCAAATTTTGATTGAAAGCTAAGATTTGTTTGTGTTGCCACCTCTCCTGTGCTGCCTCACACCATCGATGGTTGAAAAAAAAGTGAGAAAACATGCATACATTTGCATTTTTCTGCAGACTTTTGAATAAAGATGATGGCAATGATGCGGAAGTACTGACATAGCGAACGGTGTGAAAATCCATGGCAAAGAACCACATGGTTAGCGAAGCTTAGCTTGGCGCCTTGAGGCTTATGATGAGACACATGACAAAAACAAAGCTGGCGTTTGTGTGGGACCGATCATCCGCTGATGAGCTTGAATCTGTCACGCCTCCTCCTTCTCGGGAGCCACAACAATACAACAAGTCAACACACACACACGCACACACATACACACACACATACACACAAAACCTTTAGGTGAAGCATACTTTTTTTTCAAAAGGTAGAAAATTCAAATTGCAAATAATCCTGAAAGTACTGTTTTGTTTTTTAAAAGTTATCTGAAATGAAGATTGCACTTCAAATTGCGCTTTATAGGCTGCGCATCTCCACACCAATAATCTGTCCCGGGTAACCCTTGGGCCAAAAAGTCCTACAAGGCGCCGCTGTTATGCAACGCGCTACAATTCCAGCCACTCAGTCGCCCTCCTGCGACCAGTCCCGAGTGGCGAAGCTGCAACAGGCGGTTCCATTTAGCTGGCACCTCGTGATGGGCTCCCAGAGATCCAATCTTCATCAAAGGGGATAAATGTTTGTTTAAATGAAGCGTGTGGTTAGAGAAATAGGCTTGTTGATGTTGTGAAACCACAGAACAAAAGGCAAACATTTCCCATCTAACAATCCGAATGTCCAAGCTAATTTTAGCATAAGTCTGCTAGCTTGATGCTAGGGCATTATGTAAAACGCCATAGGCGGGCTAAGGGAAATTAGCATGGAAGTGCGTGTGTGAGGGCGGCGCCCCGCCAGACGCGCACACACACGGAGTCACATGCGGTGAGTGCTGGGCGACACGTTTGCAAACACATGTCGACCGACCAGTCTCCCGCTGCGCTTCCTCTCCCGACAACAAAAGCCACGGCTGTCATCTGAGGACACAGCGCTTGTGGGAGTATTTGGATTGGCTTATTTATTTATTTATTTATTCTGACATGAGAGCGCTGGAAGATTTGAAGTTGTTATGAATGATTTTCACGTTGATGACATCATAATGGTGTTTACAATAACACTAAGCCCACAGCGTATAATTTTCCCAGAAACTATCACAAAAATATTAATATTATTGGCGTTTTTTTTTTTATGTCACTGCGATTACATTTACATACATTTAAATACAGTATAATTAAAGGTGCAACGATTAATCGAAGGTTAGTTTTTATAATGTGACCTCATAACATGACATTGGTGTGACTTTAAAGCGTGATATCATAACATGACAGCGTGGCAAACACGCCCCATGCCACCTTTTCCCACAAGTACAACACCCAAAATTCCTGCTGGGTCAAACCTTTTAACCGGCGCCGCCATCTTGGTTATGAGTTTGTCCAGTTTTGTGAACTTGATTCTGCTCGCCGATTGGCCAAAACTTTCTAATCACAATAAAAGACGCAGGAACACTTTTGTAAGCGTCATATTAACAATCACCGCCTTGCCAGCGAGACCAATGCGTCGTGGTTTGGATGCTCATAAAGCGTTGGCGGCTAACAGAAGTGAATGCGCTGCAGCATGCATGCACCACCACTAAGTGGCGGCTGATGCCGGCGTAGCACGCTAGCAAACAACAACGGACGTGTACTTGGCTAGCTGTCTATTAGTCTACTTGTCCCAATGTCTCTTTGACTAGGTGTCTTTTTCTTTGGGGCGTCTTTTTACTTCACTGTTTTTTTTGGCCTCTGTATGATTTTCATGCAATATGTTGGTGGCCTTTCTTTTGGATGAGAATTGAACAAAGTGTAGTTAGCAGTAGCCACAATTAATTTTTGCTGGCCCTTTGAATGCTAACCTTTTGAGTTGATTAGCATTTCAATCAACGCATTTTGCACTTTAAAGGGCAACGTAAAGGTTAGCGAGCACACCGCTAAAACGTTATCAGCAAACGCAGGATTTTGTCAGCAGATGTCCGTCACTCAAAGTGACAGATGACAATGCAACCCATTGGCTAAATGACAAAAAAAGGTTAAAAAATGTTATCGGATGTTTTATTTTTGTTGACATATTTGATCCAGTTGGTCTTTTTTTATGTTAACCGTAGCTGAGCGTCTTGTCGTGGTTGCGTGCGTGGAGACAGAGGGAGCGCCAAAAAAAGCCTCAGAGTATCCTGGCGGTTACGTAACAGGCTCACATTCCATGTAGGATTCCGGACTGGCTCAAACTAAGCGACAAAAACAAAAAAAGAAAGACAGAATACCAAGAGAAAATAAGGAAGGAGGAAAACCAGAGAAATAAAAAAGAAAGCCACAAAGAAAGGACTTCATGTCAACTCTGGCTTGAAACCTTAATTTTAAAGATCTAAACATTGACCTGAAATTATCTGTGAACCCGAACTGTGACTTGAGACCTCCATTTGACACCTTACATACATTAACAGTTCCTTCGAAAGCATACCTGATAGCATGTGTATTGTATATTAAATGTTTTGTGTTGTAAAATATATGAATGACTTGTGTACATGTTGTGAGTCGTCATTGTGTACAGTAGTGTGTGCGTGTGTGCTGCGTGTAGCGAGCGTGACAGTCCTATCGAGTCTCTCTGGACCGAGCATTCATTTTGTGTCATGTGCGCGTGCATGTGTGGGGCGCGGCGGGCTGGCAGTTCGCTGGAGTTTTGCTCGACTTGCTGAATAATACAAAGCAAACAGTGACCTACTTTCCAAGAAGGGAACAAACCTCTCGCAAAACCCGGACGCGGATTTTCCTACCGACCGGAATGGATCACGCGGAGCGGACTGCGCGCGTGGGAAGCCACGCGCGGTGTGTCGCCGGATCCGTTGCGAACTTTGGTGCGCCCCGTAAATGTGCTTAAAGGAGCAAGGTCGGAGAGGCCCCGGCCGATCCCTAGGCCTCCGGAACAGGAATGTGGTGGCTCTTGTGAGTCTTATGTTTCCTTGGGACACGTTGGGAATTGAGGGGAAAAAAAAACCGCATTGATAAATTCAAATTAATTAGACTCAATATTTTGATGATTTTTTTTTGTTTGCATTGATTGCCTTGAGCCAGTGTCCCTAATTAAATGCTGGTGTCCCTAAGTAAGTGTCCAGCAGTGTGGTCACCATCGTTTTTGCTAAATTTTCTCTCATTCAAACACAAGGAGAGAAAACACGCAATGGGATCGGTCTCCTGAAAATAGAATGCAGCTATTTAGTGTTCACAGCATGCTCTTGTCTTCCACTTTTGTCATGGCAGTTATTTGTGTCAAGAGACGACTTAGAGGATTACCGGAAATAGTTTGACCTGCTTTTGGCCTTTCAACCTTTTCGCGGCCATTTTGTCCCAGAAAAAAAACAAACATGTCTTGTGAGATAATGTCACTTCTTGGCTGATGATTAACACTAAGCTCTGCTATAAATGGAAAGGGGACATTTGCTCGATGTACTTTTCATTATGTTATTGTTTGTGATCATTAATAACATTCATCTATGTGAAGACCATGTGAAACTATATGCAACGGAGAATTTTGACACGGGGATGGTGGGGGTTACAAAAGCAATACAACGTTGTTCTAAGATTCGAAATGTGTTGGTTGGTCTTTTGTGAATGACCCCCCCCCCCCGCCTCATATTACATCGAGCCCAGTTGCCAAGGAGACGCCACCTCCACAAACAGGTCTGCTTGCTGCTGTTAAAGGATGCAAATGATGCCAACGAGCGGTCGTCATGGCGACTGCGTGAGCAGTGAACTCGCAACAGCCCACATTGCTGCCTACAATCCGCTACTAGTTAGATTTGGCCCTATACTGTCAAAAGAAACGACACAAATTTTCAATTTAGCTTGGGTGTCATTTTACAAATATTGGTAATATTTGTGAGTGGGGACTCGGGCATGAGTAAAAGATTCACTCCGAAAGGATTTGTGGTAATGGAGTCCACAGTTTACGTCTCGCCCAAAAAAAAAAAAAAATTAGAGTGCAGCTCAACCGACTTTGGCGCCCTCATGTGGCCATATGAGGACGAGACAGAAACAATCTACTCACGTCATTAGTATTTAGCTTGACATGGCACCACGAAGTGATTTAAAATTGAACGATTATAATGCTTTCGACACAACATGTGATTTAAAACAGAGTTGTAAAAATAATCATCTGTGGTTTCATCACATCAACCACGAATTGAAGAATGAATATCCATCCATCCATCCCTCAATCTGTATACCAAGCATGTTTTTGCGATGTGGGGGGAAGCCAGAGTGCCCGGAGAAAACCCACGCGTGCACGGGGAGAACATGCAAACTCCACACATGGAGGGCCAGAGATGGAATCGACCCCACACCCTCCTAACTGTGAGACGGTCGTGCTAACCAGTGTGCCACCACTGCTCACTATTTTTTGGACATTTCTAAAATCGGCTATTTCTTTTCATGTTTTTCCTTTGAATAACTGGTGAATTTAATTACAAAAAAAACAAATCATTAGGAATAATTTATTTCATCTTCTCAAGTAATTGATTTAATTATGGAGAATATTACTTTCACATTTCTATTTATATTAGACAATTTCACACACACATTTCAACCTTACTGAAATACCTGGCCTATTTGTAGCATTAATACTAATACTACCACTGATAATTTCCCCCCCAAAAAGTGAGAATCTCACCCCGAGCTTGGCCCCAGTGTCCCCAGCTGGAGGAAATTGGTCCAATGACTGCAGATGGTTGTGATACAAATATTCTTTTTTAAAAAACAGTGACAAAAAAGACTTTAAATTAATTTATTTTAAAAAAGCATTTCTCCACTGTGGCTGAACAAACATGTTTTTTTTCTTCTTCTTTGTTTGGGACGTGGACAATCGGAATCTCGCAGAGGGGGCGCGATTGACTCAATTATGGCGCAAAACTTGGGGGTTCCTTTGTTTTTCTTTTTTTTTCTGCCAGCTAGAGTAAGACGAAGCGTGAAAAAAGGAGATGACAGGGTAATTAAAAGAAAAAGAAGATGACAAACATTGAATCAAGTGCAGGTATGTTTTTTCCTTCTTTCTTTTTCATGCATGATTGGTCTTTGTTGAAGTCCTCCAATGTGGCTAGGTTTCCAGGTTTTTCAACAAGCTTGTGTGTTTTGTTGGAAATGAAATCAAAGGAAGGAAAGAAAACGCCCTCCGTTCCACACAGTGGCGCTGTTGCGGGATAAGAAGTTGCGAGTTGAACGGCTAGCTGCCAAACGTGACCTTTTCCAGAATCCCATTCTCTGATTGTGTGGCTGTTTTTGTAAGATGGCCGCCACCCTCGCAGCCTGGCCGGTCTGGATGAAAAAGTTCATGAGGGGAGGGGCTTTTTATGGGGTGGGGGTGGGTCTCCGTTCTGCTGAGGTAGATGCGACAGAGGGGTGGCGCTAAGCTGGATTTAAGGCGCTCGTGTTTGGCCTGTCCGTTTGACACCACTCTATTTTTTTTTTGTTTTTTTTCTCTTCGCTACTCTTTTGGCACCTCAGGCGAGACAAGCGGGTTTGCAAAATTTCCGAAATTTTCTAAACTTTCCGTGGGAATTAACAGAAAATGACATTTCCAACGATGTCCACTTGTATGCCTTCCTGCTGATGACACTCCAAGCTAATTTGGCTGCTTCCGTTTCAGAGCAGCCGGTTTGAAGTGTCGCCACGGCGACAGGAAGTAGCCAATGAGCTTTTCCTGTTGCGTCATCAACAACAGATTGAGTGGAAGCGTCACGGAAAGGCATAAGTGGAAGTCCTTAGAAATGGACTGGTCGCATTCATGAGAACCCAGAAGTTTTTAGCCAAAATTTTTTTCCAAACAAATATGAGAGTAGTGTTTTGGTGCCACGCTGTTTGTTAAATTACGTGTGCATTTTCAAAATTGTAGCAGCAGGGCTCGCTTTGTACTGTGATGCCCTCACATGCGGGCAAAGATAGCTATCAAATTTGAACGGACGTCTGCCAAAAAAGATCATATTTATGCTTGAATGCGATACAATCGCCAATGAAATCATCCACAATTCTCAGCTATTCATTCCCATGAAAACTTTACAATTCGGAATATTTCCAAAACTTCGCAGATGAATTTCCCATGGAAATTTCCCCAAAACCTTCCAGTAATTAACTACACAAAAACCCAAAAAATACTTTCCAGGAATGCACTGAAAACTTCCCAGAAATTTATCGAAAACATACCTGAAATTAACCAAAGAATTTCCAGAAATTTACTGAAAATTTTCCAGGTAGTTGCCAGATGTTGTTAAAAAATGTACCAAGAAGACTTCCAGAAGTGTACCTGGAATTTTTCAGAAATTTCCGGGAAATGTTCCGAAACTCAACCAGAAATGTTCCGCCCGTTTGGGGGTCTAGAAACATGGGGGAAAAAAAAAAAAAAAAAAAAGGATCTTGGTGGTGGTGCGGTGGTGTGGGGGGTTCGCTTTGCGGTGCCGGGTGGGGGTGTGGGGGTGTTCCGTTAAGGAGCTTAGTTGTTACCGTTGTCGGCCGGCCTTGCCTCGTCCTCCGTTTTGGCCCGTTTGGCGTCCGGCGGCACCTGCGGGTCGCCATTCTGCCGCTTGATGGTGGGCAACGACGCCGAGGCAGAGGCATGGTCAGCGAGCAGGTGAAGCGGGCTGGCCACGGACGGACCTAAACAACAAAACCGGCCTCGAGTTAGATCTGTTCAGCAGAGCCGAGCGCCGTTTATGTTGGGCAGTGGGGGAAGGCTTGGGGACGTACTGGAGGTGTTGTGAGCGTTGCTCTGTATGGCGGCGGTGACGCTGTGGTTTCCGTTCTGCGTGATGGTCTTGATGGGCAACTGGTGCTGACCAAGGATGGCGACAGTCTGCAGGGGCCCGGACGCCGCTGAAGTCTGGATGATCCTGCCCACTGCGCCCGTGGCTGTCACACTGGGCACCGCCTCCACTTTCACTGCGACCACACCCACATTTTGAAGGTCAGTGGCTGTTTATTGGTTTTTGTCAGTCCTTTGCAGTCCAGATTTGACACGTTTTTTTTTCACCCACCTTTGCTGTCAGCACGCTCTCCATTCTCCTGTAGCTGCAGTTCGTTCTTGCCGATGACAGTGGCCGGCTGCGCGATGACAGCGGTGGCGCCGGCAGGGATCTGCTGCAGCACGTGGACCGTCTGGACCGTTGGAACCGGCTGGGAGGAGCTGGTGCTGACCGGAGACGCCATGGTGTAGGCGACCGGCTTCAAGCTTTGAGGTAGCTGACCCTGCAGAGCGATGAGCACCGGCTGGTTGCCGACTGGAGAGCCTGCGATCAGTTCAATATGTTGACAGTCAATTAATTATCACATACACGAATGAAAGTGAGAGCCACAAGTGGAAGATGACCCCGAAACCAACCCGGAGTGTTCTGTGCAAAGCGAGCTTCTTGGATGACAGCCAGCTTGGGTTGGACCACCGCGGTGGGGGCAGCGGGGGCTACGGAGGAGGAGTCCACCTCCATGGGGACCGGGGAGCCCTCTCGGGACAAGCTGTCGGGGGTCTGCATGCCGCTGGAGTGAGCCGATAGCACCCCTGAGTGGTTGGGAGAGGCCGGGGCGCTCCTGACGGAACAAACGGGTAATCAATCCACTTAACCGAGACAAAGACAGATTCTTTAGAATTTTCTTAAAAACCGTGTTCTGCTGCGGTGGTACCCAAGTCCGTTGGCAGGCTTACCTGGAGGAGAGGGGCCCATGCGGGATCCTGAAGCAGGGGACGCCGCGGGGCCGTCGTTTCCTGAAGGCCTGATCGACCAGCTTGCCTTCGGAGGACGGGTCTATCCTCCAGAAGGAACCTTTGCCGGGCTCCTCCTGCGAGCGCGCCACCTTGATGAAGTAACGGTTCAGCGACAGGTTGTGGCGGATGGAGTTCTGCGGCAGTGAAGAAAGAAGTCAGCCAGGACGTGAGCGGGGGCATTGCTCGAGCGGCGCCGTCAATTAAATGCACCTGCCAGCCCTTGTCTGCGGTTCTGTAGTAGGGGTAGTTCTTGGTGATGTGGTTGTAGATCCCGTTGAGCGTCAGCTGCTTGTCCTGCGCCAGCGTGATGGCCTGAACAATCAGCTGGGCGTACGAGTAGGGTGGCTTGGAGTCGTCCTGACCAAACACATGCCTCGACTTCAGCAAAGTGTTACAACAACTACAACTTTAACATCATTTCAAACTTATCTTACCACTTCAGCCTTTAAACAACATAAAGTTGTGCCTCGTAGGCGCTCTGCAGGACTCTCACCTTAGGACTGTCCTCGCCCGACGCGTCCTTGTCGTTCTCGGGCTGAGAGTTGTCGTTGATCAGCTGCAATTCGGCCGAACTCACCATGCGGCCCCCCATGCGGTAACCCGACGAGCCGGCCCCCCGGGGGCTGGACGGGCATGAGTTTGCCGCGCTGACAAGAATAACACACGTCACAGTCAGCCTCACACCAAGGTCAGGTGAGACATTTCAAAGCGGGGCTTACCTGATGGTTCCAGTGGGCGAGGGCAGCGGACTCATGAGGTGGGCGAGGTTGTCGGGAATGTTAATGGTGAGCGGCGCAAAGTGCGGCTGCGCCGGCTTGACGGGCGACTCGGGGGCTTCGCGCCTCGTCTTCCTGCCGCTGGACAGTGCCGTGAAGGTGATCTTGATGTTGGTGCTGGGGAACCTGAACGTGCACCTGAGCAGATGACAAAGCCAACATTTTTTTTTTTAGGATCAATTATGCTATCCAATGTCCCATCAATTAACCAGATCAAAATTTATTTTGGGGTTGAGAGCTCTCAAGTCTTGATAATAAATCTATATGACATGGATATTATTTTAGTTTCACCATATTTGGAATTTGTAAGAAATTTAGAAAAAATGTTTTGAAGATACACAATAAAAGAGGAATATTATTCATGATTCAACTGATGTTAATATTAACATAAGTGATGTCTTGGCACAATATTTATTATCCAGCTAGTTAACACAAACAGTCAACTGGGGCCAAACACACTTGGCTGTGCCATGGCATTAAACATTCCAACAAGGGTAACCAAGTGGAAAAAATTACTATGTATTGAAAATGGTATATATTCAGGCTATGCTATATTTTGAATGATGACTCATAGGAATTTCCAGGTCATCATAATCTAGATTCGAGAATCTCAGCAACCCAAAGCAGCAGTCATAAAAGCTTTGACTTTTCTACCCAAATAACCCCCCATGCAAAACACCTGAACATAGTTCTGATTTTCAGACATGTCACCCATGCCAAGACAGTTGTGGCAAACGCTATTGCAAACGTCAAATATGTTTCCTTGTTAAACAGTGGTTCTTGTAAAAGGGTGTGTGCGTGAACTGGGGCGGAGACAAGTTTGGTTTGTTTACGTCCAACGGCCTCCATTCACAAAAACACAGCACTACCCAGCTAATGTTAACCAACACATTTGCTTCAATAACACCGACACGTCTTCCGACAAAAAAAAACCCATCTCTAGTAGATGAATAAGCGTTCGTGAGGCAACAATAGGCCGCCAGCCTCACACACGCGATCTAGGCCGGGAAGCAGCAGCTAAGTGCTAACGTGGCTAACAAGAATGTCAACAAAGACGATGGAGGAAGGAGACACATCGCGGCTAACAAGCTAATACACGTGCTGCCCCCCCTCTCCCAAAAAATGCAAACCCTAACACCGCAAAACATGTTGCTTTATTTTGCGTGGCTAACTAGCGTAGCATCCACATGATGCAAGAGGCGAGGGATTAGCACTACTTACATCGGCGGCAGCGGCAGCGGAGCGGCGCCCCGGCGAAGGAACACCCCGTCCACGAACACCCCGTTTTTGCCCAGGCAGCGCAGATAGAAGTCGCCCCCTCCACCTCCGCCGTCATCACTGGCGGTGAAGATCTCCAGGTGCCGCCGCGAGATGAAGCTCGAGTGACCCATGCTGACGTCCACGGAACCCTGCGACGAGTTGCGCCCGATGCTCACCGAGCGCTTCTTCATCAGATACTCGAACTCGCGGCCCTCGAGCCGCGCAACCGGCCCGGACGAGCCGCTCACCGCAGCCATGATCAACGCAATGGGCGGGCGGCAAAATGAAATAAACACGAGTGGGAGGGGGCTACGCAGTGGAGGCCGAAAGCGAGCCGGCCTACCAACGGGGCATCGAATTTAAAAGCAGAATTTGGAGGGGAACATGCGAGGCCGGGGACAGCGGCTCCGACCCACCGCCGAGAGAAAGGCTAACGCCGTCGAGACGTGCTACCTAACGCCAGGGAGGAGGCGTGAATGACAGTAGACTGACGGCGCCCTCGGCCAATTGGGTGCGAGGACAGTGATGCAGCCCCGAAAACTCGACCAATCGGACGCGAGGAGTAATCCGAGGACACGTTCAAGATCGGTTGGGGGGCACTGTCTGTCTGCACATATGGGAGGACGTGAAGCGGCACAGACGAATGGCGACACAAAACAACGCCAAAACGTTCCAAAAACAAAATACAAAACATTAAAACACAAAACCACCAGCATCTGTCAAACCAGTAGTGCGGGTAAGGGACAAAGAACAAACACCAAATTACTCGAAGTAGATGTTTCAGCTTTCTGTAATTGATGTGACTACAGTGTCTTTAAACAAACAAAAAGTGCAATACAAATCGATTTATTTTGATTTATGATGATGAAGATGTTTAAAAAGATTAATTGAAAGGTGAAACTTGACTTTAAATGTAGAATTTTTTTTTTAAAGTTATAATTTAACGCGAAGTTTAATTTGAGAATGTTGGATGAAAAATATACTGGGGGAATAGTAATAATTATTTTTGACAGTAAAAAAGTCGTTTTTGCAAAACAATGATCTCAGAAAAAATATTTTAACACGATGGAATGCTGGCTGTGTGTCTGTCAGACCGGAGATATGTGCTGTCAGACTGGGAGTTGGCTGGTAGCCTTCATGAGTCACTAGAGGGCGCCACACATTTTCATGTTATTTGAGGTGACGTCATGGGGCCGCTTTAACCAATTTTTGGTAACGGAGCATCAATCTGATTAATTAGTAGGTTCGGTGATATTTGTTGTACTACACAACTTTTGCGTGAATCAAAAACGATGAATCGATTAGGAATATTTCTACTTAATTTTAATTAGCTATTTTGAAAATTAATTTCATTCAAATAAAGAAATGACAGTTAGTTAGTTAGTTAGGTCGTTTGGCTTCTAAGTATTTATTACATGATGTGTTTTTTAAAACAGATGCCGGTTATATCAGAATAATTATAAAATATATACGTTAGAGAAAGAAGTAATATATTTGTTCTGATATTTACAAATTTTTTATATTGGTCTTTAGCAGCATCTAACTTAATAACATCAAATCTTAAGCACGTTACGAAGACATATTTCCTTATTTCACACTATCAGTTCTTGTAGGCTGTAAAACATCTATGACCTTTCACCTGCTGCTGGTGTCGTCACTTTTTTTTTAAAATTGGTCTATAGCAGCATGTAATTGAATGACATCAAATCTTAACTACGTTAGGAAGACATATTTCCTTATTTCACATTTTATCAGTTCTTGTAAAGGCTGTAAAACATCAGCAACCTTTCACCTGCTAATGGCGTTGCCTTAAAAGCGGACAATGACCTCATCTCTGTAAGACTAGCTTGTGTCTCATCTGTTTTTGTTTTGTTTCTTTTTTTGCTGGCCTTCTGGTGACAGCCCACTTAGCATTAGCGCTTATGCACGTCACTAAGCTCTCACAAACCACATGTCTGTCATCATTATCATCTAAATGAAACGGGACGAAGATGATGATGATGATCAGCACCACAGCAACCATTTTTACCTACAAACACAACAGAGGAGGGCGGGGTGCATTGGAGTCCCTCTGGGACGACAAGCGAGCAATAGTTTGATCAGAGCGAGAGATCCATTACTCGGCCGCTTCCTCCCCAAATGGAGCCCATTAATAACATTCATCTCCTCCTTGCCATGTCCGGGAGACATCCGGTCGCCTCACATGTCTGCTGAGGTGTGTTGTTTTCACTAAAAAACAGTGTTTCTATGTCAACACGTGTTTCGCATCTTGACCACAGATGATACACATCACGTGTTAAGTTTGACTTCTACATCAAGTAAAACAAAAAAGCAACGACTTCTGGTTCAGGCAGAGTTTTTTTTTTTTTTTTTAAACGTGCCGCCAAATGTTTAGACCAGTTGTGAAGCCACATGGATGACAAGGAAGTAGCAATATTGCTATGAAAGGGGGTGGGTCATTTCAGCACTTTGGTAAAGTGGTGTGTTTCCTTTTTCCGGGGAGGGTGGATGTTCGTTCGGTAAAAGCCTGC
This sequence comes from Syngnathus floridae, assembly GCF_059516105.1. Lineage (NCBI taxonomy): Eukaryota > Metazoa > Chordata > Actinopteri > Syngnathiformes > Syngnathidae > Syngnathus > Syngnathus floridae. Next base: position 5,161,289 of record NC_142429.1, on the reverse strand, counting down.
GACTCCGGTTTGACAAGTTTTGAAGACACAAACAAGGGAGGAAAAAAACTGCAAAGCCGCTTTATGTAAATAATAACACATGAATTCCTCAAGCGTTTCCATTTTGAGGTCCACTAAACCAAATCAAGTCTGCTCAAAATTTTTTCCTTAATGGAATTGTTCTGTTAAAAAAATGACATAGCAATGATGACACACATGACGTCAGGATTTGGAGATCTCACCAAGTCCCACCAAACATCAGAAAGGTTTACGAAGCTAACCTTAGCAATAATAGCTAACAAGCTTTCCATTCTTTTTTTCAATTGTATTTTTCAATCATTTGCAACATTTTGCACATTTCAGTTCTTTATACAATCTATGTGAATTTTGCTTGGAGTGCTGATAGTTTTTTGTTGTTGTTAGTCATTAAATCTAATCAAAAATGTCTGAGGGCTTGAGAGGGCCAGAGTTGGCCTCAAAATTGGGCAAAGGAAAATTGTAGACCAAATGCATCACGGAGATCTGCTCCCTTTATCCTTCCCACTCAACGTCAACAATATCATCGAAGATATCGAGAAAAGCTCCAGCTCATGAGTGAAGTGTGATCAACGTCAACGGGAGTCACATTGAAAAATTTCCTCCAATCCACTTTTGGGAACCTTCTAGATGTTTTCCTCAGGTCCTTCCTTTCACTCTTTTTGTATGACATCCTCACACGATGCAACTTCCAGCTCCCCCGCTGACGGAGAAAGCGATACAATGACATCCTGATCTCGTCCTTTGGTCTGGATGCCTTAGGGCAGGTCCCGGTTATTTTTGAGCAGGTCGAGCTCCTCCTCAGGCACCAGCAGGCCGCCCATGTACCAGAAGATCCACAGGAAGATGCTCAAGAAGATCAGCAAGGGTCCCGAAAACACAAAGAAGTCCCAGTACCTCAGTGAGGCAAAGATGCCCACCAGGAACAGGAGGAAGCCCACCACATCCAGGAGCACGGCCACAGCCAGGAAGAAGGACGTGCATTTGTTGGGCACCATGGCCCCACCGAGACGCAGAGCCGAGACGACGGTGAGTCGAGATGATTCCGAGCGGGCTGCTTTTGACCCTGGGAGCTCACTTCGCATAAGTTCTGAACAGTCCTGGAGTGGAAGGGCCAGTTCATAAAGAAGTGCCTCTTCATTCCTGAGCTGGGCCGACTTGTTTGGCAGCCTCCTGAATCCATTCCGCTTTTGAATGACGTGACAATCGTGCCGTCAATCAACAGTCAGTCAACATAACAAGGTTTATAAATATTTTCTATCCTACACAGGGTTTAGTTCCCAAGCCACCCATAGCAATGACAGCACTTGCATTTCCTTTGAAGGCCTTCAAATACACTTTTAAAACAATATGAGCGTAGCAATCCCTCTAAACAAATGTCATCTTTCGCAAACTATCAAATTATCATCTTAAATTATTAATAAATAACATGCCAATGATTAAATTACTGTACTTCCTTCACTTTAAAAGCACAATTGATGAGTTTACGTTCCATAATCAGCAGGAATAAGGCTGCACTTGAAAAGCTTCCTGTTTTCACTCTTCTTCTTTACAATTCACAGAAGTATGTCACCACCTAGTGGTCAATAACGCAATTGGACGCAATATGAGTAAGTCCAAATCAATATTGATGAATAAAAAGTGAAATTTTGGGGACTGCAAACTTGAAATCCATGATGTAGGCGGGCTTACTGTATTTCTAACTTATTTATGCTATGAAATGTTTCATAAGCAATATAATAAGCAAAATAGCAAAGGAACGCATGTCGCATAATTTTCCGTAACACACCCGCCATACGTCATCACTTAAAAAACAAAGTGTGTATGTGTGTTCGTCTAGATGTCCAGTCATTTGGTGAGAAATTGTCAATCACGTCATATTAGTGTGTGTTCCTGTGTGAGGATCCTGGTGGCTGTTGAGTCAACAAACCCGAACCGGTCGGCCGGCTGTCACATGACAAGGATGGAAACTCACATGGCAAATATTGGCTAATAGTCACCGGTTGCCACAGAAACTTGCTGTTGACGACTTTGTCCTTCAAGGTTGTAACTTTCATTCTTGTCGAAGTTTGCGTCCACATTAACCTCTTTCGTTGCCGTATCCTTCATTCTATCCGATTCTTTGTTGTCGTTTTCATGGCTGTGCATTTCACGTCACAGTTCAGCTTCATCTTTTCCATCATAGGCTTTCGTGTCGTATCCTTCCTCTGTGTAGTTGTAGTTTTCCTCCTTGTGGTAGTCTTCATGAAATCCTTTGCTGTATTTGTCCTGGTTGTGGTCAGTTTCATGGTTGAAGCCTTGGTTGTCGTATCCATTTTCATCCTGGTTGTTGTTTTCCTGGCGGTATCTTCCAAAGTTGTTGTCGTTTTGGGGCTCGGTTTGTTTGCTGTTGTGGACGGTCGCCTTTCCCCACGTGATCCTGCTGGCCTGGTGAGGCCTCGATCTTCCCGCCAAATCATCGTCGTTATGCACGCGCCCGTTACCGGCCGTGCTCGTAATCGCACCCGTTTTCGTGCTCGCCATCTTTCGGCTGAGCCTCTCGGAGAGCTTCCGCACGATGCGCGCGGCCAGGCCCTTCGCGCGGCCGTCGCGCGCGTCGCCAGGCGGGACACGCACGTTGCCTGCGTACCACATGACCCAAAAGCCTAGACTGGCAAAGATGATCACCGCGCCCGTGAAGATGAAGAAGTCGCCGTAGAACTGGCCGTCGGCCGAGCGCACATTCGCGAACACGCCGACCAGCAGCAGCGTCAGGCCGGCGGCGTCCAGCGCCAAGCCGGCGAACAGCAGAGGCAAACATTTGCCCACCAAACTTCTCACGTCCATGACGATCCCCAAGGACGAGCAAACATCCGCGCAAAACCTAATAACGGGCGACGACAAGCCAAGGAATAGAACAAACGGAGGAAGAAGGCGAGGATGCTCACCTGCCGCACGGGAGACCCCGCCCACACGGCCAACAGCTGCAAGGTGTGTCCCGGATGTCAACGCGTCGACCGGGGGAGGAGGGGGGGGGGGGGGGGGGTGCACTTGCATTTGCATTCAAACACCGCAGTGGACACTCACTTGTCCAAGGCTGAATTGATGCAAATCGCGCAGTCTTCTACAATCATATTTACCAGTCAGATTAACCTTTGATCTCATGTTTGGCATGATTCAACATGTGAAATAAATGTGAAACCATGAACTGTTGTTTGTTGTGATTTGTGACAGCATTTAAAGCGCAGGCATCACTTGCGTGTGGTGTTATTTAGCGTCGAAGGGCTTTGGCGTCCTGCGCTCATTGGGCCTCACGAGAGATTTGGAGAGGAAATGTCAAGTAGCGTTTAATAATTCATTCAGTCGATCGTATCGCATTAGTCCCGCCCTCAAGTGCACTTTGCCATCGAAAACATTCCCGAGTACCTTGCTGGCAGCTTTCCGCGCCGTGCCAATAAAGTCAAACCTCAACACAAGCTCACAAAAGTGAGGACATCCCTCCCATTTGTGTAAATATTTGATCAAGGCTTTCCACTTAAGAAATGACGCTTTGCTACAATGTCAAATAGTCGGGATATGACTGTACCCGCAAAAAATAAAACGCATTTGTCTAGCAACAAAAGTGAGCACACCCCTAAAGTGAAACTGTCCAAATGGGTCCAACATGACTCGACCGTTTAACGTACTATATAAAAATCTGCATAGAAATCCCGGTGGAGTTCACACGTTGAAGGCGGGCTGGCGGTGAAAGACGAGCGGCTTCTTCAAAGCTCGCTTCCGGTTCTCCTTGGTGATGGGGATGAGGACCACGCCCACCACGAAGACCATCAGGCCGATGGAGACCAGGGCGGGGCCCAGGATGTTGCTGACCTTGCGGCTGTGGCCGGCAAAGTAGAGGCCGCTGATGATGACGCCGCACGCTAGGAACCCGCCGCCCGTCGACATGAAGTGGATGGGGAACCAGAAGACCTGGCACCGGCCCGGCGGCGTCTCGGCCGTCCACAGCGACCCGCTGCGCGACAGGCTGAACACCGTACTCTCCGTGCGACTGGGCGGTGTCAGCTGGTCGCGCGACTGGGACAGCATGCTCTCGCCCATGGCGATATTCTCGGGGCTTCCCGCCATCACGTCCTACACGTATGAAAAAACAGAAAATTGGCTTCTGAATTCCGGGAAACTAGAGACAACAGCTTGGAGATTCTCAGAGTCAGGTCTGTAAACTCCTTTAGTGGTAGGTGAATGTATCACTGAATTAATCTCGTTCTCTATATAAGACAGCCTATCTCCAGCATTTTGAAGTATCTTTCAAGAAATTACAACAAAATAAGTGGCAAAACCAACCCAAAAAGAGATTTCAAATTTGTCCATTCCTTAATAAACAACAGGGGTTTTTTTTCACCAAAAACACCCGTTTCTGACCAGTATCGCACATTTTGAACTAGAAAACATATATCAGTCTAGTAGTCTATTCACAGATGTTTTTTCTCCATTTTCTCCACTTCATATTTATTGATTTTTATGGGAGGAGGGGCAACCTCTGGGTTATGTGGATTGTTGATTCCCGCTTATTCAAGATTTTCCCAGATGTTCAAAAAAAGTGCATTTGAAATTAAATGAAATCCCAAATGATTTCGTGTAACTGCACGAGAGGGAGCCCACACACAACCAGACTTGGAGATTCACTTGCCCATGAGCGCCATGCAGGAAAATGGAGGCTGATTGTCACAAATGATGTTTAAGTTCATTATAAAGCAGCCAAACTTTTCCATGACATTGACGCTGAACTGAAGAAGCTCAAACATCCTCTCATGACATCCTCCTCCTCCTCCTCATCCTCACTTAACATTTGCAGCATATCCCAGATAAGCGTTGCATGTGGAAAAATATCGTCATACCTTTGGATAAAAGTCGTCGTCAAGCGTCTCAGCGAGTCTTCATCAGAAAATCTTAATGATGTTTGCGAGAGGCGGAAGGCAACGGAAAGTGGTGAAAGGCTTCCCGTTACACCAGCATCCCGCCCTCCTCCTGCCTCTTTCTCCTCCTCTTCCTCCCTTCTGGCACTTGGATCCCTGAAGGAGGTCCATGGACCTTCCAGCTAAGGCGTCAACTGTGGGAATGGCAGCATGATATCAACAAGGACGTTATTTGGATTATTATTGATCCTCAGACAGCCTTCAGCTATTGTCAATATAGATATGTGTGTGTGTGTGTGTGGGTGGGGGGGGGGGGGGGAATCATCCCATCTATGTTGCTGACACACTTTGCAGTCACACACTGACAAACACACAGTACAAAGCAACTAAACTTTTATATTATGCGCAGACTATATATAAATATGTTTATCGTATTTTTGTTTAAACAACGACAAATATATATGCACCATTAATATTTTTCAAACTTCATATTTTTAATAGTTTGTGTTTTATTACTGTATTTTTATCTATCTTTATTGTTTTTTCTATGTCGTAAGAAGAGTTGAAGTAACACGCGCACAGACACCCCCCCCACACACAACTGAAATTGCTAAAATGCCAATCGTGTGTGACATCATACAGCATCCAGCAGAGGGCAGCACTGCCATTCAAATACATTGCAGTACGGCCCATTACGGATGTGATTTGAAAATTATAATAAAATCGTTTCTAAATTACACACAAATTACCGTAAGAATGTTTTGAGGGGACGTTTAAAAAATTTGACTTTTGCGAATGTTTGTAGTGTTCCTGAAGTGTCAGTCTACAATTCAGTCTCACAATGACTTTGCAAAAGCATCGAAGCCAATAGGTAAGCAAAGCTGCAGCGTTAGCACACATTAGCATTATCTTATTATAACAATGTTCTTGCTGATTGGGAAGTTAATATAGTTTCCATGGCAACCACGCTGCAACGCCTCAGGCTAACATGTTAGCACGTCACCGCTATCGCATTCAGAGAACGTCCTGTTTGGCTCTTTCATTAACTTTACATGCTAATTCCTCAGCTAGCGATCAATGCTATTGATCACCTGAAACGCAACGTGGCAACCAAGGTGACTTTGCCGACTTTGCCTCGCGGCTAAAATCTAACGGCACATTCGGGCTGGCTCAAAAACTCAAGTGCTGCGAATTCACGGAATTTGACAAGTCGGGTCTGGCTAGATGGGGTGCAGCTGCATTACTAGTTACACAAAATGGTCAAGTAGTTGACGACTGGTGACCTTGCAAAAGTTGACTTGATCAAACACACATATAAACTAGTGCGGGTTTACTTCACTAGTTGTTCTATTAATTAACCGAACTAGTGAGGATAAATAAATGGAAAATAAAGCCATGTTCAACAAAACTTTCCAGTTTTATTGCATCTAAAACAAAAATAGTGGACATGACAGCTGTCAATCAGTTCAACAATCACCAAACCTAAGAAGTGGGTTTTATTGAAGTTTGTCAGAGAAGAATTAAGATCAAGTGAACACTAAATTGGGAACAGAGGACATTCTGGCAACGGATTGGCTGGAAACAAGAGGAAAGGGCGGGGCTTAAGATATTCCTCACACACGCACACAGTAGGTATAAAAACAAACTTTTTTTGGTCCATCCATCCAATCAGATGTGAGTTGATACAAACGAGGCGACATTGTCAAGAAGTCTGATCGGCCGCCGTTGATCTGATTATTTCCGCAAGCTCTTGGACGCAGAATGATCCCGATTGTAGCGACGTTAATAAATCAACATTTCACGTAAATGTGAGTCTTATATAGATATTCAAAAGTCTACATTAGAGGAAGAAGGAAAGAAAGAGCGGAAGAGTGTTTACAGAAGCGTATTTACAAAATTGGAGCGTAACCGCGTGAACGCTAATGACGATGTCATCTTTGATGATGCTACTCAAAGATCAAAATAACAAAATAATAGAATTTTAGCATTGTTTGGGAATGAGCATTTTAGCGAATGATGGCATTATCGCTCGCATTTCTCTGACCGCAGGAATGCTAAGAATAACAGTAAAGATGACGTCGTTTAGCATTTCGCATTCGCAGTTTAGGTATCGATGACATCATCGCTAGCGTTTGTGTGGCTGTGTGCACACAAATATGACGTCGCTTCTGCACAGTTGCATGAATGTTCCAAAATGGAAGATGGTTTGCCACGACAAAGCCCTTGTGGTGCTGCTGGCCGCCATTCTAGGGGGCAACAAGAAGTGGATGAGCAGAAACAGGAAGTGGTCCTTCTGCAGTCACACGGTGACCTCATTGGTTGCGTGATGATGTCCCGCGCTGAACTGAAGGTGGTCCACGGTGTGCGTCCGGCGTGAAGCAAAGGCCTGCCTCTTGGCGGTGCTGGCGTGTGTGTTGACGCCAAGCGTGTTGTAGGAGTCGCCAGGCTCTGACAGCATTTTTCCCATGCGGTGGCGCTCGTGGACGGGCGTGGTGGGCATCAGCATGTCAGCGTGTGACATGGCGCGTGCCATGGCTTTCTGCCGGAACTTGTCGCGGCGCATGGCGGGAGACAGCAAAGTATCCTGGGAGCGCAGGCGCTCGGCCGACAGCAGCAGTTCCTCCGACGGGTGGCGAGCGCCCCCGTACCCAGCGGCGGCGGCTCCGTTGCCGTACGAGGGGAGACCATAGTCCCCGCGGCGAGGCGTCCGGGGCGGCGAGAGGACGTGGTCCTGCGACATGGCGCGCTGGACACGACGAGGACGCTGACGTTGATGCTGTTGTTGATGATGATGATGGTGATGATGGTGATGGTGCGATGGCGGGTCGGCGTTCAATTTGGCCATGTGGGCGTGGCCTCGGCCGCCCAAGTCCGCGTGGTGACGCTTCCTGGCATAGAAGTCGTCCATTTCCTTGTCACCTGACGCACAAGAACATTGGCGTCACATGTTCACTCTGCCAAAGGTGGGGCGAGGAACTATGTTGATGTGAGTCGAGGGGCTTCATGCAATGTGTTGCCACCATCTTGTGGCATTTTGGAGGTGATTGTAACCCTTGGTGAGGGCATCGATTCTGGAGCGATTTTTGCCTTTTGTGGCAAGGATTGGTCCCTACCCCCGCCAAAAGCGAGAGTACGCTAATAACAACGACATAAACAGCACAAACATAACTTACGAGTACTCCAAATGTTTTTTTTTTTGAGAGCGCTTGATCAGTCTTTTGCCTACATAGACAAAAAATGAAATGGTTGCCTGTAATCAAGAAAGTACATTGAGCTCCATAGTGACCTAATAATAATAATTATATTTTTATTATATAATATAAATAAAAGATAATTCTAATCATATATTTTCACTCTGGTGACAGACAACAGTTTTGATTCGAACACTTCCTGTTATGTAAATGAGTAGCATTAGCAGCATTAGTATTAGCATTGTGATAAAGTGCGTGTGTTTGTGTGCACGCGCCCGTGTGTGTGTAGGGGGTGAATTTACTCAAGTCAGACGAGAGCGCAAGCTCGTAGGAGGGCGGAAGGTGGCTGAGATTCTGGAAGGATCTGGATAGCGACAGGTCGTAGGGCTCGGTGGCCGCCGTCAGGATGTTGTTGCTCCGCGCTGCTCGCTCTGCCAGGGGGCAAACAATCAACATTTGCCATCACTGTTATCAGGACACAAGCCATCATCATTATTGGAATTGTCACCATGCCTTGACCAAAAAAAAAAAAAAAAACAGCCTTCGCAAAACACTGATAAGGGGCAGAGCAGCTTGAGGCAACACCTCCACTCTCCTCGCATTGTCCACAACGAGTGAGTTCACAAAATGCTTTTTAAAAATCTGAAATTGGTGTCAACGTGGTACTGTTTCCTCTGCCTTCACAACAAAGGCCCATTGGGAAGGTCCCCAATTGAAAGAATCAACCATGCACTTTCCTCCAATGAGCTGCAGAGTGACAAGGACACACAAAGACGAAATAGCCATCGCGGCGAGGAGGACTCACCGTGTCGCGCATGTCTGTTTGCTAACAAAAGCCAAAGAAGAAGTGTCAAGGGAAACACAAGACATGGCAGCAGATCATAGCGAGCAGATGCAACACGTGAGCTTGGAGCAATCTGACTAGATGCTAAGCTAAGTGCTATGATCGTTTGGCAATGCCGTGACATCACTGCTTTTATTTTTTTTTTAAACAATCATAGCACATTATCGCAAACACAAGACACCAGTAGTGCCCCTAGTGGTGTGGAGAAGCATAGTTGATGACCTCGGGGCAATCTGATTGGATGATAAGTTAATTGCTAAATTCCGTTAGAGTATCTCTATGCATTCAAAGAGAAAAAAAAAGTATTGCTTTGTTGTCGTTGCGCTTACCCATCTTCGGTGTGAGGGCGGTGAGATCCACGTGGCTGTGCTGGTAGTCATGGTGATGGTGGTTCCCTGCAGACACAGACAAAAAAAAAAATCAATATCATGCATCAAACACAAGAGTGCCAGTGATGTCACAGCGGCACAACTGATTGGCTAAGCAGGCAGGGAACTTGAAGTTGTGTGCACGTTCTTTGCTTATTTCACTCAGGAAGTTGCGGTCTACGCTCCTGGGAGCAGCCAGCAAGGATAATCACAGATTTATCTGATGTCTTCTTTCTTATGTCAGAAGGAACATCACACAAAGCTGCCGCTATCCTCGCCGAGGGTCGCGGGACTGCGCAGCCATGCCTCCTTCGGTCCATCGCCAATCACGAGTCAAAAGCCATTAAATAAAAATATGATGCAAGACCGGTTTGAAAAAATGTAAAATTTTAACTTTCACCGCCATTGAAGCCTTCAGAAGTCAAAGATGAGCATCACCAAATTGGGTGGAGGACGCATAACGAATATGTCAACAATTGACAGAGTGATGCAAGCTAGCAAAAAAAAAAACCCTTGCTGCACCAGCCTCTAAATACACGTAAACTTTACACATTGCGTGTACGGCAAGTGGAGGTGGGAAATGTCAGGTTGACGCCATGTTGGGAGTCCAAACAAGCCAAGAGCAAATGCGCTGTGCTATATCTTCAAAGCGACGACTCCTGCTGTCATTGAACATCCACTTTTCACTTTCATGTTGCTCCCGTTTGTCCGTCTTCCATCTTGCTGCTAATTAGACACCCGCTCGCATGGTAGCTCGTTCCTTGGCAACATTTTTTTTTTTTTCATGTAAAATACATCATGGCGCCTGAGATGAGGCCAGACACACACGCAAGGCGCACGCACACCAGGGAATCAAAGGTGCAAGGGAGTTAATGGACCCAGTGATGAGCTAATGAGCCCTCGGTGCCGCACGGCTTTCGCTCTTGTTAAAGATCAAACGTTATTATGAACAAAGGTATCAATAAAATGTCAGACACAACCTGACTCAAACCATTCTTAATTAATGACATTGTAAATATGCAAAATACTTTTTGTTATTTGCTCCCAACTCGCAGGAAGTCGCTTCTCTGGTTGTAAAATATTAGAAAATCACTTGGAATATTTATCAAAGACATTTTCACAGCCTGGAACAATCCAGCACATAATAATCATGAGTCAGTGAGGGCTGATTTTGCGAGCGCTCGCACAGCAGGTAGTCACAACAACAAAAAAGGCAAAGGAAAAGGGCGTCTTAGTTCAATCTGCTCATGCTCGTTATCTTCAACCTGAAAAGCGAGCGCATGTTCAAGTACCCTGCTTCCTGTTTAAACGTTGCTAGCATATAGCTGCTAGCGCGAATGCTAAAGGAACACGCTTATAGCACCTGGGTTGGATTTGCATGAGGCGCAAATAAGAAGTGGAAAAGTGGGGAAATTGAGTGAAATGGAGAAAGAGAAGTCATGAAGAGAGGATGATGATGAAGTGATGAAGAAGCTCCCGGGACGTCTTAAAATACTTTTGAGTTAAGTGGGGCAGTGCGTGTGGATGTGCACGAGCGGTACAGAAAAGATCAAGTCACTCGACGCTCATCTTTGTTCATCTAGTGGTCCATTTGTCAACAAACACAGCGCCTGCTAGAGGCCACTTAACTCCACTGCAATATTTCCCCTTGGGTGGCTTTGGTTTCAAAAATCGAAGCCGACGGCTATCAGATCTTGTGTGGTCGCAGTGGGCAGTTATGGGAAGTGACCAAGTCTAGATACTTTGTGACCGTACTAAAGTAAATTTTTCGGGTATTCGTACCTAAAAGTCGAAAGGTGCTAGGCAACACACTGAATGGAAAATGTGCAAAGAGGCAGAAAAAAAAAAGCTAGTGTCGATATTTTACACACTAACGAGTCACACGAGACTCGCGAGGCAAAAAAGGATAATTGGACCCAATGTGGACATTTTCACTTCGGGGCGCACTCGTTTTTGTCGCCAGCGTTTTAGACATTAATGGCTGAGCGTCGAGTTACTTTGAGGGGTCGATCATGCGCGGCCTACTTCACATCCGAGTAAGTCACAAGTATGCATAGTTGCGGCGCGCGAGTGCCCTTGCCGCCGCTGTCTGTCCGAAAGAGGCTCACGTTAATTGTCTGCATCCCATAATGCAACAGTCAAGCGAGTTGAGCACGCAAGGATCTGCTTAAGTGCCGAAAAGCAAAAAAAAAAAAAATTAGGAGCGAGCCACACGCAAGTGGAGCACATGCACTTTGTTCTGCAGCGAGGACGCAACGACCCAAATAGCGTGCACCCAATCACCTCCTTTTTTTTCCTTTCTTCTTTTTTAGCGTGCTGTTCGTCTCTGGAGACTCGAGTCAACGCGGAGGACACTTGCATCAGATGCAGATTTCAATTTACAATTTTCGATGCTTATGAGCACATCAACTCAGTCCGAAAAGTCCACTTTGTTGTTGTTGCTAAAGGTGGGATGACGATACGGGAAATAAACAAAAACGAGGCATCAACAGGAAGCTGAAACATTCATAAAAAAGGAAGCGGGATGGGCAACACAGGAAGTAGACAAGTGCAACACAGGAAGTAAGCATGGACAAGCCAGGAAGTGGAAGCAGAAGTCGAGTTTGGTTTGGCAAAGTGGGCCAGGAGTCGACGAGGGGCCAAGATGGCATTTGGTGGCTGCCAAAGCGCCGCCTCCTGCCCCCCTCCGCCCCTCCCCTCCGGTAAGGAGGTCAAGTGCTCTTACGGGGAATTTAATTTGCTTTGCCTTCTCCCTGCAGCGTAGCCTCTTCCTCACTTGGCACTTTTTCTCTGTGACATTTTTACCGACACACCAAAGAAGAAGATTGACACGGTTCACACTGAGCATGGTGACAAAGTCCAAATCTTAAGGTGCCAAGGAAACCCCAATTCTGAGGCTGTCAATGAAGTTTTGGACATAAGCGCTATTCTCTCTTTCCTTTCTTGAAAGCAAACAATTTTTTTGACCTTCTCACTCACCGCTTCCTCGAGAAATGAGCTCGTTCAGAGCATTGAGCTGTCAATCATCACGCCGCAGTAACCCAATTGAATGCGACTTGAACCGCGATTACTTTTGTGGAATTGTCAAATAATACGTGAAGGCGGAAGCAGCAGAGGTGAAGGCACTTTGAAAAGGTTTGGTCGTCACGTGGCGCTTTTCACACGCTTGTCATGATGCCCGCCGCCTCGTCACAGGGAGACCTTTGACAGCTCTCATGCCACCGGCGCAAGAAGAAAAAAACGTGTTCAAGGTGGCCCTGTACACAAGTGTGTGTGTGTGTGTGTGAGACTTTTGAAAGCAGAAAACCTTCTCTAGTGTTGAATGAAGTCCTGACAACAAAGACAGATTTGAAAAAAGGTTCGAGTGTGCTCAGAAGGTAACACAAACAACACACAGAGACACACACACACTCCACACACATAGAACATATGATTAGTATAGTAAAGTAATTACATCAAATGTATTTTTTTTCCTGACAGTCAAATAAATATATTGTTGAAAGCTAAATTACTATTTTATGATTGAAGTAAACTTTACTAAGTAATTGTTGGGCAGTCAATTTTGTATATTTCTTCAACGTGTGTGTTTATTTGGAAGAATAAAAGTTTATATACGTAAGTACACTTGTGAGGAAATACAATCAAGACAAAGGCTAAAGGAAAAATGGTCTCTTAGACGATGATGTGATGTTACCACGTTTTTTTTTTTTTTCTTCAAAAAACGAGCGCGTTAGCCTGCATTAGCGCCAACGGTAACGCTAATGAGCTGGTTGCCATGCATCTCACAGATATGAAGAGCTTAAAAGCCTTCAAGTTGAATTGATTCCCAAGGTCACGTTGGAGGCGCGGCCTTATTAAATATGACTTTATTGAATATTAGAATAAGAAATACATGACGGCCGACTTGTTTGTTTTACACCAGAGACGACTCACAGTGTGATTAATGCGTTAGCATTTCTTATTTACTCCAAAAGCAACCTCATGCATTTCTCTTCAGTCTCATCTTGACGCAATTGGAGCTGATTGGCCGAATGTTGAGACAAGTGAAGAGTGTCAATTAATTGCGAGCAAGATTTTGGCTTATGTCAAAAGTGAAATTCTCACTTTGATCTCAACTTCCTGCTGCTTGTTTGCACGTTTTGACTGCTCCCAACTACACGCTCGCCTAATGACACTGCAACTGTTTTCTTTCTTCTTCTTTTTTTAATAATCCTGTGTTTCCTATTTGAAAAAAAAAAATCCCACACTCACTGAATTGCTTGAAAAATGTCAAAAGCACACCGCTGTACATCAGCCAGGCCTGAAGGAGCGCTGTGACGCTAACACAATAAGTCACTAAAAAGTGAATAAGAAACTTGCACGATGTAAATGAACCTTCAAGACTGCAACTTCGCCTGACGACAAGGGACAAAAGAAATCACAGCCAATTTGTGTTCTATTAATGACATTACCACAAGTACGACTGAAGTCGAACTCATGCTGCCGCCGCTGCTGCGTGACCCAAAAAGGAAGCAACAGTGGCAAAGCCAAAAGAAAGCGAAAGGATAGAAAAGTGTCCTCATGTGGGCCAGCACAGATTGTGCGCTTCAGGGACACCACAGGCTCAAAAAGAGATTCACTGCATGGGAGACCAACACTAAAAAAAAAAAGCACTTTTTGAAATGCAGGGGCTGAAATGCAGCTTTAGAAGCAAAGCAAGTGGAATGTAAATAATGGCAGCAGCAAGATTAATTGACGTAATCCTAAACAATCAATTGGTGGAAAGGAAGACCTAAAAATAAATAAAACAAAACCCTGTAAGCGCCAGGTTTTCTTCACATGCAGTCAAGCTGCTCCAAAATAAGCACAAATGTGCTGTTGTTGTTATTTTTCTTGTAGTTGCCACGAGTCTCCTCGGGCTGACGATGATGATGTTGATGCTACGCCGCAGCCCCCAGATCACAACTTCAATTAATTTCACAGTCAGTGGCACCAGCACTGATTTATTGTGCAGCTTGTGTGTGTGTGTGTGTTTGTGTGCGCGCGCATTGGTGTGCTTCTGAAACAGACAGAAACAGGCGACATGAAGCCCAACACGATGAGAATTTTTGGACAATTCAGCCCCTGGAGCTAGTTTGACGTTGCGATGTAGATTTTGGTCGACATATCTATTGGGATGAGACCCACCCACAAAAACAAAACAACCCCCCGATAATTCTGCCTTGAGGTGGCTATTTAGGTTCATTGTATGTTTCGCGGCAGGTCTTGGAATAGAAATCTTAGATCAGTTTAATTAGTGTGACTAAGCGGCATGAATTTTGGTAGACATGCCTAACCCTAACCCACAAAAAAATCTCAAGACTGCATGATTTAAAGGAAATGTGAAATTGACCATTTTGGTTTAAAGCAGACATGCCAGATATATTTAGATTCCTGAAGGGATCCTTCAAAGACAAATTTCAACTTTGGTCAGATTGCTGTCGAATTTAAAGTATGCACAAGAGGCTAAGGGAAAATGCTGAGTTCAAAATAAAGACGCTGCTGAAGGTGTTTTTTCATTGCTCATTCAAAAAACATGGCAAAAAAAAAATAGTCCACTTTGTATTCCATCATGATCTTCCTGGTTCTGCTGATATGAATGAAGCAAGACACTTGTGTGTGTGTGTGTGTTTGTGTGAGTATGTGTGTGTGTGTGTGTGGGATGAAGGGTCACAGGAAGCGAGTGGGCAGCGTCTTCCTTCATTCACAGCAAACATGACTAATGACGCCAACCTGCTGAAGACTGGCGACGCAATCATCAGCATCCCTTTGTGTGCCCATCATTTGTGCGTCCGTGTGTGTTTGAGGAGTCTGCTTGTGACCACACACCCGCCGACAATAGCCCCTCTGTGCAAAATTGCTACATCAAAGACAGAAGAAAAGATGATGCATTTACTGCCCTTTGCCTTTCACCCCCTCTTTAGATAATGACGTGACATCATCTGATGTGACGAATCAATGTCCCAACACTTTTCCTCAAGGTGTCCCAATATTTTAGTAACAACTCGACTTTTCACTTCCCATTGGCGTCAAAGTACCCTTGCCTTTACGTCCCATTTGTGTACTGTACACAAAAAGTGTAGCTGCATAACAGTTGCGCATGTCCTTGCGTCGGTATCTCTCATCACAAATATTGACGTGATGCTAATGTGCAAGCTAACAGGATCCACCTATGTCAAACGTGACATTCGCTCACAGCTCCCTTTTGAATGGCAATGGCGAGCCGTCCGAGCCGCACTCGATTCCAGGATAGCAAGAGATGAGTACATACATGTTAGGCAAGAACGTAGCCATGGCAACATGTTTACGTTTCGACTGCCCGTTGGCTTGTCACGTGCTGCTGCTTGGGATTCATGGAGTCAGCAAGAGCAAAAGATAAACGTGGGTGAAAACCGATGTGCAATTTACTCTAGCGGGGTATTCTCAATTCCACGTGGACACAAACCCACACAACACACGCGTGAGTCCAGCAAGGCAGGAAAAATGCAGCAAGGTCACAGCAAGTGGACGAGTAAGGAAGGAAGGAAGGAAGGAAGGAGTTTCAGATGGTGGGTGTTTGGTAACAATCCCCTTGGGCGCATCTTGTGAAAAAGCGGGAAGTACACGGTCAAGCGACCATATTTGGACATGGAACCGTCCCGCGCTAGCCAACAACGGCAACACAACAAAGCCAACTGACCCAAAACCTAAAATAATAAAAATGACAAATAGCATGGACATTCAAAATTGTCAACTGGAATCCAACCATTGACTACCAACAACAAACTTTGTCCAGTATGTTTTTCAACCATGAATCTCTTTCACGTAACTGTAATGACAAATACATGCCAGTAGATGGCAATGTTGCATCGCTTTGAGATAAAAACAGCGCAAGTGAGCAATCGGGGTGTTCACATTATAAGGAAAAGAAATTCCTTGTCATCCAAAGGCCTTTCTTAGTCTTGTCAAGAAAGATGATTCTGATGTCAAGAGAACATGGATCCAAAATGTTGGGAATGGTCCCAGACAGGAGGAGGCTGTTTACTTTTAAATGAAGGAAATGAACTGGAAGCAGAAGCACAATACCAGCAAGTGGAGCAGCACAACCAGCCGACAAAATTGTAGCTGCTCCAAACATCAACTTGATTTATTAAACGTGATTTAATTGTTTTAAAATGTCACAAGATTTACTCTCACCGCAGCAGCTTTGACATTTTCATATATATTTATATGCGTAGTTGTGTGCATGTGTGTGTGTGTGTGTTGGCCTTTCCAAATGCTAATTTCATTTGTTAGTTGAGTAAAAGTAATGGTGCAGCGCAGTTTATTGATTGAAAATAACTTTTTATGGTTTATTAGGCAGAACATGTGTTGAAGGCTCCGAGGTCACTTTTTTTCTCTGTTAATTTGGAAAGTCTTTTCCAATCAAGTTCATATGAGATAATTATTTGGACAGAGAAAAATCAAAAGTAACAACTCTATTATTTTGCACATAATATAAGAAGAGAATTGGACTTTTAAATGAGAAGCCAAGCAGACTCAACCACACAAAATGCAGCCACTAATAATAAAAAAGTACCTTGACTTACTTTCCCGTTGAAGTGAATGAAAATACCATCAATCTGTTCCATTCAACCTCAAAAATTGGTATAATGTATTTTAAATCAGACAAACAACCCATTTATGATAATAAAAGTGATGATGACAATAGTATGCAAGACAACTCAGTAAGTTCGTGCGTTATAAAATCGAAACCTCAATGCTAGCTTAAATAACTCGTCATTGGCGTTTTGTATCATTAGTTAGCATTAAGCTA